>NC_143040.1:37516749-37886749 GCF_057628025.1 Oncorhynchus mykiss
TTGTAAAATCTGAGTCCATAGAGGTGTGCTCAGGTGTTCCGCAAGGTTCTATTTTGGGCCCACTGTTGTTCATTTTGTATATCAACAACATTGGGGATCTTATTGAAACAGTTAATTTTTATGCAGATGATGCTGTTCTTTATTCAAGTGGTAGTAGTTTATCTTTAGCTTTTGAAAATGCCCAAAGAGCATTTAACATCATACAACAGAATCTGTATGATTTAAAGCTTATTCTAAATTCGGGTAAAACAAATTGCATGGTATTTTCAAATGCCGGGCATTTTACTAATCATGTCATTGCCACATTGGCTGGACATACTATAGAGCAAGTTAAAGTGTACAAATATTTGGGTGTGTGGGTTGATGACAAACTGAGCTTCACTGTGCATGTAGAGAACTTGATAAGGAAGCTCAAGCTGAAAATAGGATTTTATTACCGGCATAATGCTTGTTTTTCTTTTGAGGCCAGGAAGGAGCTGGTACAATGCACATTACTGTCGGTTTTAGATTTTAGTGATATTATATATATGCAGGCCTCAGCCACTACCCTGAGAGCACTTGATTCAGTGTATCATGCAACCCTCGGGTTCATTACAAATCAGAAACGTCTAACACATCATTGTGATCTCTACAGCGCTGTTGGCTGGTCGTCATTGACCTTGCGTAGGCTTAAACACTGGTATACACTGATTTATAAGGCCATATTGGGTAAAATGCCACTTTATCTCTGTTCTTTTTTAGTCAGGTCAGTAAATAAATATCAATTACGGTCCCATTCTGATTTGCTTCCAACAGTACCAAAACCTAGAACAGGTCATGGTAGAAATAGTTTTAGTTACTTAGCACCGTGGTCCTGGAATTCTCTCCAGAACATTTTAAAATGTGATGATCTAGTGTTGTTGGTGGAGTTTAAACACTTGATCGATGTATATATCATAGAAGAGTGTAATTGTTTTTAGGTCAGCTGTTTTTAGTCAAGATGTTTGTGTTTTTAATGTAATATGTTTTTGTTGTAATGTATGTGTGTTTATAGCTTTGTTTAATGTTGTGTTAGTGTATGTAAGTTGTTTTGTCTGAAACGTTGTTCCCTCTGCTGCTTTTGGACCAGGTCTCTCTTGGAAAAGAGATGTTATCTCAATGAGAAAAACCTGTATAAATAAAGGTAAAATAAAAAATAAAATCATTTCAGGGCAGTAGCAGAGGGTAGAGGTGTTGGCTGCCCAGGCAGCAGTGCTGATGTGCCGGGGCTGTTGCTGCTCGGGGTTAGAGGGCGTAGGGTCACGGGGTCACCCCCCCTCCACCCCACCCCACGCCCCTCACCCTCTCCTGCAGGTGTCACAGTGTGACCTGGGCCGAAACGCTGTGTGTGTGCCTTGTCCCTTAAGGAGTGTGGGAAGCGGATCTGTGACATGGCCGCTGTGATCTAGGCATGCTGTGGGCCTGGAGTGTGTGTGTGTGTGTGTTTGTGTGCATGTGCATGTGTATGTGTTGTGGGTGACAGACTGGGACCAGTCTGGGCAAGCGGGTCATTTTCCACCGGGCTGCTGGCTCCCCTTTGATGTCTGCTCCTTGGAACGCCTGACAGTTGGTCCCTCTCTGCCCCTTTCTGCCCCTCCAATGGACCCACATCAGACCACCCAGACCCCCAGGAATGTCCCGCCAGGTTTCTGCTTTCCTAGGAATGTGTCTCCCTCTGCCAGGCTCGTCCCTTCCAGACCCCAGCCCATCTGTACCCCTCTTAACCTGGGAGAGTCCGCAACGATCAGTGTTGCTGTGTGTGTGGTGTACAGCGATCCATGTCGCTGTGTGTGTGGTGTACAGCGATCCGTGTCGCTGTGTGTGTGGTGTACAGCGATCAGTGTCGCTGTGTGTGTGGTGTACAGCGATCAGTGTCGCTGTGTGTGTGGTGTACAGCGATCAGTGTCACTGTGTGTGTGGTGTACAGCGATCAGTGTCGCTGTGTGTGTGGTGTACAGCGATCAGTGTCGCTGTGTGTGCGGTGTACAGCGATCGGTGTCGCTGTGTGTGCGGTGTACAGCGATCAGTGTCGCTGTGTGTGTGGTGTACAGCGATCCGTGTCGCTGTGTGTGCGGTGTACAGCGATCAGTGTCGCTGTGTGTGTGCTGTACGACGGTCGGTGTGTGTGTGGTATGTACAATGTGTGTGGCCTGGCCTCTCAAAGTCGGATCATCAACTGACATGAGTTGTAAGTTAATACCTGAGTTTGAATTTTTATCAAGTCTAACAATGTCACCTGAGATAGACTAATGGGCCACCTCCTGTTGTATTACGATGTGTGTCGCTAACGTTATCTGTACCACAATCTTTCCATGTGACTGATTGACTGTGAAGGGTGCAGCAGGCCTTGGGGACTGTAAATGACTCAGGGTTCACCTATGTCTTCTGTTCTGTATTTGTGTTAATAAGTTACTGCATGGTGTGATAATAATGTATACATACTGATGTACTCATCCTTCATGTGAATGCTAAAGAGGAAAGCTCTTTCTGTTACACACACACACACACACATGCACGCACAAACACACACACACACGCACTCACAAACACACACACACACACACTCACGCACACTCACACACAAACACACGCACGCACAAACACACACACACACGCACGCACAAACACACACACACACGCACGCACGCACAAACACACACACACGCACGCACAAAGACACACACACACATGCTCGCACAAACACACACATGCACGCACCAAAACACACATGCACACACAAACACACACACACATGCATGCACAAACACACACACACACATGCACGCACAAACATATATACCCTGCTCCATCGTGTTAATAGTTGTGTGCGTGCATTTGTGTGTGTAAGTCAATGGCAAAGCGGTTTAGTGTGTGTTTTCCTAATCGTTGGTTTGGAGGACTTTAGCCTTTTTCCCTCTGGCACACACACACACAAATACACACTTATTGGTTGTGTTTATAGTCGTCTGGGACAGATATAGAGTGGCGGAGACCATAAAGACAGAGATAAAGAAACAACGCCCGTGTTTGAGCAGAACCGACCAGGAGTATCTGTTGTCTGAATGAGGGGAGAGAGGAACTCCACCCACCCAGGTGCACCTGTCCTGTCTGCAGTGGCCATCATTCAGGGCAAGTGGGGTGGAGCTTGTTTTGGATGTTATTTTGGCATTAATGCGTGTCACATATCAGTTTGCAAACCATATCTATCATTGAGTTAATAAAGACGCATAAAACACGGTCTCTTTTTTTGTTTTCTCGATTAAGGCATCTCCAGAAAATACGGAGCGTTGCGCCATGATTGGCTCAGTGTCACTGTCACTCATGGGGACACTATGTCACCGCCAAGTCTAAAGGTAGAGCTAGTAAAATTCTAGCCCCTTGGGTGCTTCCATAGAGTTATATTAGAAGTGTCCATCCAAGAAGGCTCAAGGTCATTGGCCACAGATAACATGACGTCAAATCACGTTATCTCTACCGTAGCTTTGATTGGACTGATCATGTCAACGTCATACTTTCAAAATCTTAGCTAGCAGTCATCATCATGAATCAAGTCGAAAATCTACTGGCAAATCCTTTTCAATCCTTGTCATATTAAGAGAAATAATGAAGAGAAATTATAGATTAAATGTATAGGTGCTCATCGGCCATTGGACATAAACATTAAGTTGGAAATCGCAAATTCAACAATGAGTGGTTTGGAAGGAATCAGTGACATTGGCTGTGTGGTCCCAAATCTGGGATTAAGGTGCTCTTTTCCAAGTTTAAAATTAAAAACATTCAACATTGGATATGCTGTTAATGAAGCAAGATTTTTGCCGCGCTCAAAACAACTGTTAACTTAGAAGTGCGAAAACTTGATTTCAGTGAGTTCAAAACAACTGGGAAGTCGAGAATAAATGAGCTCCGACTGGGAAAATACGTTTTGAACGGTCATCCAACTCGGAATTGTAAATCCGTCCTCTTTCTCGAGCAATGACCTGAAGATCAATGACGTCATGATTCAACCTGTTTTTTTCTGAGTTCCCAGCTGTTTTGAAAGCAACGTAAATCCATAGAATACCAGACTTTGATGAAAAGATTTGCCCACAAAGAAATGCCGCACCACCTTCCTGTTCAAATGAGCACAACACAACAAGGTGAGTCCACACATGTCTTGTATGCTGCTGCATAAAGGATGTAATATACCAGGGGGGGATATGTTACTGTAGCTAAGAAAGTTATACTCTTAGTAGACCATGTGCCTCACCCTAATAATTTGGTCTATTTACCCCTCTTAATTTCGCCTACTGTTCTGACTTGGTGGTGCACATAACCTGTTTTAGTGAAATGTAATCATCGAATAGTGTAAGAGCTTTCATTGTCTGCTTCTATGCCCCCTTTATTTATTCTATGGTTCTGATTCAGGGAGAACACTGTAGAACGGCCGATGTTCTGAATTCTTTCACTGTACATTTCAAAAGTGCTAAATAAATAGTTATATTGACTACGTCCATCCTAGCTTGCTCATTATTGTCTTAATCAAAATTACGGATGGCCTCTTATGAGCTTGTCGTCCCCTTATGCCATAGTTTGTACATCTCAATTGTCAGTAGAAACCACATTTGTTTAAGCAAGTCAGCCATATCAGCTATGTTATTTTAAAAGGCAGTAAATGAAGCTGAATGAACTGTTTCGCTGCCAGAAAAGGCTCCGCTGATAGCCAGGTGTAGCGGTGATAAGGTGTTGGGACTGCTGTTGGGACTGGACAGTTTGTGGGCACTATTTGTCACCGTTATAGTGCAATGAATGTATTGTAAATGCTGGCATGCACCCCACTTCATTTTTTTCCCCCCACAAAGATTTACATGCTAAAATCTCCACTGCCTTTTCAGGTTCTCAGTGTCTATCAGGGATGGAGTATTGTTCTTCGTTTTTATGGAATCATCCAGAACAGTGCAATGAGGAAGTGAAAGCAGTGCATCTACAGTATGTGGCTCCTCTATCTCTGTCTGTCTGTCTGTCTGTCTGTCTGTCTGTCTGTCTGTCTGTCTGTCTGTCTGTCTGTCTGTCTGTCTGTCTCTCTGGGTCGGCCTGAGTCCTGTGACTATCTGTCTGTCTGTCTTTCTCGGGGACAGCCTGAGTCGCCTGTCTGTCTGTCTGTCTGTCTGTCTGTCTGTCTGTCTGTCTGTCTGTCTGTCTGTCTGTCTGTCTGTCTGTCTGTCTCTTCCTCTGGGATTGCCTGAGTCCTGTGACTATCTGTCTGTCTTCCTCTGGGACGGCCTGAGTTCTGTGACTATCTGTCTGTCTGGAGAAGGAGGACAGGACAGGGCCATGTATACAAACCACTTCCTGACTCTGTGGACACTGGGACGATAAGCCTTCTCTCTCTTTCTCTTTCCTTCTCTCACTCTCTCTCACTCACTCTCTTTCCTTCTCTCTCTCTCTCTATCTCGCTCTCTCTCTTTCCTTCTCTCACTCTCTCTTCCTCTTCCTTTCTCTTTTAGACTACCACAGAGCCGTCCTAGTAATAGCAGGAGCAGTTCTGTGTTGTCCACGCCAGGGTGGTTGTGGGTAAGGTAGTGTAATGACTCCCCCTGCCACCATCAGACATGCCGGTGTGTGTGAATCATAGCTTTTGTTTGGTCTGTGTCTGTCTCTCTGTGTCAGACTCTCCTACAAGGTTGTTGTGGTTGTGTGTCACCAAGTCAGTGCTCTCTGGAACCAAGTTGACTCACTTCACACACACACACACGCACACGCACACGCACACACACACACACACACATGCACACGCGCACGCACGCACACACACACACACACACATGTTGCGTAATGCGTGAAATAGCATTTATAGTACAGTACCTTGTTCTATGTCTTCTCAATGCCAACAGGTATACCATGTATATAGCTAGTCATTACCTCAAACAAAACGTTACCCAACAAAACACAGCAGAGAAAGTGAGGGGAGAAAACGAGTCTGTTTTTTGTGAATGATTCCACCAACGTTTCCAACAGTTTTTGATTCTCTCTCTTTCTGTGTAAAAAGCAAGTGAAATAAGTTCTGCTCCAATATACCCAGAGCTATTTTTCCTATGTTTCCTGTCAGAAAAGGTGTAAAAACAACCACCCTCCTGTAAGAGTTTTCCCCTCACACCTAATGTTCTTTAATTGGTTCTTTAAAACCTTTTACAATATGGCTGACTCGCAGGGCAGCTCACAAAGCTGGCTGGCTGGCAAGCAGTTTGAAGCTTTAGACTGAGTCAATGGGAGCATTATGTTCCCCTATGGTGCTGTGGCCCTATAACTACAACCCTATAACCTGTAGACTACTGCACCACAGCACAGCCAGACTGCTGCTGGGGGGAAAGACCCCATGTGGTACTATGAAACCCAGCAGGGAAGCACACAAACACACACACACACACACACACCCACAACACACACACACACCCACATACGCTCAGTAATGCCCATGCATACGTGCACACACACACACATGTTAATGCCCAAGCACGCACACACACACACACACACACACACACACACACACACACACACACACACACACACACACACGTGCACACACTAATGTCAATGCAAACACGCGCACACATGAGAAAATACACAGGGGCACAGACTCACACGCTTACACAAAAAAAAAACACCCAAACACAACACAACATTTGAGTCATTTAGCAGACAATCTTATCCAGAGCGACTTACAGTAGTGAGTTCATACAAGCGCCATGCTCTACCAACTGAGCCACGCGTATTTCATAAGAGCATCATGACCTGATTATTACTGTGACCACAGGTATTGTGGGACTGGCTAAAGTGACAAGGACACTAGTTCTATTTTTAGACAGTTTCCCCACCCCAGGGCTGCCACTCCAGGTGTGCACTGCAGTATCTGTGTGCATGTGCGTGTGTGTGTGCGCGCGTGCACGTGTGTGTGTGTGTCTGTGCTCTTTCATTCAATTGTGTGTGTGTTTGTAGACCAAACCAATCCATCACTTAAGACGTTTAGAGAGGTCAGAGGCAGACAAAGGCAGAGCCCTCAGGAAGAGTTTCCCTGTGACTCTCAACAAACTCCCCACTCTGTCTGGTGACTGGCTCTGAGCCAATCAGAGCCCAGTGTGAGGTGTCTCCGGGTAGGACAAACAGCACAGTGGGAAGGGCCCGTCGTGATTAGTTGATGGATGTGGATCAAGAGTACTCGTCTTGTTCCCTGTGTGTGTGTAGATAAAGAACAAACCTCACACGTTTCAAATCTCACAGGTCACATCCTGTCTCTCTATCTCTCCCCTGATATCCAGACAATTTGATAGAGCACATCTGTGGGAGGGCCCAGTCTCCTAATCCACAGTCTGAACACGTAGAGAAACCGCTTGGTCATTTGGTGTTATTACACCGGAAGTTCCACATTTCTAAAGTTCCAGACTAACCTTCCGGACTGGTTCCAATCAACAGGTTCGCTCCAGTCACCTGCGGGCAATCACTCATCTCATGTCTCCCATTCACACACACAGACACACACACAGACACACACACAGACACACACACTGAGACACACACACAGGAACTATTATATGGCTCAACCCTAGCGTGCAAAGCTGCAGAAAGCTATATTTTCTTAATGACAAGGGAGATTTGTAAAGGGGGGGTGGGAGGTGAGCTGAAATGTTGTTGAGAGTAGACATGATGTAAAATAACTTGACTGCTTCATAAAGCATGGAGGGAGAGAGAGAGGGGGGAGGGAGAGAGAGGGGGAGGTAGAGAGAGAGGGGGGAGGTAGAGAGAGAGGGGGGAGGGAGAGAGAGGGGGGAGGTAGAGAGAGAGGGGGGAGGGAGAGAGAGTGGGGGGAGGGAGAGAGAGAGGGGGGAGGTAGAGAGAGAGGGGGGAGGGAGAGAGAGAGGGGGGAGGGAGAGAAAGTGGGGGGAGGGAGAGAGAGAGGGGGGAGGGAGAGAAAGTGGGGGGAGGGAGAGAGAGAGGGGGGAGGTAGAGAGAGAGGGGGAGATAGAGAGAGAGGGGGGAGGGAGAGAGAGAGGGGGGAGGGAGAGAGAGAGGGGGGAGGTAGAGAGAGAGGGGGGAGGGAGAGAGAGAGGGGGAGGTAGAGAGAGAGAGGGGGGAGGGAGAGAGAGAGAGGGGGGAGGGAGAGAGAGAGGGGGAGGTAGAGAGAGAGCGAGAGAGAGAGGGGGGAGGTACAGAGAGGGGGAGGTAGAGAGAGGGGAGAGGTAGAGAGAGAGGGGGGAGGGAGAGAGAGAGGGGGGAGGTAGAGAGAGAGGGGGGAGGTAGAGAGAGAGGGGGGAGGTAGAGAGAGAGGGGGGAGGGAGGGAGAGAGAGAGAGAGGGGGAGGTAGAGAGAGGGGGGAGGTAGAGAGAGAGTGAGAGAGGCGGGGGGGAGAGAGAGAGGGGGGAGGTAGAGAGAGAGAGAGAGAGGGAGAGAGAGAGAGAGAGAGAGAGAGAGAGAGAGGAAAAGGGACATTCCCCTAGCGCCAACAGGAGAGTTGGGAGTCACAGGCTGTCTACAAAAAGCAAGCTGAGCTCCACGGACAAAATCAACTTTGGTTATGCCAAGCAGATGCTTCTCTTCCCTCTAAACGATGCTCTTATACTTCACTATTTGACCTTGTTAATAAACAGCGAAAGGCTTCGTCCCAAAAGGCCACCTATTCCCTATATGGTGCACTACTTTTGACCAGAGCCCTATGAGAACAGAGATTACTTTAAGGACTGGAGGAAGGAAAGGACGCATTTGTAACAAATCTGAACATGGCCCTAGAACCCCACAGGATTGGATCAGACTATGACGGGACTTGAGGTTAAACTAGAGACTTTTACTTATAGAATGACAGCTCAACACTGTCCTGGATCATCTAAACTGGCCCTGTTCCAATCGAGTGCACTACTGGCCCTGTTCCAATCGAGTGCGCTACTGGCCCTGTTCCAATCGAGTGTGCTACTGGCCCTGTTCCAATCGAGTGTGCTACTGGCCCTGTTCCAATCGAGTGTGCTACTGGCCCTGTTCCAATCGAGTGTGCTACTGGCCCTGTTCCAATCGAGTGCGCTACTGGCCCTGTTCCAATCGAGTGTGCTACTGGCCCTGTTCCAATCGAGTGTGCTACTGGCCCTGTTCCAATCGAGTGCGCTACTGGCCCTGTTCCAATCGAGTGTGCTACTGGCCCTGTTCCAATCGAGTGTGCTACTGGCCCTGTTCCAATCGAGTGTGCTACTGGCCCTGTTCCAATCGAGTGCGCTACTGGCCCTGTTCCAATCGAGTGCGCTACTGGCCCTGTTCCAATCGAGTGCACTACTGGCCCTGTTCCAATCGAGTGTGCTACTGGCCCTGTTCCAATCGAGTGTAGGGTGCCATTTGGCACATATCCTATATCTCTATCACACTTCTGTCACATCAGACATTTCGGTAAATAAACCCACTCTCCCCCTGAAACTCAGTTTCTCTACTGGTATAATACACGCTCGCACAAACGCACGCACACACACTTGGTCCTCAGCCTGTGTACTGAGATACTAGAGCCACTCTCCCAGTGACCCACAGAGGAAACCAAGCTGTCTTTCTTGACTCTTAATGGCTGTTTTTTATACAGACCGAGTGGTTGAAAAAACAAAGGTGATGAATGTCTCACATATTTCATAATTGGACGTCATACATGAGCCACACACCTGCACAAACAGCACTCCCCCGTAGTCCTCCTGGTCTGACACAGGCCCAATGCCTTCCATAGGACAGTACATTATAGAAGTCCCACTCCCTACTGTCTCTCTCACACACACACACACGCACACGCACACGCACACACACACACACACACACACACACACACACACACACACACACACATACACACACACACACACACACACACACACACACACCCTTAATGAAATTCTGGAGTACCTCAGGAGCACAGTGACGCCCACACACACTGGAGCCAGATTGGACAGTTGGTATGGAAAACTCAACAGTCAACTTTTCTGCTGGAGGAAAACCTTCTTCCACATGCGGATCCTGTCTAGGAGGCTTAAGCAATGAGCTTACAGGCTGCAGGCGTTGTTCGAAAGAGATGACTGGTACAGTAACGTCTGCTTCAGTAGATAGTTCAAGGTTACTAAAGGTTTTAAAAAGCAGGCATTCACCAAGATCCTCCAGTTGTCATCCCTACCCCTAACAGGACCTACAGTGATTGCTGTACATAGTGCCGATATGACTTTATCTCCTTCCAGTCGACCAGGGGAACTAGACTGTGACTAGCTTCTTTATAGACTGACGTGATGGATACAGTATATTCCAACATGTCTGGTTGTACGATCAGGCTCACCATGTGTTGGTTAGCTAGCTAGCCCAAATGGCCTGACTTGGTCTGGGCATGGAGACAGACAGACAGACAGACAGACAGACAGACAGGAAGCCCTGGCGTTTGGAACTTGAGTTTGGACCCTATCAGAACCGCCTCTGACGTCAGAATGGGCTAAGTGTAAGGATCCCCACTTCAAAGTTCTGGCAGTGGGGACTAGGCTCCAGGGTTTCCTCCCAAATGGCACCCTATTCCCTATGTGGTGCACACGGGGCTCTGGTCAAAAGTAGTGCACTGTATAGGGAATAGGGTGCCATTTGAGACTAGCACTGAGCCTGGTCTGTTTGGAAAACCGGTGGAGAATGTGAAGACACTAAGCAGACTGGGGCCACAGGCCAGGGTGACTGAGGAATAGCTGGCATTAGAGCAGGGTGGCGGGTGAAGCATTAGAAGTGTTAAAAAGCATAGCAGGAGAGGCACACACACACACACACACACACACACACACACACACACACACACACACACACACGCACACACACACACACACACACAGGTTGTTGAAAGGTCTAGCACTAGTTAAGCTGAGACCTCGAATACCTCCACACACACACACACACACACACACACACATACAGCTCTCCAAGTAGTTGGCAGAGCGTGAATTATGGAAATGATTTTTTGCAGGATTGAAAATAAGAGCAGTTATTAAAATAAATGGGTGCTGCTTCTCCTGCGGTCTGGGGGTTGGAGCAGGGGTGTGTACCAGCCTTGATGTTAACAGGCCTTGATACAACTAATAGAGAATGACAGAATAAAAAAAGAGAAAGGGAGAGAGAGAGAGAGAGAGAGCGAGCGAGCGAGAGAGAGAGAGAGAGAGAAGTGCACAGACGCGTCAAACACACTTGAGCACTGGTGTTTACTGTACAAACAAAGCTCGCCGGCTCAATTTGAATATGGGAATCGGCGTGATATAAATGAAAAAGGTTGTTTTGGAGGCACACATGACTGTTTGGCAAGTTATCCTTTGAGTACAGGAGGTTGTGATTGAGTACAACGATCTATACTGTTAGCTTGAGACGCACACTACAACAACTACTACGACTGGAGATCCTACATTAACCCTCTGTATTGTGACCTGGGCTGGATGGTTCTGCTGCCTTCAGAACACATGTAGCCCACACTCTGAAGAAGAAGAAAGAAGTGTATTGTGACCCAAATCACCATCTTCAGAGGACCCACAAGGGTGTGCCCTCAGCCCCCTCCTGTACTTCCTGTATACCCACGACTGAGTGGCCTCACACGGTTCCAACTCCATCATCAAGTTCGCTGACGACACGACTGTAGTAGCCTGATTACCGACACCGATGAGGCGGCCTAAAGGTGCCAGGTAAACAACCTCTCCCTCAACATCTGCCACATATGACTATCAATCCAATCTATTCTACTCATGTGACACAGTTGAAGGAGAGGGAAACTGTTGCAGTTCTTCTCTTCTTTATCATGGGACAACCCTGTGTGCCATGATGCAAAGCAGCGTGGGAAACCTCTGTTCTCTCCGCAGTGGCACTGTATCTCGTTATGCAAAGCTTGGTGGGAGATAAGAACATGGCGACAACCGTTTCCATTACGGAAACAGCCTGCTATGAGTGAGCGTGTGCGCGCTCGCCCTAAACTGTTTTGTGTGAAACCTTTTTTTTCTCTGAAAACAACCGTTTCTATTTGACAAATTCAAGTAGGTCCCGCCCCGTTTCGTTCCATTTGCTTACGTTTGGATCACACTGAATACACACCAGGGTAGTACTATTCCACCGAAGGCTATGCACAGAATACAGGCCACAAACAAAACAGGCTCAAGAACATTTAAAAGAAGTGACTTGTCTGTATTGTTTAATGTGCCTTGAAAAGGGAAGTGGGATAAAGAAGGCTGCTTCTCCCAACAGGCCTATTGATTCAGCAATCAAAGTAGCCAATGAAACTCTGAGGAAGACTACTACAGATATGTACATAATAGCGATTTCAGAGATACATGCTAAAAAACCAATGGTGCTATATAGTGCCAAATAGAGGTTATTTGGCTTGTAACCATAGCAGAACCCTTTTTGGTTCTGCTAGCAATAGTAGAGTATTATATTTCTCCTTATTCCATTTGTTAACAAGTTGTATCAGGTGTGCTTGCTCAGGAACAGCTGGCAGTCCCAGAGGAGAGAACTACTGACTTAGTCAAGCATTCTCAAGTAACACAAGGCCCTCCATGAGTCATTTATAAGACATTATCTCTTCCCCTGCCATGTTTCACACTTGATATCATAACACAACAGATTAGATCAACTGGAATGACACTCTTACTCATGGTTGCACAAAAAAAGAGCTGTGTGCAAACCACGCCCCAAAATATTCTAATGAACCACTTCCCCCTATATTTGAATTATAACTAAAAAAGGAAAGAACCCTTTTTTTTCTATCATTGAAGGGCTCAAAGGGTTTTGGGGTCAGTATGTTTCCACATAGAACCATATCCCCTTCCCAAAGAACCCTTGAGGAACCCTCGTTTCTTAGTGCGTAGTCAGTCTAGTCAAAAGCATGAGCTGAAGCACACCAAATGTCTGACTAACAGAGAGTAAACTGTAGAAAAAGAAAGAAAAGACAGTGGTACACTATGTATGGTCCTAACAATTGAATGGGTCAAAGTTCCAGCACATTAGTGCCTACTTCAGGTTAAATTGTTGGGTGTGCGACTTTATTTAAAGGTCACACAGACCCAGAGAGAAAACCATTAAGTTACACTATAGCTCCAAAAGTAGCTGTAATCTATAACCCACACCCTGGTCTTCTGTACAGTCCCAACCAGACTGGAGGAGAAGAGGAGACCCAGTTCAGTTCAGTTTGCCAAGCGGACCAGATGGGGAAAAAGTGACTCAAGAGTCACAGTTTTCCAAAGGTCTCAACTAGACACACACATGAACGCACACACCTAAACTTCTGACTGTCTACGGCTGAGGCATACGAATGTGTTCCAGCGAAATCCAGAGGCATTCATTCATTTATTCAAACACGTCTTTCGCTTGTTTTTTCCCCCCTTTCCTTCTCGACCTGCATCCTGAAGGACAGCGAATGGACCAGGCCTTGGACTTGTTGAAGGAGCGATTCACTTTGGCAACCAACCAATGCTCCCACCCCTCGTACACACGCACACTCCCCCGACAACTAACAAATTCACCGCGGCGTTGTCACTCGCTCCACCTCTCTCCACTGCCAACGCTGACATGCAAGTGTTTAACACGTTTTGAGGACACCTTATACCCCTCTCACACCCCCTCCTCTCCCTTCAGACGCAGGGATCCAGTAACACTATATCTGTTCACCTCATTCATGCCTTTACGAACCACATGTGATGTGGGAAGGTGCTTTAATGTCGCTGTGGCTACTTCCTCCTTGCTGCTTGACTGAATTGGAAACTAGCCAAGACGAACACAAAGAAGTCACAAAAAAATGATCACTACACACACACATGTACACACACGGTTGAAAGACAAGTACAATTGTTCCTGGGAGAGTAGCTTCCATTGTTACAGGTGGACAACACCACCTTTCCATATTTGGAGTGCTGGACTGTGATTGGAGGGGAGATGGTAAAGTAATCCAGGTAAAGAGGTGGGGCATGACCAGGCTCTGTGTGTGTGTGTGTGTGTGTGTGTGTGTGTGTGTGTGTTTTTGTGTGTGTTTTTGTGTGTCTATGTGTGTGTGTGTGTGTGTGTTTTTGTGTGTCTATGTGTGTGTGTGTGTGTATGTGTGTGGTTTTTCTTTGTGTCTTCAAGTGCAGTAGAGCGCAGGGCATAGTGGACACACCCTCACCTGAGATTCAGGTGAGTCATAGGTCTACTAATCCCAGGGACAAGCCCAGGGCCCAGGGGCCAGCAACTGGCAATTAAAGGATTTGTGAAGAGTAATTGACCTAGATTCCAGCTTAAGCGCAAGCAAACACATACACACACATGTATGAGATTCTGACACACACGAAAGGTGAGGGAGGCAGTGAAAGTAGGAGAGGTAGAAGAAACACCATTCAAGGCATTGTCATTGAGATTTTAATAAGAGAAAATAAATTGTCTTTAAAGGACTAACTGAACATAAGATATGATGGAGTGGATGGAAACAGTGCTGGTGTGAATAACCTGTGTTGAGTGTGAAAGTGTTATCGTGTCAGTTTAACTCTGTGTAGAGTAAGGGTGTTTTCACATATAGTCCTCTTTAAACTCTTGGGTAAAAACAAAAAGCTAAATAACTCAGGTCTGTTTGTATTCACACTGTCCTTGCCTTTGAATGAGGGCTCAACTCTTTTGCCAGTTAACTTCACCTATTTTGAGTCGTCTTTGCATTCATATTGCTACGTTTAGAAAGGAAACAAGATTTTTTTCCAAAATTCACTCAATGCATTCTGGGTTTTGAACAAAGTGCAGGACAAGCCATTCCATCAGAACGTGTTATCGGGCAGCTGGACAGACCTACTTACATTTTGGAAGCTAATAGATTGCATTTAGTTAAAAGATGAGACATAATAATTATTTTCAGAAGATAATATTATTTTGTAAATATTATTGGTAACAGAATACGTAGCAGAAGAATAATACCGATTAAATACTGCTGCAATTGAACATTTTACACCCAGTGTAGGCTACTGCCCCTTTAAGGGCTAGCCTTGATTTTTGGGTAGGTGCTATCTGTGATCCTTGGAACGTCCCTCAATCCTAACCCCTACCCTTACCTTAACCGTTACCTTAACCCTTTTAAATGTTAACTTCAGTGGGTTAATGTCAGAGTTTGGACGTCCCAAGGCTCCCGGATAGCAAGCGCCTTGATTTTGTACCCTATGTTCTGATTCTCACCAAATACGAACCGGACCACGGAATTCAAGCAAACCGTAGTTGACAAAACCGCAGTTCACAAAAATTGTCTGAGAAGGACCAAGTGTGAAACAACCTCAAACACGACCCTCAAAAACCACACCCATCATGATCTTATTTCCCAGCATGCTCTACTGGAGATGGATATCAACGCAAGGCCGTATGATAAGCATCGTCGTTGACAATGTTATGAGAACATTTCCCGACCCGTTAGTGGAAGTTTAAAAGGTCTGCGGTTTTGTTGAATCCAATTCAAGTCTTTTTAAACACTTAGATAAGAGTATCTGGCAATTATTTGTTATTGTAATGTCCTTCATCCATCACTGAGAGGTCTTGTCAAAAGGTAGGGGATATCTAGTGATATCCAAGGCTTTCTTGAAGGCTTCAGAGCTTTCACCAAATTGTGCCCAAAAATGCTTCATTACTTTGAGCTTCATTATCAGTTTTACACGTGAGTGAAATCTGCTGCTCATCAATAAATAACAGCGTGTGAGGATCAGATAGATGTTTTTTTCCCCACTGTTTTCATCAGTACTCTGGCGCAGCGGCAAGTTGTTGGCTTTGTTGGCCTACAGTCAGTTGGAATACCAGGTTCGCCTCTTACACTGCTTCGAAGTTAGCTGCTTAACGATTTTGATGCGTGACTCAGAGCTCCGGTATCAAACGTAACATCACTATGGGATCTCAAATTGTAGTTAACAAAGTCAGAAACCCTGCCTATTTATTCAATTTATCTTCTTAAAATGTGATTTTAAACCTAACCTCTGATAACCTCAACCACACTGTTAACCTTATGCCTCACCTTAACCTTAAAAGAAGACATTTTCATGAATTTTGACAATATAGACAATTTTGACTGTGTCACGCTCTGGCTTTAGATATCTCTGTTTTCTTTGTATTTTGGTTAGGTCAGGGTGTGACGAGGGTGGGTATGCAAGTTTTTGTATTGTCTAGGGTTTTTGTATGTCTAGGGGTTTTGTAGGTCTAGGTCATTTGTATGTCTATGGTGGCCTGATATGGTTCCCAATCAGAGGCAGCTGTTTATAGTGGTCTCTGATTGGGGATCATATTTAGGTAGCCATTTTCCCTTTTGTGTTCGTGGGATCTTGTCTATGTGTAGTTGCCTGTCAGCACTCGTTTGTATAGCGTCACGGTTCGTTTTGTTATTTTGTTAGTTTGTTCAGGGTTCATTCTTTTAATAAATAAGAATGTACGTATACCACCCTGCACCTTGGTCTGATCCTTATAACGAACGTGACAGACTGTGGCTGTGGTAACTATTGGAAACCTTGTTAACCCCCTAGAGTCGAATTAGCATAATACAAAATCCCCATAAAAAATCTGTCAATTTAAGCGAGAGATATCTGCACTTCCGCATCTGCGCTGAGAGGTGAGAGCTAGAGCGGTGTTCGTCAGACCATGACACATCCTGAAAATCAGACTTCTCACAAAATTGTCTGTAGCTTCCGAACAGTTTAGCTATTATGGAAAGATCAAATCTTTTTATGGAAAGATCAAATCTCCCGAACACGATGGTGTTCTCTGTTTTCCTCTCCGACCCCCACAAGCGTCTTGGGACTCGTCTGAAAGTCTGTACAGATGATCTGCCAACTTCTGTTGTAGCGGCCGAACAGTTTTGGCTACACACTAACATGACCCCTCATGTACGAACACGTACATGTCGGTTGTTTGGCTCTAGGACGCTCACAAGACTCGTCTGAGGGTCTCCTGGTACCAGTTGAAAAAAATGTATGGAAGTATACAGTGCCTTGCGAAAGTATTCGGCCCCCTTGAACTTTGCGACCTTTTGCCACATTTCAGGCTTCAAACATAAAGATATAAAACTGTATTTTTTTGTGAAGAATCAACAACAAGTGGGACACAATCATGAAGTGGGACGACATTTATTGGATATTTCAAACTTTTTTAACAAATCAAAAACTGAAAAATTGGGCGTGCAAAATTATTCAGCCCCCTTAAGTTAATACTTTGTATTAACCTTTTGCTGCGATTACAGCTGTAAGTCGCTTGGGGTATGTCTCTATCAGTTTTGCACATCGAGAGACTGAAATTTTTTCCCATTCCTCCTTGCAAAACAGCTCGAGCTCAGTGAGGTTGGATGGAGAGCATTTGTGAACAGCAGTTTTCAGTTATTTCCACAGATTCTCGATTGGATTCAGGTCTGGACTTTGACTTGGCCATTCTAACAACTGGATATGTTTATTTTTGAACCATTCCATTGTAGATTTTGCATTGTTTTGGATCATTGTCTTGTTGGAAGACAAATCTTCGTCCCAGTCTCAGGTCTTTTGCAGACTCCATCAGGTTTTCTTCCAGAATGGTCCTGTATTTGGCTCCATCCATCTTCCCATCAATTTTAACCATCTTCCCTGTCCCTGCTGAAGAAAAGCAGGCCCAAACCATGATGCTGCCACCACCATGTTTGACAGTGGGGATGGTGTGTTCAGCTGTGTTGCTTTTACGCCAAACATAACGTTTTGCATTGTTGCCAAAAAGTTCAATCTTGGTTTCATCTGACCAGAGCACCTTCTTCCACATGTTTGGTGTGTCTCCCAGGTGGCTTGTGGCAAACTTTAAACGACACTTTTTATGGATATCTTTAAGAAATGTCTTTCTTCTTGCCACTCTTCCAGATTTGTGCAATATATGACTGATTGTTGTCCTATGGACAGAGTCTCCCACCTCAGCTGTAGATCTCTGCAGTTCATCCAGAGTGATCATGGGCCTCTTGGCTGCATCTCTGATCAGTCTTCTCCTTGTATGAGCTGAAAGTTTAGAGGGACGGCCAGGTCTTGGTAGATTTGCAGTGGTCTGATACTCCTTCCATTTCAATATTATCGCTTGCACAGTGCTCCTTGGGATGTTTAAAGCTTGGGAAATATTTTTGTATCCAAATCCAGCTTTAAACTTCTTCACAACAGTATCTCGGACCTGCCTGGTGTCTTCCTTGTTCTTCATGATGCTCTCTGTGCTTTTAACGGACCTCTGAGACTATCACAGTGCAGGTGCATTTATACGGAGACTTGATTACACACAGGTGGATTGTATTCATCATCATTAGTCATTTAGGTCAACATTGGATCATTCAGAGATCCTCACTGAACTTCTGGAGAGAGTTTGCTGCACTGAAAGTAAAGGGGCTGAATAATTTTGCACGCCCAATTTTTCAGTTTTTGATTTGTTAAAAAAGTTTGAAATATCCAATAAATGTTGTTCCACTTCATGATTGTGTCCCACTTGTTGTTGATTCTTCACAAAAAAATACAGTTTTATATATTTATGTTTGAAGCCTGAAATGTGGCAAAAGGTCGTAAAGTTCAAGGGGGCCGAATACTTTCGCAAGGCACTGTATATGGAGACTGTTTAATACCAAAAATATGGGGTTAAATACCTGTTTTTAATCAGGTATTATATCTCTCAGATATAGTACTGACACTTCAATTCAAACTTCAATGCATTTGTATGGGCTAATAGCAGTAAGGCCCTCAAAAATATATATCTTTTTTTGATACTTCAAGGGGTCAAATAGCAAAATGATCCTTGGTATGACTTTCTTAATTAAAACAATTCCAAAAAGTTTAGTAGAACCCTGCGTATGCTTATATACACCAACAATATATACTAAGAATGATGTGCAGTAGATATATTAGAGTGAGCTATGTCAATAATTCAGTATATAAATATGCAGTGTGTATAAACAGTGTAAGAAAAATGCAATGTACTGTACTGTAGTAGATATACTAGAATGAGCTATGTGAAGAATACAGTATACAGTATGAATACAGTGTGAAAAACAACAGTATAAAATAAATAGTGTCCAGTGTGTGTGTGTGTGTGTGTGTCCGTGTTCGTTTGTGAGTATGGGCGTATGCGTGAGTGTATATGTGAGTACAGGAATCTGTTTGTGTATGAGGTGAGTGTGTGTGTGTGTGTGTTTTGTTTGGGTGAGTCTGTCTTTGTCACTTACTACAGGAGGGCTCCCTCTTCTTTTTCATTTAAATTTAACCAGGTAGTCCAGTTGAGAACAAGTTCTCATTTACATCTGCGACCTGGCCAAGATAAAGCAAAGCAGTGCGAAAAAAACAATAATACAGAGTTAAACATGGGATAAACAAACATACAGTCAATAACACAATAGAAAAATCTATATACAGTGTGTGCAAACGGAGTAAGGAGGTAAGGCAATAAATAGGCCAATAGTAGCAAAGTAATTACAATGTAGCAAATTAACACTGGAGTGATAGATGTGCATGTGATGATGTGCAAGTAGAAATACTGGTGTTCAAATAAAAACATTATGGGGATGAGGTAGGTAGTTGATTGGGCTATTTACAGATGGGCTGTGACCAGCTGCAGTGATCGGTGAGCTGCTCAGATAGCTGATGCTTAAAGTTAGTGAGGGAGATTTTTGCAATTTGTTCCAGTCATTGGCAGCAGAGAATTGGGAGGAAAGGCGGCCAAAGGGGGTGTTGGTTTTGGGGATGACCAGTGAGATATACCTGCTGGAGCGCGTGCTACGGGTGGGTGTTGTTATGGTGACCAGTGAGCTGCAATAAGGTGGAGCTTTACCTAGCAAAGACTTATAGATAACCTTTTCTGTCTCCTGGAGTCCACAATCAGCTCCTTCGTTTTTTTTTTATCTTGATGGAGAGGTTATTTTCCTGGCACCACTCCACCAAGGCTCTAACCTCCTCCCTGTAGGCTGTCTCATCACTGTTGGTAATCAGGCCTACCACTGTCGTGTCGTCAGCAAACTTGATGGTTGAGTTGGAGTCGTGGGTGAACAGTGAGTACAGGAGGGGGCTGAGCACACACCTCTGGGGAACCCCCGTGTTGAGGATCAGCATGACGCAGGTGTTGTTGCCTACCCTCACCACCTGGGGCCGGCCCGTCAGGAAATCTAGGACCCAGTTGCACAGAGAGGGGTTCAGACCCAGGGCCCCGAGCTCAGTGACAAGCTTGGAGGGCGCCAGGGTGCTGAAAGCAAAGCTGTAGTCAATGAACAACATTCTCACATAGGTATTCCTCCTGTCCAGATGGGATAGGGCGGTGTGCAGTGCAACGGCGATTGTGTCATCTGTGGATCTGTTGGGGCAGTGTGCAAATTGTCGTGGGTCTAGGGTGTCGGGAAAGTTGGAGGTGATATGGTCCTGGACTTCATGGGTGTGTGAGGTACAGGCACAATGGTGGACATCTTGTGGGGACAACAGATTGGGATAGGGAGAGGTTGAATATGTCCACACTCCAGCCAGCTGGTCTGCGGGCCGGTAGCCTTCGGAGGATTAACACGCTTGAAAGTTCTACTCACGTCGGCTACAGAAATGAGGAACCCGCGGTCCTCGTGAGCAGAAGGGGACCACGACGGCGGCTATGTGTTGTTTTCCTTGAAGTGGGTGAATAACGTGTTACGTTTGTCTAGGAGGGAGGCGTCTATGTGGCTGGTGTCCCTTTCTAATCCTTGTTTGTCTGAAGTCCATGCCACGTAGGTCCCGTGTCTGAGCCATTTAATTGTGACTCCACCTTGTCCCTGTAATGTCTTTTTTGCCTCTTTGAATGACTTACGGAGGTCGTAGCTGGTCTGTTTGTACTCGTACTCGTTCCCAGTTACCTTCGTGTGGTTAAATGCGATGCTTTCGCGATTTCAGTTTCTTTGCGAATGCTGCCATCTATCTATGGTATTTTGGGTTGAATGTGTTCTAATCCTCACTGTAGGGACAACAACTTGCCTACAGCTAAACTATTGTTATGTTTTTACATTGTTATAATTCTAACACGTTGTCATGAAATGATTTATGTTGTCTTTGGCATATATGACAGAGTCAGGATAGAATGACTGCCCCCTCTCATTGAAGTAACAACGTTCAAGCCAGAATGCAGGCATTGTTTGCAGGAAACAGCAGTCCCATATTATAATGAATAGGAAAATGGCAATCTTCATTGTCAATCTTTCTGTAAAAAAATTAATAATTTGGAGACAATCATGGTACCAATAATTGCTTATTTCACCCCAGATGTATGTCCTTAAACCGATTGTTTTAAAATCGCACACAGAAGAATTTATAAGGATAATTTAGTAACTAATGGCAGCCTGCAGTACCCCGGTCGGCCTTCAACTTAAAATACTCAATTAGAGGATGCGTCACTGAGCTAGCCTCTGCAACGTCACTTCCTGGAGTAGCTCAAACGTCGCATGTAAGACACCATCTACATCGAACACGTACATGTTGGTTGTTTTGCTCTATGACTCCCACAGGTCTCACAAGACTTGTCTGAAGGTCCCGCTTTTAAAACCTTCAGAACAGGTGTTCCTGTTTTGAACATTCACTGTGTAGTTTTGCAACAATTTTTTTTCTTCCATACACATCTAAAATCTATTAATAAAAAAAATCTGAGAACAGTAATATTTTGCACTTCCTTGGCTTCAAATGCACTATTGAGTCTTCACATAGGAATGAATGGTGTCACGTGATCGATGGCTTTGTCCATTCGTATACATGGCACAAGGAGTGGAATGCTACTGAGACTGGTACCCAGGCTACGTTGCCTGACGACTCGGACTGAATTCTTCTGCTGCTCTATCAATCTCTACATACTTCATTAATGCATGAATTACTTCATTTCAGAGTAGAAACGAACGTTCGCGGGTATGTCGTGGCATTTGGCCGGAGCAATGGGCCAGTTTGTTTTGCAACGGGCCCTGTGCCCCGGGTGGGTGGAGGTTTCACTTAAGGACCAATGGAATGGTATAAAATGTGCCAGGTAAAGATGTGACATAGTATGACATTTTGTGGTCATTCAAATACATTATACTGTTTCTAAAAACTTGCTGTAAATGTAAAATAAATGTTTATTGTCGGCCCTTCTCGTTTTGAGGTTCTTTTTATTTCATTTGTGCTGGTTCCACCTGCAGTTGGTTTTTCTGGACCATTTCTGGTTTCAGGGTATTTAAGCCATTTGCTTAAGAAGAAAAGGGAAAAGGGTCTGTGGTACACACAGGCTTAGGAGATATTATACGTTTTTGATCTATGACGTAATCTTCATCTGCTAACATCCCTTTTTGTGAGTTTGAAAGCATTTATATAATTGAAACAAGCATATAAAGCACATAAAGGCTTCATAATTCATAAAGGTCATGTTTAACCGACTGACATTATCTCAAATTTTATTTTCGGCGCATATACCAAAACCTGATTGTTTCCCCATTAATTTCCCCCAACAAACAAGTAGAAAATGTAGAAAATGCTAATTAATGTCAGGTTTTTGGGACTACAAGCTGGCGAGCTATATTAGACTCATGTACAGGAAGAGTTTTTCTGAAGTTCTTGCCGTGTTTGGGCGTTTTGCCATGGTAACCTAAGTCTAATCCTTTTTTTGTCTGGTCTTTTTACATTTTTTAACTACAACCATTCTTGCCCTGAAATTCTGGACTACACATTTAGCAAATATCGTCATACCTTTTGCACAGTGGGCTTAAATAAAAACAGATTTTTTTTCAACCATCTTGCTCCAAAACCCAGCATTCCCACTGGCATCTTCTGACAAGACAAAACCCACTGATCTCATTATTTTGTAGTGCGAGAGCGACACCATGTGGCAGGATAATATCCCTGCAACACTACAGAAAGGTGGGTGAGAAATAATAGTAGCTCACTAGGAAAGTGCATCATCATCACTGCCCTCCGCTGTGTCCTATTGACATGCAGTGGATCTAGGGTTTCTATATTGAGATATAAAATATGTCTGGTCTGCTTACCCTCGTCACCCTCTTGTGTGTTTTAATGTGTTTACCTGGCTTGCAGACAGAGTGGACTTTGTCCGACGACTAACAGAGGAGAAGGAGACAAGAGGTTAGCCGAAGGGGCCTGTCGGTTCCATATAGCATCAATATTGTTAATGATTTCTCCACCCTTGTTAAGCATATGTACATTTACTGTACAGCCAAATGGTTATTTCTAAGTCCCAAAACCAGCTTTTTAAAAAATAAAATAAATAAGTTTATTCCAAAGACTTATTACAAATTAAACACAATAAATACACACTTGAAATGTATGATACAATACAGTGCAGTGTTTTCACAATATTTGTAAAAAAAATAAAAAAAATAAAATAATAATAATAATTAAGACAAATAAATAATTTCAGTGACTGATCAAACCAAGAAAATAGACAACTTGGTTTGGGAAGATTTACAACTGAAAACATTCTGTCATGCATGAGTCTTAGATTTATGTGGTGAGAGATCAGAAACAGCCTCTCTCCCAGCGTCACTAAACATGCAAACATACACACACACGCAACACTACGTGTAAGTTCTCATTTATAACTGAAAAGATGAATTCCAAAAGGCTACAGTACATAGGCATTTTCAGAAATGTTGGTCAATTACTGTTTAAAGAAATTCTGAAAGAGATTGGTGTGTTTTTTTCACTATCTACATAGAATGGGGTTGTTCAATGACAGACATCTATTTGTTTAAAATCTATCACTTGATGGTTTCATTTCAGAGACAAATAATCACGTTTTTTTTCCTAAACGATATATATATCCGCCTCACTCTCAAGAGAAATAAGGAGTACTGCTAGGTTTTACAAAGTCAAATGTAACAAATAACTACATTTTTTAATAAAGAAATGTACAAATGACAGAGCTGGCCGTCTGAAGGAAAACTTCGGAAAGTATTCAGACCCCTTGACTTTTCCCACATTTTGTTACGTTAGTCTTATTCTAAAATGGAGTAAATAAAGAAAATCTAAATCAAATCTACACACAATACCCCATAATGACAACGCGAAAACAGGTTGTAAGAAATAATGGTACATTTATTTAAAAAAATGTAAAACAGAAATACCTAAGTATTCAAACCCTTTGCTATGAGACTCGAAATTGAGCTCAGGTGCATTCTGTTTCCATTGATCATCCTTGAGATGTTTTTACAACTTGATTGGAGTCCACCTGTGGTAAATCCAATTGATTGGACATGATTTGGAAAGGCAGACACCTGTCTATATAAGGTCCCACAGCTAGCAGTGCATGTCAGAGCAAAAACCAAGCCATGAGGTCGAAAATAATTGTCCGTAGAGCTCAAAAATAGGATTGTGTCGAGCCACAGATCTAGGGAAGGGTACCAAAAAATTTCTGCAGCATTGAAGGTCCCCAATAACACAGTGGCCTCCATCATTCTTAAATGGATGAAGTTTGGAACCACCAAGACTCTTCCTAGAGCTGGCCGCCCGGCATAACTGAGCAATCGGGGGAAAAGGGCCTTAGTCAGGGTGGTGACCAAAAACCTGATTGTCACTTTATCAGAGCTCTAGAGTTACTCTGTGGAGATGGGAGAACTTTCCAGAAGGACAACCATCTCTGCAGTACTCCACAATCAGGCCTGGTAGAGTGTCCACACGGAAGCAACTCTTCACTAAAAGGCACATGACAGCCCGCTTGGAGTTTGCTAAAATGCACCTAACGACTCTGACCATTTCAATAAAAAAATGTTTTTAAAGGGAACCTCTACCACTGTGATGCAATGCCTTAATGCCTGCAATGCTTTAAACCGCTGCGCCACTCTCTGGTCTGATGAAACTAAGATTGAACTCATTGGCCTGAATGCCAAGCATCACGTCTGGAGGAAACCTGGCACCAACCCTACGGTGAAGCATGGTGGTGGCAGCATCATGCTGTGGGGATGTTGTTCAGCGGCTGGGACTGGGAGACTAGTCAGGATCAAGGCAAAGATGAGCTGAGCAAAGTGCAGAGAGATCCTTGACAAAAACCTGCTCCAGAGTGCTCAGGACCTCAGACTGGGGCGAAGGTTCACCTTCCAAAAGGACAATGACCCTAAGCACACAGCCAAGACAATGCAGGAGTATCTTCAGGACAAGTCACTGAATGTCTTTGAGTGGCCCAGCCAGAGCCCGGACTTGAACCCGATCGAACATCTCCTGAGATACCTGAAAATACAGTTGAAAGTCGGAAGTTTACATACACCTTTGCCAAATACATTTTTCACAATTCTTGACATTTAATCTGAGTAACAATTCCGTGTATTAGGTCAGTTAAGATCACATTATTTTAAGAATGTGAAATGTCAGAATAATAGTAGAGAGAATAATTTATTTCAGCTTTTATTCAATTCATCACATTCCCAGTGGGTCACAAGTTTACATACACTCAATTAGTATTTGGAAGCAGTGCCTTTAAATTGTTTAACTTGGGTCAAACGTTTCGGGTAGACTTCCACAAGCTTCCCACAATAAGTTGGGTGAATTTTGGCCCATTCCTCCTGAGAGAGCTGGTGTAACTGAGTCAGGTTTGTAGGCCTCCTTGCTCGCACATGCTTTTTCAGTTCTGCCCACAAATTTTCTATGGGATTGAGGTCAGGGCTTTGTGATGGCCACTCCAATACCTTGACTTTGTTGTCCTTAAGCCATTTTGCCACAACTTTGGAAGTATGCTTGGGGTCATTGTCCATTTGGAAGAACCATTTGCGACCAAGCTTGAACTTCCTGACTGATGTCTTGAGATGTTGCTTCAATATATCCACATAATTTCCCTTTCTCATGTTGCCATCTATTTTGTGAAGTGCACCAAGTCCCTCCTGGAGCAAAGCACCCCCACAACATGATGCTGCCACCCCCGTGCTTAACAGTTGGGATGGTGTTCTTCGGCTTGCAAGCCTCCCCCTTTTCCCTCCAAACATAACAATGGTCATCATGGCCAAACAGTTCTATTTTTGTTTCATCAGACCAGAGGACAGTTGCAAACTGTAGTCTGGCTTTTTTTATGGTGGTTTTTGACCAGTGGCTTCTTCCTTGCTGAGAGGCCTTTCAGGTTATGTCTCTATAGGACTCATTTTACTGTGGATATTGATACTGTTTCCTCCAGCATCTTCACAAGGTCCTTTGCTGTTGTTCTGGGATTGATTTGCACTTTTCGCACCAAAGTACGTTCATCTCTAGGAGACGCGTCTCCTTCCTGAGCGGTATAACGGCTGTGTGGTTCCATGGTGTTTACACTTGCGTACTATTGTTTGTACAGATGAACGTGGTACCTTCAGTCTTTTGGAAATTGCTTGTGGAGATCTACAATTTATTTTCTGAGGTCTTTCTTTTGATTTTCCCATGATGTCAAGCGAAGTTTGAAGGTAGGTCTTGAAATACATCCACAGGTACACCTCCAATTGACTCAAATTATGTCAATTAAGCCTATCAAAATATTCTACAGCCATGACATCATTTTCTGGAATTTTCCAAGCTGTTTAAAGGCACAGTCAACTTAGTATATGTAAACTTCTGACCCATTCCAATTGTGATACAGTGAATTATAAGTGAAATAATCTGTTGTTGGAAAAATTGTTGGAAAAATGACTTGTGTCATGCACAAAGTAGATGTCCTAACCGACTTGCCAAAACTATAGTTTGGAACTCTCTCCAAAAATTTGTGGAGTGGTTGAAAAACGAGTTTTAATGACTCCAACGTAAGTGTATGTAAACTTCTGACTTCAACTGTAGCTGTGCAGCGATGCTCCCCATCCAACCTGACAGAGCTTGAGAGGATCTGCAGAGACAAACGGGAGAAACTCCCCAAATACAGGTGTGCCAAGAATGTAGCGTCATACCTAAGAAGACTCGATGCTCTAATCGCTGCCATAGGTGCTTCAACAAAGTACTAAGTAAAAGGACTGAACACTTATGTAAATGTGATATTTCAGTTGTTTTTGTTGAATAAATTAGCAAAAAATTCTAACAACCTGTATTTGCTTTGTCATTATGGGGTTGTGTATGTAGATTGATGAGGGGAAAAATCTACTTAATCAATTTTAAAATAAGGCTGTAATGTAACAAAATGTGGGACAAGTCAAGGGGTCTGAACACTTTCCCGAATGCAGTGTATTTAAACAAAGGTTGTTGAAAGTGATTCTATACAGTAATAAGAGATCTGTATGTAAAACATTTACATTTGACATTTTAGTCATTTTAGACGTACACCGAGTGCATTTATCTTAAGATAGCTTCATGAGACAACCACATATCACAATCAAATACACAGGAAACAAACATTCCATTGAGTGTAGAAAACATAGGGAGCATGAGATTGACTGACCAGGGGAATCCAGGTGAAAGCTATGATCCCTGTTACGTCACCTGTAAAATCCACTTCTATCAGTGTCGATGAAGGGGAGGAGACAGGTTAAATAATTATTTTAAAGCCTTGAGACAATTGAGAAATGGATTGTGTGTGTGTGCCATTCAGAGGGTGAAAATATTTAAATGCCTTTGAATGGGGTATGGTACAGTAGTAGGTGCTAGTTGCACCGGATTGAGTGTGTCAAGAACTGCAATGCTGCTGGGTTTTTCACGCTCAACAGTTTCTCAACATGAACGGTCCGCCACCCAAAGAACATCCAGCCAACTTGACACAACTGTGGGAAGCATTGGAGTCAACATCCCTTTTTAACGCTTTCGACACCTTGTAGAGTCCATACCCCAAATAATTGAGGCTGTTCTGAGGGGAAAAGGGGGTGCAACTCAATATTAGGAAGGTGATGCTGTTTTGAACACTCACCGTATAGAGTTTTGCAACAAAACAAAAAAATCATACACAAATCTATGAATAAAAACATTTGAGAACAGTAATATTTTACACACACATGAACGTACCCATAAGCAATCATTTCTGATGAAAAAACACAAATGTGAATAATTGGTGGACATGGCGTTTTGGAAATAAAAGCAGTGCATTTTTGAATAAAGACATTATCTGCACAAAGTTATATACTGGTAGACGGTAGTCAAACTACAGACTTCTATGTTGAGTCAAGGATTCATATAATCATTGCTGAAAGGCCCAATGCAGTCAAAAATGTGATATCCTGTGTTTTATATATATATATATATATATATATTCACACTACGAGACTGGAATAATACTGTGAAAATTATGATAATGCCCTTTTAGTGTAAGATATGCTTGAAAAGACTGCCTGAAGTTTTTGTCTGTTTTGGTGGGATAGAGTTCTGGCCCTCCATCGTGACATCACTAGGCGGTAAATTAGTTAATAAACCAATAAGAAAGACAGTTCCAAATCTCTGCCAATAACAGCTAGTTTTCAGTTTTCCCCTCCTCACTCAGACCACTCCCATACAGTCCTATCTAAATTCTTGCTTGAGAAATTGACCCTTTACTCCTTTACTAAGAAGCTTGTTTTGATTCTTTTTGACCATTTTAATTGAAAGCGATCACGGTAGGGCACTTAATTGTTACACAGAAATGATTTGATATTGAGATAAAAACGGCTGCATTGGGCCTTTAATGTATTGCGTTTGAATCCACTCGGTGGTTTGAGATCCACATTATTTTGCATCATCAAAACAGTGCCAGAGGCCATAAAGCAAGGGCCATTATAGTGAAAAACCAAAGAGATATCTGGGAGGAATACAGCTCCTGTCGGTCTATTTTTGAGACTTCAGATGACACTTTCAGATGCAGTATCATGTCAAGTCCACAAGGCAGCAGCAGCTCTTTCAGTGTGGTGACAACGTCCTTGGCTAATAGTGAATGATTACATCACATGAAAATCAGAAATCCTGATTCGAACAGATATACAGTAGAAATAGCACACAATTTGTTGAGTAAGTTACCTGAGACCTAATTTCTCAATAGGCAAATAGCTTATGAGTAAACAGACTGCAGTGCATACAGAACCTTTGGGGTAAACACCTCCCTCATTGCATTTCCAAATATTGTGGGTTATCACTAACTGTAGAAAATCATTCTCCATGACAATCAATTATGAACATATTGCATATAGCACCTTATTCAGATTGCTTTTGAAGCTATACAGAAATACAGTACTTGTGTATTTCGTTTAAAAAAAAACGTGTTATACATTTCCATACAATGTTTTAGTGCTTGAGTGTGATTCCAGAGTGATTCAGATTGAGTGGCCTTTCCTCAATTGGATATGCTCAACTCCTGTGTCCTCCCTCCTCCAGCCTCTCTGGCCTCCTTTTGAAAAAGGTTCAAGGTAATCGTGGAGAGGTGGCGAGGAGAGGGAATGTGGATGAAAATGGGCTTGTGTGAAATGAGACTCTCCTTCTCCAATCATGAGTCATCAAGCAAATGACTTTTAAAGGGTGGAATCCCCAAATAAATGTATAAAGTGATCAAAACAACTGTAGCCAGTCGTGCAAGACATTTTGTAGATAAAAGGATAAGTAGCATATCGTTTTTAAATGTTTGTATGATTTTCTCCTTTTTGCTGATTCAAAGCGGGTATGGCAGATTTCAAAACTCTTCCTCAAAGGACTCAGGTATGATACACTTGTGCTTCCTTGCCAAAAGGAGGCTACCATTTTTCTACTAACAAGTTGACACACTCCTCGACCAAGAGACCACTTATTGGTTTCCAGGTAACAGAAGAGAGAGGGCGGAGGTGCGAGGGTGGAGGACGGACTTTCCCCAAATGAGGAAATGCCCTTGTTCTTTGATCAGTCCGATTTAAGATAGCAGTTGGCTTCTCTTTGTTCGCCCCACACTTTCCTTCCTCCTCCCCCGCCTTCATCCGACTGGTCCCCTTCCACCCTGTCCCTGTCCATCCGTAACCGCAGTGTGTTGCGTATAACCAGTCGCTCCGTCATGAAAGATGCACAAAACCAGGGCAGGGCGTACTCCGCTGTGATCAACCCCATAAAGTTATACTGAAAATGGGAATAATCCCAGGGACAGGCGTCGAACTGGGTCAACAACAGCCCTGTACCGAACTCCCAGATATACGTCCATAGGGTATAGATGAGGCATCGCAGCAGCACGGGGCAGCGGAGAGCTCGGAGGGCCAGGTACATGTGCTCCACGATGAGGATGCAGGTCCCGTAGATTAGCAGAGCCCATACACTGGTCACACCAGGAAACTTCCAGTTGCGGTTGACCACGAACTCCCAGGCGGCGGTGAACATGACCTCGCAGAAGTAGCCGTGGATGGCGTACAGGTACCAGCGAGACAGGACCGTCAGAGGCACTGGTGGGGGTGCCGGGGTTGCCATTGCGGTGGACGCGATTTGGAATTACGCCCTCGTGATAAGGCAGTCCTGCCTGAGAGACGGAGGCCCAAATGTCACCCTCAGACCACGAGGATTTCCTCTTGGTCTAATGGTTGGTTTGGCGTGCCATACTGTAGGTCTAGTTCAACGACACCCGTTACACCATGGTGACCGCCCCTCGCTCTTTATCTAGTGGAGGAGAAGCGTAGGTCTGTAAGGGAGAAAGGACAGAAAAGTGAGTTAGTCAGTTTGGTGTTATAGAACGAGATAGGCAGCTGGAGTACCTCTGCTACGTCAAATGCCTACCGTATGCATGTGGGGCAAAGGGAAGTGCTTCATAAGGGCAATACTACACTCTTAGAGAGAAAAACAAGGTGCTAAGTCGAACCATACAGGCCTCTTTAAATTGTCCCTATAGGGGAACCCTTTGCATAGGGTTCTATCTAGAGCACTCTATATAGGGTTCTTCAAAGAACGACCTGTACATAGTTCTACCTAGAAACCTCTATGAAGGCTTCTGCCTAGAACCCTCTATGAAGGGTTCTACCGAGAACCCTTTTATCTTTGGACGGTTCTTCCCAGAACCCTCTACGGAAGAGTTCCACCAGCCTTATTAGCCTTTAATATCATAAGGACTTTTTTTTTAGGGCCTATTTATAACCTAAGCCTGCTGGCTTGTAAAGGGATGTGTAATTCCAATAGGAAGCCAGACAGAACTGGGATATCCAACAGGTGGAATTGTTAATCAACCGCAACCTGCACTCCGAATGGCTGCCAGAGTAGGGAAGATTGAATACTGAGACTAACCCAATAATTTAAACTGGGACATCCACCTCAGTAACGGGTGCAATAAATCCAACAGATTGGATTCGTTTAGAAAACTGTGTTACTTATCTTTGTGTAGCATACAAATGTATCAACCATCAATGTACATGCAAAAATACTGATATTATAGTAAAATAAACAATTCTGAAAATCTCCCTGCAATAGAGCATGCTAGGAAATATTAGATATGATTCTATGTAGAACCCTTCTTGCCTTCTAAAGAATCATCAAAGAACCCTTTCTCCCAAAAACGGTTCTCAGGATGTTAAAGGTTCTAGGTAGAACCCTTTACCTTCCAAAAAGGGATCTTCTGATCAAAACAGAACCCTATCCCTCTGCAAATAACTGTTTTGGAGCCCTTTTTTCTAAGAGTATGTGGAAACTACACAGACTGCTAATGATTAACCTTCAGATGACTTGAGGCCTCTTAGATATCCCTTCCAACATTGTTGGCTGCTGGTACAAGGTCTTACACTGACCACTTGACATTTGAATTAACGTCAGCTTGCATTTCTTTCCATGTCCGTTTGCAATATTAGAACCCGTGAGAATCAACGACTGATCATAAAGGAGTAGGTTGAAGTGGCCTCTAGAGCCTGATCTTGGGTCAGTTTCGCATTTCCCCCACCAGTGGTTAAGGTTAGGATTTGTCGTGGATCTGTAACTAGAGAAAACTTCACTCCTCAGCAATCGGAATGTTGTATCAGCCACACAATGCCATTACATCACAAGTGGTATCGGAGGTCAGACTAACACAATGCTATCCCATGTAGAGAGAGTTAGAACAGCCCCCCCATGATCTGTGTGCATAATGTGCCCTTGCTTTCTGCAGTGTAAATCCCCAGGTCAGACCAATGACTATATAAATAACGGGTGCAAGGCCAGACACAGGCAGTAAGCACCACTGGTATCAAGTGTCAGGAGGCCCTAGCAGGGATGCCATCTCTCAACCACTCCGTCATTGTATATAACCTCGTCCCCAGGCCCCATTGGTTTTGACAGAAAGCCTAAAGTATATCAAGATTCTATAGTATTTACAGTATGTCTGAATCTGTTTGATTCCACTGCATAGGCCTACTGACTGGCACAGGCACATTGGAAAATGGAACCAGTTTACAAGAGGTCAAAAACGTTCAGCTCTAACAGTCACTAAAAAAGAAACACTGAGTGTACAAAACAGCAAGAGGATCTGCTCTTTCCATGACATAGACTGACCAGGTGAATCCAGGTCAAAGCTATGATCCCTTATTGATTTAAGTGCCTTTGACTGGGGTATGGTAGTAGGTGCCAGGCGCACTGGCTTGTGTGCAGAGCTGCAACGCTGCTGGGTTTTTCACACTCAACAGTTTCCTGTGTGTATCAAGAATGGTCCGCCACCCAAAGGACATCTTGACACAACTGTGGGAAACATTGGAGTTAACATAGGCCAGCATCCCTGTGGAACGCTTTTGACACCTTGTAGAGTCCATGCCAAAATGAATTGAGGCTGTTCTGATATTAGGAAGGTATTCCTAATGTTTGGCATACTCAGTGTATATATAGTTCTGTAAATATTAGTAAGTAAAAGGAGACAATTGTTTCATAATAGTCAAGATTGTAGTTCACAATCGTCAAAGGGGATGATTGTGGATTACAGGAAAAAGAGGACCGAGCACGCCCCCATTCTCATCGACTGGGCTGAAGTGGAGCAGGTTGAGAGCTTCAAGTTCCTTGGTGTCCACATCACCAACAAACTATCATGGTCCAAACACACTAAGACAGTCGTGAAGCGGGCACGACAAAGCCTATTCCCCCTCAGGAGACTGAAAAGATTTAGCATTGGTCCTCAGATCCTCAAAAGGTTCTACAGCTGCACCATCGAGAGCATCCTGAATGGTTGCATCACTGCCTGGTACGGCAACTGCTCGGCCTCTGACCGCAAGACACTACAGAAGGTAGTGCGTACGCCCCAGTACATCACTGGGGCCAAGCTTCCTGCTATCCAGGACCTCTATACCAGGCGGTGTCAGAAGAAGGCCCTAAAAATTGTCAAAGACTCCAGCCACCCTAGTCATAGACTGTTCTCTCTGCTACCGCACGGCAAGTGGTACCGGAGCGCCAAGTCTAGGTCCAAGAGGCTTCTTTAACAGCCTCTATCCCCAAGCCATAAGACTCCTGAACAGCTAATCAAAGGGCTAACCAGACCCCTAGTTTACACCGCTGCTACTCTGTTAATTATCTATGCATGGTCACATAGTCACTTTAATATCTCTACCTACATGTACATATTACCTCAATTACCTCGACTAACCATTGACTCTGTACCGGTGACCCCTGTATATAGCCTTGCTATTGTTATCTTACTGCTGCTGTTTAATTATTTGTTACTTTTGTCTATTTTTTTACTTATTTATCTTTTTTTCTTAACTTCTGAAAGCATTGTTGGTTAAGGGCTTGATAGTAAGCATTTCACTGTAAGGTTGTATTCGGCACATGTGACAAAATAAAATTAGATTTTGATTTGAAGATTATACATCCAACCGTAATACAATAGTACAATTAAATCCTATCAGAGAGAGGTTGTGAGTGTGACCATGTACAGTAAGAACTGGCTTGAAGAGCAGATGGGGGCTCAGCGAAGTGGGCAGCGAGCCAGGCTAATGAGGATTTTCCTAACAAGGAACAAATGGGCCAGGAGACTGGACTGACCTGTCGCAACCCTGTTTCCCTCACCTTCACATTCTTTCTGCCTCCCTCTCTCACCCTGTCTTGCCCCACTGGATCCTAACTCCTGCTCCCTTGAATTCCCCTGAGCTCCTTCTAGTTCCCCTCTCTCCCCCTCTCTCACCCCATAGCCCCCGTTCCCTCCCTCCCCATCTGTCTCCTGCTGCCTCTAAAACATTCATAGCGTCCCTACCACCACAGTGTCACCTGACCCACACCCAAACACCCTTTAGCATGCCTCTGTAGCCCAGCTTGACCCAGAGCTAAATCGTGACATACAGTGGCTTGCGAAAGTATTCACCCCCTTGGCATTTTTCCTATTTCGTCACCTTACAACTTGGAATTAAATTGATTTTTTGGGAGGTTTGTATCATTTGATTTACACAACATGCCTACCACTTTGAAGATGCAAAACATTTTTTTATTGTGAAACAATCTAGAAATTGAGCATGCATAACTATTCTGACCAGAGTACCTTCTTCCATATGTTTGGGGAGTCTCCCACATGCACTTTGGCGAACACCAAACGTGTTTGCTTATTTTTTTCTTTAAGCAATGGCTTTTTTTCTGGCCACTCTTCCATAAAGCCCAGCTCTGTGGTGCCTACGGCTTAAAGTGGTCCTATGGACAGATACTCCAAACTCCGCTGTGGAGCTTTGCAGCTCCTTCAGGGTTGGTCTCTTTGTTGCCTCACCGATTAATACCCTCCTTGCCTGGGCCGTGAGTTTTGGTAGGCAGCCCTCGCTTGGCAGGTTTGTTGTGGTTCCATATTATTATTTTCTTTCCATTTTTTTATAATGGATTTAATGGTGCTCCGTGGAGATGTTCAAAGTTTGGAATATTTTTTATAACCTAACCCTGATCTGTACTTCTCCACAACTTTGTCCCTGACCTGTTTGGAGAGCTCCTTGGTCTTCATGGTGCTGCTTGCTCAGTGGTGTTGCAGACTCTGGGGCCTTTTAGAACAGGTGTAAATATACTGAGATCATGTGACAGATCATGTGCCACTTAGATTGCACACAGGAGGGCTTAATTTAACTAATTATGTGACTTCTGAAGGTAATTGGTTGCACCAGGTCTTACTTAGGGGCTTCATTGCAAAGGGGGTGAATACATATGCACGCACCATTTTATTTTTTGAAACAAGTTATTTTTTTCATTTCACCAATTTGGACTATTTTGTGTATGTCCATTACATGAAATCCAAATAAAAATCTATTGAAATTCCAGGTTGTAATGTAACAAAATAGGAAAAATGCCAAGGGGGATGAATACTTTTGCAAGGCACTGTGGTGAGCTGGAACTGTTGGGTGTTGTTGTTGTTGATGATGATGATGATGATGTTTTTGTTGTAGGTCCTCTCCAGTGGTAGAAAAAGTACCAAATTGTCATACTTGAGTAAAAGTAATGATACCTTAATAGAAAATGTCTCAAGTAAAAGTGGAAGTCCCCCAGTAAATTTGATGAAAATCCTATTCGACTAAAGGTCAAAACAATATTTGGTTTTAAATATTCGTAAGAATCAAAAGTAAAATGGAATTGCTAAAATACACTTACGTATCAAAAGTAAAAGTATAAATCATTTTAAAATTCCTTATACTAAGCAAACCAGGCAGCACCATTTTCTTGTTTTTCTAATTTACAGATAGCAAGGGGCACGCTCCAACACTCAGACATCATTTACAAACTCAGCATGTGTTTAGCTAGATCAGAGGCAGTAGGGATCACCAGGGGTGTTCTCTTGATAAGTGTGTGAATTAGACCATTTTCCTGTCCTGCTAAGCATTCAAAATGTAACGTGTACTTTTAGGTATCAGGGAAAATGTATGGAGTAAAAACTACTTTCAAGTATTTTTTTACTTAATTAAGTACTTTACACCACTGGTCCTCTCCCACCTCCCCACCTCCCAGTTGTCATGTCAGTTTTGGTATTGCTCCTTCCCTGGCATCAATGGACAGTTTAATGGCTTCTCACTGCTTTTTATTGATCATGATGATCTGTTCTTGTTATTCTATTTGTGTGCTGCCTGGCATGAGGTGTTGGGTTATAGGTCCAGATCAATAGGAAAGATAGCTCATAAGCAATTACTTCTGGACTGCCTACTGGGTCTTGGCACTGCCCCCACTCTGAGTCCCACTGCCACCTGGGACCCCTACCTGCTTCTGTACATTGGGCTCAGAGGGTGTAAGAACAGGCCAAAAATAGCACTAATATCTGCTCTAATACATACTACTACGCACCAACAGAGATGTGATGCAGAAGGAATGAACTGGTGATCAGGTCAGTCTGACTGTGAGAGTCATCCACTGGGAGAAAATTGCTGGGTGGATTATATAAAAAGAACCGGGTGATGCTGATGGAACAGAGAGAGAAAGATTCAGCGAGGGATTAAAATGCTCCTATAACGCTCCAGTAGGCAGGTTTAAAGGTTTAAACTGCTACGTATGGTCTGCGTTCCCATAATGACTTAAATGTGCTACCTGTCCAAAATGATTGCACAACTGTGATCTACTATTGCTAGGGATCCTCAGGAACAACCGCACAAACTTGACAAGTTCCTTTCATGTTTTCTTTGAAAGGTAAACCAAAGATGTAATGTAATGATGCAAAATGTAAGGAAACTAACACTAAGGTGGAAATAACTGATTAAGTAGGCCTACCATGGTGGCTAATATTTAAAGCTGCAATATGTCACTTTTTGGGCAGCCCACCCAAATGCACATAGAAATGTGTGTTATAGATCTGTCACTCATTGAAAGCAAGTCTAAGAAGCTTTATATCAGGGCAGCAAGTATCCAAGCGGTTAGAGCGTTTTTACTAGTAACCAAAAGGTTGCAAGATCAAATCCCTGAGCTGACAAGGTAAAAATCTGTCGTTCTGCCCCTGAACAAGGCAGTTAACACACCGTTCCTAAGGTGTCATTGAAAATAAGAATGTGTTCTTAACTGACTTGCCTAGTTAAATAAAAAATAAAATTAAATATCTCTTCTATGTGTGCTATTTCTATGCCCGCCCCTTCTTTAAGTTTGATTATTCTCCTGACAATGACTAACACCTGCCTCTGATTGAGAACCATATCAGGTCAAACATAGAAATAGACAAACTAGACATACAACATAGAATGCCCACTCAGCTCACGTTCTGACCAACCCTAAAACAAAGAAAACACAAAAGAACTATGGTCAGAACGTGACAAACTGAAATTAAGTAAACTATTCAGGGGCAGCTCAGGACCGAGGGGCAGCTCAAGACCGAGAGGCAGCTCAGGACCGAGAGATAGCTCAGGCTGGTTGACGGCTCTGGCCGATCCTGGCTGAATGGCCTGGCGGATCCTGGCTGACTGGCGGCTCTGGACAGGCGGGAGGCTCTGGCGGCTCTGGACAGGCGGGAGACTCTGGCGGCTCTGGACAGGCGGGAGACTCTGGCGGCTCTGGACAGGCGGGAGACTCTGGCGGCTCTGGACAGGCAGGAGACTCTGGCGGCTCTGGACAGGCGGGAGACTCTGGCGGCTCTGGACAGGCGGGAGACTCTGGCGGCTCTGGACAGGCGGGAGACTCTGGCGGCTCTGGACAGGCGGGAGACTCTGGCGGCGGCTCTGGACAGGCGGGAGACTTTTGGGGTTGTGTCTCGGGCTTCCATCCGCGCCGCCGTGCTGCCTCGTCATACCAGCGCCTCTCCGCCTTCGCTGCCTCCAGCTCTTCTTTGGGGCGGCGATATTCTCCTGGCTGTGCCCAGGGTCCTTTCCCGTCTAGGATCTCCTCCCAAGTCCATGTCTCTAAATAGTGCTGCCTCTCCTGCTGCTGCTGCTGCCTCTCCTGCTGCTGCCTGTTACCACGCCGCTTGGTCCTTGGTTGGTGGGTGGTTCTGTAATGGTTTTCTTCCGTTGAAGGTGAGGAGGACCAAAATGTGTATGTGCAAAGTTTTCGACAGATCCAATGAACCATTCCATATCTGTTCAAAATGTTGTATCAAGACTGCCCAAATGTGCCTATTTGGTTTATTAATAACTTTCTAGTTCATAACTGTGCACTCTCTTCAAACAATAGCATGGTATTCCTTCACTGTAATAGCTACTGTAAATCGGACAGTGCAGATAGGCAGAAAGCTTGAATTCTTGTTAATCTATATCGGATATGTCTGTCCTGGAACTTTTTTTTTGTTACTTACAACCTCATGCTGATCACATTAGCCTACGTTAGCTTAACCGTCCCGTGGGAGGGACACCGATCCCCTGGAGGTATATCAAAAAGCATTATGAAGATTCCATAGGTAGATGCAAAAATGTGGATGGGTTTTTCTCTTACATGGTAGGCCTACTGTGTTGTCTGTATCCAAGTTAAATCTGTAATTCAATGATTTACAGAAAAGTACAATCTGTGGTCTTTCTTTAATTCTCTCAATTTTAATGAAAGACCCTGGAGATGTGGAGTTAATCCCGGACATCTTTGTCATGTCCCTGGGATTAGGAATCTGTATGCTCAAATTGAGAGGAGAAGACTTTGTTAAGATTTTGTTAACTCTTTAGTAGATTCACATATGCATATCTGGAGTGAATAATGATTTCCCTTTATCAAAATACACAGGGAACAGGGTGTGTAAATAAGGCTTGCAGGTTGGCTGCGACTCCTTGTGCAGGCCCAAGAGAGGAGTTACCGTTACTGCAGAATCACTGTGACGGCTGCCCCATAGAGATACTAATTTGGGGGATGCCCCTCTCTCTCACTTTTGAAACTGTGACAACCTCAAATAACCTCACTGCGGCAACCCCACTGATAGTGGGAGAAATGTTGATGCCATATAGGACTGTGACAGTCATGGAATATTGGAGGACAGTAATTGGCCAGTAATAATCCTTTTTATTAGATTTTTTGACACATTATCTCCTCTCCTCTCCTCCACTCCCGACTGCATGTGCCGCCATATACAGTGCATTCGGAAAGTATTCAGACCCCTTGACTTTTTCCACATTTTATTACGTTACAGACATATTCTAAAATGGATTGCAATTGTTTTCCGCCCTCACCAATCTACACACAATTCCCCATAATGACAAAGCAAAAACTGTTCTTTATACATTTTCGCAAATGTATAAAACATTTAAAACTTAAATATTATATTTACATAAGTATTCAGACCTTTTACTCAGTACTTTATTGAAGCACCTTTGGTAGCGATTACAGCCTCGAGTCTTCTTGGGTACGACGCTACAAGCTTAGTACACCTGTATTTGGGAAGTTTCCCCCATTCTTCTCTGCAGATCCTGTCAATCCCTGTCAGGCTGGATGGGGAGAGTCGCTGTTCAGGTATTGTCAGGTCTCTCCAGAGATGTTCGATCGGGTTCAAGTCCGGGCTCTGGCTGGGCCACTCAAGGTCATTCAGAGACTCGTCCGGAAGCCACTCCTGCATTGTCTTTAAAGGGTGCTTAGGGTCGTTGTCTTGTTGGAAGGCGAACCTTCGCCCCAGTCTGAGATCAAGAGCACTCTGGAGATTTTCATCAAGGATCTCTCTGTACTTTGTCTGTTCATCTTTCCCTCAATCCTGACTCTTCTCCCAGTCCCTGCTGCTGAAAAACATCTCCACAGCATGATTCTGCCACCACCATGCTTCACCGTAGGGATGGTGCCAGGTTTTCTCCAGACATGATGCTTGGCATTCAGGCCAAAGAGTTCAATCTTGGTTTCATCAGACCAGAGAATCTTTATTCTCATTGTCTGAAGAGTCCTTTAGGCAAACTCCAAGTGGGCTGTCATGTGCCTTTTACTGAGGAGTGTCTCCCGTCTGGCCACCTGATTGGTAGAGTGCTGCAGAGATGGTTGTCCTTCTGGAAGGTTCTCCCATCTCCACAGAGGAACTCTGGTGCTCTGTCAGAGTGACCATCGGGTTCTTGGTCACCTCCTTGACCAAGGCCCTTCTCCGATTGCTCAGTTTGGCCAGCTCTAGGAAGAGTTTTGGTGGTTCCAAGCTTCTTCCATTTAAGAATGATGAAGACTACAGTGTTTTTTGGGACCTTCAATGCTGCAGACATTTTTTGGTACCCTTCCCCAGATCTGTGCCTCAACACAATCCTGTCCTGGAGCTCAACGGACAAGTCCTTCGACCTCATGGCTTGGTTTTTGCTCTGACATGCACAGTCAACTGTGGGACCTTATGTAGAGGTGTGTGTTTTAGAAAAAGGCTGTAACGTAACAAAATGGGGAAAAAGTCAAGGGGTTTGAATACTTTCAGTATGCACTGTAAATAAAACGAATAGAACAGGCACTCCCATTCAAATCAATGATAGCATAATGAGTGGACACTCGTCTGGCGGCTATTGCGAGTGTACCCATTGGAGCAAAGCAGAAAGTAAAAGCAGGAAGTGTACCCATCAATATGTGCTGTGATTTGTTGATTCAACTCAACTGACATTACAAATACATTCCATTGCATGAGTCACATCAGATAACACATCATTTGAATTAACATTCTACATTTCATTAAGGAGCAACAAAGTTTCATCACGTTGTTAGGGGTCCAAGTTACCGCAGAAACGGACTCAACCGAATGCTTAATTTTTCTAGTTCATGACTTCTCATCCATAACCTTCGGTTATACGGTTATATGGTAATTGTGCCAGCCCTAGGCAATGCCTTGCCTACTCCCCCCAAATGAAATATTGATTGCTCATGTGATGGCTTGGGCTGCATTTATATTAGGCTATCCTACAGTAGCCTATGCCAATAGTACACATTTTTCACATGTATCAGTGAGCATAAAAATGGCTAATATTATAGGAAACACATACAAATAATGGGAAATGCGAAAACTGTTATAACCGCGGGAAATATGTGCTATTCATATTGTCCTCCCCATGGACAGCGCGTCAAGTGGGGCAGCATAGTAAAAAAAAAAAACAATGAATTTAATCAACTGTATTCCTATGTCAGGATGACCAAAATACAGCCTGTCTAACCCCTGTCCTGTGCTGTTTCAAGTAGGCAGTAAAGTGGAACAAAAATTATATCAACCCGCACATCTTACCGGGAGATTGTCGCCCACGGTTGTAGATTCCACGGGAATGCACCTCAGGACCAACGGTCAATGTGAAGAATCACCATCCGCAAACAGGACATCGTCTGACCGTCAGTTACAGGCTCATTCACCATTCCGGAGGGGACTACTGTCCAATGAAAATTGACACATTTTCCTTCACTGCAGTATCAGCCAGGACAGCAGCACATGCTCAGAGACAGACAGAACGGTCCCTACTCCTGCTGTTCTTGCATCTTTCATTAACTCTTTCTTCACCTCAGTGAGTAGTGGGTTTTATTGAGCTCTGGCAGAATTCAGAGCTGGGTCATGTTCAGTAGGGAGAAACGTTTTAAAAAGCAGAGGTACAGTGCTACCTGAACTTGTCCAGTATGAACAGGTTTTAGTTTCAATCTTCCATAGCTAAACGCTTTGCTACAGTGGGCCTGTTTGAAGAGGACCCAGGCCTTTATACCCCAGGAAAACAGTTTCTCTTGACAGTGGGGACATACAAAACACAGTGTCAGAGTGCATAACTTAAGCACCGTTATATGTAATACCTTTGGGAATTGAACTCACTATCTTGGTATTTCTATTGCGACGCGCTTACCAACTGAGCCACACTGAACTCCAGTCACCATAAGCATTGACCAGAGAAACCGCTCAGGAATGGGAGTTTCCATTAGAAATGAAATGGACCCATACCCTGAACATGATATAGAGCCTTGTCTCTAAAACGGTCCGTCATTGACAGAACCTCTGTGACCTCTAAGCACTTTTAGAGGGAGTGGGCAGGGCCAAACCACTGCAGTTGTAAAACAGTAAAAAAAAAAAATTAAAAAAAGATCTCAGCGCCCAATCAGAGGTTGCATATGGCAGATTGGGTTTGTATCAGGATTGAGATCCACATATGGAGGTGGTACGGTATAAATTGGAAGGCAAAAGATCAGATTCAATATAGTCCCTATATACACCCCTATAGTAGGACTGGGAATTGCCAGGGACCTCACAATAAGATATCAAAATACTTAGGTGGAATACAATGTATTGTAATCACAGGTGGTTGGTGGCACATTAATTGGGGAGGACGGGCTCATAGTAATGGCTGGAACAGCTTATTGATATGGTATCAAACGTGTTTGATGCCATTCCATTCACTCCATTGCCGCAATTAGGAGTCATCCTCCCCTCACCAGCTTCCGGTGACTGCCATTCTATATGCATCACGATGTACTGCGATTCGATAGTTTGGTTTTATTCTGATTCGATGTTTTAAATACATTGCTCATGGTGTCTGCTGCAGAGGTACAAGACACCACGAGAAAAAAAACGTTGATTCATCATGGCAATAAAAGTGGTGAAAAGATGTTGGCTCACCACTTAAAAATAATATTGAGGCCAACCTATAGAATGAGAAATACTGGAGTTTTGGCACAGGTACAGCCGACTAGCACTAGCCAACTACCCAAAAACATATCTTATAGAATCTTTACTTGGGAGTAACTCTACTATAACGATTTCTATTGTGCATGACTTTTGCCCAGAACCCTGAGCCCTATGGTCAAAAGGACTGCACTATGTAAAATTTAGGGTGCCAAAATTTTGGGACAAACCAAGGTGTTCCACAACCAGAACAGTAATCCCACACAAGAAAAAATAAATAAAAAATCAATCATCTTTTTAATTACATCATTGAAGCATAGATGCATTACTTGTGAAAAAGGTAGAAAAAACAGCATGTTTCAGTTTTTCTCAATAAGTTAAACCTCTCGGGCCAAATAGGGTCGGGCCTGCTCACAAAAAAACAGAATCAGAAAACTCTAGAAGCTTTCAAAAGAATAAACAATAACAACCAAGGAATTATTCTTATGTCATTGAAATTAATTCTCATTGTTGTGTATTTAATAAACATGTAAAAAAAAAAAAAATTGCAAATGGCTTTATATTACAATACAGTCGTTCTTTCACCCTTTTCCACAGGGGTTTTCCACGCAACAACGCCAAGAAGTTGTCATGAAACTTTTAAGTTATCGTTTTTTTAATTAACAATTAAACTGATAAGCTGTCGGGTTATAGTTGGTAAAAAAAAACAAAAAAATAATAATTATAATTACAATGACGACAGTAATAACAAGGTTAAGTAATAAACACAGTCCTGTAGAGTCAGGAAGTCTTCTGATAGGCCAAAGCCTTAGAGCCACTCCTTCTATTCCCAAAAACAATTGGTCCATTGGTCTTTGACAGTTTTGCAGGCTCGTGCCGATTGGGTGAGATGATGGACAATCAATGATGGTGCTGCGGCTGTCAGCTCTCCTCCACTCAAATCCCCCCAACTCCATCTCTGGATGTGGAAAAATACATTCCCCGTTTCATTTACCTGGGGTAAGAAAACAAGAGGGTTTAGACTTCATCTCTTATACTCCACTATATGATTCTACTTCAGAACACAAAGTACTATTTAACAATGTAAAGGCATTACTTTTGGAATATCTAGTATCTTATGAGCCCATAAAAATCGACAGGACATCTTAAAAGATGAAAGTCAGTGAAATAACAAATACACCAAATCAATCAGCCAACAAATGAATCCTTGAACGAGAGGTGTCCTACCTTGTGTAAAGGTTGTAGTGAGGTTCCTGCTGTGGTCAGTCAGTCCAGCTCATGTACCTGCTGCATAGGGGCAGAGGTGGTCCGGCCTGGCTCAGCAGTCCTCTTGGCCATGATATCCCACTGAGGGGCTTTGGGCTTCATACCTGGCAGAGGAAAGATGGATATTAATACAGTCACAGACACTAGGGAAGGGCATGTGAAATTATTGCACCATTTAAATATCAGGATTTTTGGAACGCACAGAGAGACCGAGTAGCCAAACGTGCGCTAGTTAGACAAACGTGTTGCTGCAACAGGTTCTCTCATCGGGTAGTGGTGGTCTCGACTGCATCAAATCGATGTGAAGAAGATAGCTAGCTAACGTAACGAGGCTAATTGAGGCTATTTTGCTGCGCTCCCTGTCCTAGTCTACAACAACTCCATATTAAATCATCATATAGCAGTTGGTTGATCGTTGTAATTGTAGCCTACTCCCTCATTTCGCCAACCGAATCCCATCATTTTAAATTCCATTTTGCATTGATTAGAAATCTCCCACTTCACTTGCTACACACAGAGCCTCTGACTGTACTGCCGCTTTGATTGACAGACAATAACACGCTACAAGTGTGAAGTGCGTAGGCTACCGGTACATCTTTTTGTTAATAGGGCACGCTCATAAAAACTGTCATAAAACTGCTTTATTAAAATGTCTAATGTAATGGTCTATCCTTGCAGACTATGTAGCAATGTCATATACATCATTTCACTTTAGACAAAGCCTTTTGTGGATACTCTTGCAAGTAATGGAATACTAACGTCTGCTCGGATACTGAAATATTCTAATACCCGTGCCCATGGCTAGCAGACAGAATCAAGATTCTAGTCTATTGTAAAGCCTTTGCGCTGCCTTCAGCACTGAGCGACTGATGCTGATGGAGCAGCAGAGTTAAAAGGTTACCTCTACTGCCCCGTTGATCTTCTGTAGTACTGCATGTTCATGCCTGACCTCTCCTGCCCCCTGTTGGTCTTCTGTAGTAATGCATGTTCATGTCTGACCTCTCCTGCCCTCTGTTGGTCTTCTGTAGTAATGCATGTTCATGTCTGACCTCTCCTGCCCTCTGTTGGTCTTCTGTAGTAATGCATGTTCATCTGCCCTGCAGCAGGAGATCCACTCCACCCAGTGACACATCTCCTGTCCCAAACCCTGACCCCCACTCCAGACAGAAGGGTGTCTTATTAGATATCAGACAATTGTGTGAACAGGGCTATAATCAAACTGATCTATACAGCATATCAATGAGATTGATGGAAACTTGCTGTAGCATATTCATGTTAATAATGTAGTTGTGCAGTCCGTAACGTGTGCGTAACCAGAGGACAGATCAATTAATTTTCCTAAATGAAAATGAGTCATGAAGTGGCGTTCAGACAGACAGCACATACAGTTGAAGTCAGAAGTTTACATGCACCATAGCCAACTTCATTTAAACTCAGTTTTTCACAATTCCTGACATTTAATCCTAGTTCAAATTCCCTTCCTTAGGTCAGTTAGGATCACCACTTTATTTTAAGAACTTGAAATGTCAGAATAATAGTAGAGAGAATGATTTATTTCAGCTTTTATTTCTTTCACCACATTCTCAGTGGGTCAGAAGTTTACATACACTCAATTAGCATTTGGTAACATTGCCTTTCAATTTTTCAGTTCTGCCCACAACACGGCTGCGTGGTCCCATGGTGTTTATACTGGCGTACTATTGTTTGTACAGATGAACGTGGTACCTTCAGGCGTTTGGAAATTGCACCCAAGGATGAACCAGACTTGTATAGGTCTACAATTTCTTTGAGGTCTTGGCTGATTTCTTTTGATTTTCCCATGATGTCAAGCAAAGAGGCACTGAGTTTGAAGGCCTTGAAATACATCCACAGGTACACCTCCAATTGACTCAAATGATGTCAATTAGCCTATCAGAAGCTTTTAAAGCCACGACATCATTTTCTGGAATTTTCCAAGCTGTTTAAAAAGCACAGTCAACTTAGTATATGTAAACTTCTGACCCACTGGAATTGTGATACAGTGAATTATAAGTGAAATAATCTGTCTATAAACAATTGTTGTAAAAATTACTTGTGTCATACACAAAGTAGATGTCCTAACCGACTTGCCAATACTATATTTTGTTAACAAGAAATGTGTGGAGTGGTTGAAAAATGAGTTTTAATGACTCCAACATACGTGTATGTAAACTTCCCACTTCAACTGTATTCTAGGAGTCTTGTCTCCTGTCCAAACCCAGAGAAGATGTCTGTAGACACCAGCAGCACTGCAGGGTTACCCAAACTCAGTCCTGCTCCTCCCTGGGTGCACGTTTTGGTTTAATGCCCTAGCACTACACACGATTCAAATAACCAACTCAGCATCAAGCTTTGCTTATTTGAATCAGAAGTGTGGTGCTAGGGCCAAAACCAAAATGTGCACCCAGGGAGGGGCAGGACTGAGTTTGGGAGACCTTGTATTAGAAGACACGGAAGACACTATAGCTCCCTCCCTCCCGCCGTTACGCTCCACATCTTCCCCCTCCACGTTTCTCCTTCTATCTCTATGTAACACACACATTGACAGGTGCCCCCTCCTTCCTGATCATGGACATAGTCCCTAGTGAGTGTGGACTAGCCCTGCTGTGGTCCAGGAGAGAAGGCTTATTAGGGAGCGAGGTCCCAGCGAACCACACCACCCCTCTGGTCTCAGATAGGTCCTGGCTACCGCACCGTTACCATGACAACACCCGTCGTAGCCTAGAGCGATATACACCACAGAGAAAGAAACCAGCCTTCACTACAGCCTACTGAGATGGATGTACAGAGACAAAGAGAGAGACACGGAGAGAGCAGAACAAACAAAAAGAAGAGAACGGTGCAAGAGAAGAAGAGGGGGTAAAGGAGAGAGCGACGGAGACAGATGGTGCAAAAATAATAAACTGTCAAGGGAGAGAGAGAAAGTGAAAGGCGGAAAGTTGGTGAGCGAAAAAAGAGGGGCATGTATAACCAGTTACATTGAGACAAAGGGAGATGAGGGGGAGGGGTGGAGAAAGGGAGTCTGCAAAAAAAAAAAAAAAAAAAAAGAAAGATGGCTGCTAAGACAAGACGTTGGGGTGCCGACTCAAACCCCAATGGAGTGCAGCAATGACCACAACGGTTTTCCATCAACATCCCAAGGGCTCCAACCCCTTTCTACTCCTCTCCCGCACCTCGGTCTCTCACCATCAATGCCGTTGTGCTGCTCGTAGGTGCGTTTGCCCAGGATGGTGGGCGAGCCGTTGTTGAGGATGTTGGGTGTGGACTTGATGGGTGTCAGGCTACCCGTGGTGACCGTCTGGCCACGCGGGGGGTCATGTTTGGGAGGACACGGGTGGGCCTCTGGGGACCCGGAGAGAGGAGGAGGACAGAAGACACAGGAGAAGAGACAGGTGGGAGAGAAAGGAAGAGAACGGAAAGATATGAGTTTAAATCGCAAAATCAACACTGGCTAAAACAGACAAGACAATACAGTATACCATTTAGCAGACTGAAAATTAAAGACTACAGATGGGCGTAACAGATCCTCACCTAGATATCGGACAACAGACTCCAGAGGCTTCCTCTCAACTGGCTTCAGCGGCAAGGGCTTTTTGGGCTCGTCTGGCAACCGCAGCACACCTGAAATGCACCAGAGTCAGAATGCATGTACCACATTTCAGCAGACCGTTACATAAGACAGCCACTGAGACCTTTCAAAACATTTTGCACCAGGAAAATAAAACGAGCGTTTCTTATTGGACAATTCCAGGTAGTCCCTCCCTGTTTTACTTAGTTTTCGTCCGTTTGGTGCCTTAATGAACAGGACCCAGGTCCTTGTCGTACTCTCGCTACGCCTTGATTTTGGGTGGTGAGGAGGAGGGTAGGGGGTTGAGGGGTACAGTACTCACACTCTTGTTTGATTTGGGCTGTATTGAGAGGGAGGTAAGGGTGTCGGGCGAGGAAGCGCGGTCTGATGATGTCCTGACAAACTCGTCGGGCGGCGCGTGTCACCTGGGTGGTCTGTAGGTAGAAGGCCTGTTTCGTCTTCACAGCAAACTTGGGGCTCCCACCGTGGCGCATGGGAACACTGTGAGGAGACTGGCGGGTGGGGGAAGAGAGAGAAATTGTTAAGAGAATGGACAACAAATCAGAGACAAGAGTGGAGTCCAAGACAAAAAGTTGTTATACAGAGGGGCTGGGAAGTTTTCTGGTCAGTTTCGCATTATCCTTGAAAATGGTTTTATCCAATACATGATCTCTCAGTTTGAGTTGTTTACCATGTTGTTGCGGTTGGGTCCAGGTCGCTCTCCTTCTAGTCTGGTTGGCATCTTCAGTCCTCCATACTTCTTCCAGTAGGTCCAGCAGGAGGCACACAGACGACACTGCATGTTGGGGGGACCCCACGAGTACCACTGGTACGAGCTGGTGGCTACACGCACAGAGAGAAAGGAGGACACACACACACACGTCGAGAGACATCCACACACAGACTCAGTGAGTCTTTAAATCATTAAAGACTTTATTAACACTACTAAAATGGCTCTGAATAGATTCTACTGCAGCGTGAGCTGAGCTTTGCCTCGCTCTCCCGTCTTAAAAACTCCCACTCCTTCATTGTTAAAGAACAGCAATAGAGATGGAGGCTTGGCTTGGAGCCTTGCTACCCAAGCATGGGGAAGAGATCATACTAGGATGAGAGTGATTCTCACGGTTCTTCAGGAGGTACTGTATATCTGTACTAGGAGTACTCTTGACTCCCAGGTTTACTTCCTGGTCTCTTTTCTAACATCATCATGGTCTTTATTTCATCATCCAGGAAACAGGACAGTTGTGGCGTTACTCACTGTAGCAGCTTTCGCAGGCGCGGCCCAGACCTGGGGTCTGTCCTGGGGGAACTGATATCACCCCCAGGGCTCCAGGCAAACCCCCGGCTCCGACTGCGGCTCCAGCTGCCGCCCCGGAGCCGTTCACCAGGCCTCCCACACCTCCAGGCTTTACACTGTTAACACTCAGCTGGTTGGGGTTGGGCTTGTTGCTATGAGGAAGTGGGCAGAGGATCAGAGACAGAGATGCAACGTACTGTATAATCTGCGGTCGTCACTATCTGGGCAAGTTGCAAAGTCATAAACCCCGCCTATTTCTACAATTTATCTTCTTAAAATCAGATTTTAAACCTAACTGATAACCTTATGCCTAACCCGAACCTTAAATTAAGACCAAAAAACTTTGCAGCTTGACCATCTAGTGGGAACCGTCATCTGCAGCCAGTCCCAAATATCTCCCTAACCCTTCGGCACCATCCCTCCATTGTTTGCAGACTCTCCACCATTGCCGATTACACTTATACAGAGCATTCCGATCTGCAAAGGCCGAAGACTTAGCGGCAGGGTGCAAATTGGGACCCGCTGTAGGAGCCTGACAAGAAATCACAGTATCCCAGTCCCCAGTAGCCAGCCAGACAGATACTCACTAGTTGGGGATGTAGACTTGCTTCAACTTGCTCTCTGCCTCTGCTGCTTTTAACCGTTTCTGCTGTACGTATCTGTCTGTGGTCTTCCACATATAGTAGTACTCTATGATACTGGTCAGGGATTTCCAGGGGAGCTGCCGAGGAGGACGAGACACAAGCGGTTTCAACATCACAGATATCCCACCGTCATGCTTTAGAGCCGTTTCCACCTCACAGCAAAGCGGTCCTCGCCATCATGCTTTAGGGCACTACATTAGTACATTTCCTACATCTTTGTAAGCAAATACTTTGATCTTCGGCAGGGGGAAATGAGCACTGCGCTCTTAAAAAAAAAAAAAAAAAAAAAAAAGTTTGAAAGAGGCAACTGAATTGTCAGGATGCCAGAGAGCAAGCCCCACCCCTAACAGCAGCCCGTGGCTGTGGGCTGAGTAGTGCACCGACTAACCCACCACCAGGTGGCAGAATGAGGCACAGTGTAAAGACAGCAGAAACCTCATTTATTCTTCCCCCTCAGGGCAACAGCAGCACCTGGCTGACAGAGATAGACATACAGTATCCATCTCTATGGCTACAGCAGACATGCTGGGCTCTCAATAGGATGCCTGTGAGTCTCTGAGTTGAGTGTCTCACTATTAGAGACAAAGGATGGGCAGCTTTGATGGGGGTGGGGGCCACACAAAAAAAATAAAAAAACATTGGCCCCCCACCCACCTTGCGAGCAAAACATGTTTACCCTCTTGAAAACAGAGAGAAAACATTTATGTTTTACAGTTCATTTCCTGCAATGCTACAGATTTTGCCATGGAGTAAAGATTTAGCTATTTTCTAACTAATTTAATGTAATAGTCATTCTGCCATGGGGAAATTGATCCGCGGGCCACCAGTTGCCCATCCCAGAGATACATATTGTGAGCCTTGAACTGAGCCGGTTCCATGTAGATCAGAGCCTCCTTGTCGAGGCTAGTCCAAGCCAAGGCAGCAGAACCTTCCTGACTGGCTACCCGTCGGTCTGTACTCACAAAGTCCTGTTGTATGTCTGTGAAGTCTTTCCCGTATTTCTCCAGGGCCTCTTCAAACAGGTTGGCCTCGGAGGCGCTCCACTCCTCCATCTCGTCCCGGCAGAGAACAGGCCCTCCCTGGGGAACCAGCGCAGCGATGGCCCGCGTCATGTCATAACGTGTCTTATCCAGGCTGTCCATGGCATGGAACTGGGGAGAGGAGAGGGGGGGTAGTGTTCGGTAGGCACAAAACAGAAGAAACGCATCATAACTGGGGAGGTACCATCTGTACTGGTTCAATATGAAACACTTCTGTGCGTTTTTTAAAATTCTATTTAACATTATTGAGGCAAGTCAGTTAAGAACAAATTCTTATTTACAATGACGGCCTACCAAAAGGCCTCCTGCGGGGACGGGGGCCTGGGATTAAAATAAATAAAGAAATGCAATATAAATATATTTTACCTTCTAGGCAAGTCAGTTAAGAATAAATTATTATTTTCAATGATGGCCTAGGAACAGTAGGTTAACTGCCTGTTCAGGGGCAGAACGACAGATTTGTACCTTGTCAGCTCGGGGATTTGAACATAAAACCTTTCGGTTACTAGTCCAACGCTCTAACCACCAGACTACCCTGCCGCCCCACAACAAGACAGACAACACAACAAACAGAAACCTAGGACAACATAGCGAGGCAGCAACACATAACATGGCAGCAACACAACATGGTAGCAGCGCAAAACATGGTACAAACATTATTGGGCACAGACAACAGCACAAAGGGCAAGAAGGTAGAGACAACAATACATCACGCAAAGCAGCCACAACTGTCAGTAAGAGTGTCCATGATTGAGTCTTTGAATTAAGAGAGAACTGTGTGCCCTAATGAACACAACCCTGGTTTACGGTGTGCCCTAATGAACACAACCCTGGTTTTTCCACATACACCCAGCAAACAAAACCCACCCTCGTAACATACAATTCAAGCAAAGGGTCCCCATTATTCTGCTTGTCAAAGCCATCAAATGTAAGGAACAAAGCATAGTCAAAAAACAGAAGTGGATGGGCTGTTATCTTGTCACTTGACTTCGTGTGAGCGTCTCTATTGGCGAGTCTGAGAGGATGTGTGTTGTGCGCATGTGTTCATGGATGTGTGTACTCTGAAAGCTGTAGCTCGGAGGCCTGCGTTTCATGTTTTATATATGAGGTGCAGAAGTGGGCCGGAACGTGTGGCGTCTGGGGCAGGCTGAAGCCTGCTCGTTACTGATCCTCACACTATGGCAAGCGAACACACACAAACAAGCTCACATACACACCTTCTACTGTAGCTCCCAGCATACCCCTGGGCTAACAGCACTCAACTCTGGCCTGACCCTACCTAGGGAAGTGGGCAATGTGTGTGTGTGTGTGTCTTACCAGGGTGATGTCTCGAGAGGCAGCAGCAGCACTCATGTGAAGACTGGGCTGCCGGACAGAACTACTGCAGTCTAGAGCCCGCGCAAAGGTACCGACTGACCTGAGAGAGAGAGAGGGAGGAGGAGGCAGAGGGAAAGAGATGGATGAGACAGGGATACAATTTTTACATTTACGTTATTTAGCAGATGCTCTTATCCAAAGTGCCAGATATCATGTTTTTGGCAATAGTGCAAATCTGACTAGATGGACCAGTCTTCTTACTGATCCGATACCCTTGCACCCCGTTTTACCGAGCCTGACAAAAAATGTCTTACTGAAAAATATTTTACATTGGCTATCCAGTTCACAGCAGTCTTACCAAGGCACTGCCCCTACAGTAGAACCACTTACCCATTCACCACAGCCCACCGGACCGGAGCCACTTACCGAGCCACAACCAGGAACTGGTCGATCTGTTTCTCTGTGAGGGGACTGCTGGGGTCCCACACCCTCTCCTCCAGCTCGGCCAGGTCCCTGCCATCCTCCTCACCTGGGGGTCCAATTAGCACAGTCACCAGTGAGTAAGCAGTCAGCACAGTCACCAGTGAGTAAGCAGTCAGCACAGTCACCAGTGAGTAAGCAGTCAGCACAGTCACCAGTGAGTAAGCAGTCAGCACAGTCACCAGTCTGATACACTCTATCAGACTAGACAGCCCTGTGGTTAATCAAAGTCAATTTAGTTCTGGCTTTCCAACAGTCTTGGGGTGTTGTGGTTACGATTCCTTCGATAGAGGGATCCACAAAACTGTGAATATCCTGCCCTTTGACCCTCACCAACACTATTGGTGTGACATGGCTCCTCAGTAAAACTCACTTTGATAACACACTCCTTGTCATAACGTTGCAAAACTGTTCCAATTGCAGTGGGTTTATTAGGCAGTGGGACAGACGCCCATGCCCTCCCACTGACTGAGCCTTGAGATGGGATCGGACCCTGCTTGCACTACCAGAGAGAATACTAGCCAGGAGGCTAATCTACCAGCTAGCGTGTCACATTTACCTATGGAAAATGCTAACAGTCCAGTTTTGTGTACGAGTGTCTCTGGCGTGCGTACCCTCTTTAAGGAAGTCTGTGATGTCTGCCTGGTACTTGTTCCCCACCCTGATCTCCCCTTTATCAGCCAGCAGAGTCTTCTGTTGGGGGTCGTAGACCAGGGAGTAGAAGAACGCATCCTGGAGAGAGAGGGAGAGGGAGGAGGAAGAGAAGTGAAAAAAAAGGAGGGATAGAGAGAGGAGACATTAGAAAAGAGTTAGAGAAGTGGGAATTAAGAAATTGAGTGGGGTTGTGGATTGTTTGCATGTATGCATGTATGTAGAGAGCAGTCTTTCATTTCCTCATTACTGACTGTGAGAAGAACATTCTGGGTCAACACACTGAATTATTCATACAGCACTAAGACTCACAACTAACACACATCACAGTCAGTAGGACACAGGCACACAAACTCACCCAACATGGTCATACAGTACCAGTCAAAAGTTTGGACACATCTACTCATTCCAGGGTTTTTCTTTATTTTTACTACTTTCTACATTGCAGAATAATAGTGACATCAAAACTATGAAATAACACACATAGTAACCCCAAAAAAGTGATAAACAAATCAAAATACATTTTAAATTCTTCAAAGCAGCCACCCTTCGCCTTGACAGCTTTACGCACTCCTGGCATTCTCTCAACCAGTTTCACATGGAATGCCTTCCCAACAGTCTTGAAGAAGTTCCCACATATGCTGAGCACTTGTTGGCTGCTTTTACTTCACTCTGCAGTCCAACTCATCCCAAACCATCTCAATTGTGTTGAGGTCAAGGGATTGGGGAGGCCAGGTCATCTGTTACAGCACTCCATCAATCTCCTTCTTGGTCAAATAGCCCTTACACCGCCTGGGAGGTGACAAAATATATCCAATCTAGTTTGCGCTTAGTGGGACTATCGCTGCAGAATGCTATGCTAGCCATGCTGGTTAAGTGTGCCTTGAATTCTAAATAAAATCAATGAGTGTCACCAGCAAAGCACCATTACACTTCCTCCTCCATACTTCACAGTGGGAACCACACATGCGGATATCATCCGTTCACCTACTCTCACAAAGACACAGCAGTTGGAACCAAAAATATCAAATTTAGACTCATCAGATTAAATGACAGATTTCCACCGGTCTAATGACCATTGCTTTTGTTTCTTGGTCGAAGCAAGTCTCTTATTCTTATTGTCTGTTACTTGAACTCTGAAGCATTTATTTGAGCTGCAATTTCTGAGGCTGGTAACTAAAGAACTTATCCTCTGCAGCAGAGGTAACTCTGGGTCTTACTTTCCTGTGGCGGTCCTCATGAGAGCCAGTTTCATCATAGCAATTGATGGTTTTTGCGACTGCACTTGAAGAAATGTTCAAAGTTCTTGACATTTTCCGTATTGACTGACCTTCATGTCTTAAAGTAATGGACTGTTTCTCTTTGCTTATTTGAGCTGATCTTGCCATAAAATGGACAAAATATCTTCTGTATTCCCAACCCTACCATGTCACAAGACAACTGATTGGCTCAAACGCATTAAGACATTCCACAAATTAACTTAAGGCACACCTGTTAATTGAAATACATTCCAGGTGAATACCTCGTGAAGCTGGTGGAGAGAACGCCAAGAGTGTGCAAAGCTGTCATCAAAGCAAAGGGTGGCTACTATACATTTTGATTTGAATAATATTTTTTGGGGGGTTACTACATGATTCCACATGCGTTATTTCATAGCTTTGATGTCTTCACTGTTATTCTACAATGTAGAAAATAGTTAAAAAAAATAAAAACCCTTGAATGAGTAGGTGTGTCCAAACATTTGACTGGTACTGTACATCAAAGCCATACATAAGAGGCTATGGCACACACCATTCACTCTCTGAGAAGACAGTAAAGACAGCCACCTACCTCCCGGTCCAGATATGACTTCAGAGCCTCAGTCTCATTGAGCAGAGTGACACAACACTTCCCCCTGAGACAGACACACAATCTGATTGAGATGTAGCTCTTAAATACAGTACAGCCGTATAACACCAATGCGTTCCTATAATACAGGTGAAAGTGCCATCTGTTTTCCAGGCTGTGTTTTAACATATACCAACTCTCATGGTCTGTAGCAAGGAGCTAACATAAGGTGAGATGGTAAGGACATGTCATACCGGATGTGTGTAGCAGGTAATGACTCTAGCTGCCGGGACAGGAACAACTCTCTGTGTCTCAGCTGGTGTTTCTGTTTCTCTGGCAGGTCAACTGGGTTCAACTCCGGGTTCTCCATCTCCTCCTCCAGCTCTCCTGATAGGGGTTAAAGGTCATGTTAGTTAGTTAGCTCACACACACACACAAACGGGGGTTTCGGGCAGAACTGGCAAGGACTGAGCCAAGTGCGGGCACCACATACTGAAGAACCAGAGACCTAGAGCCAAACTAAAGGATTAGATGCTACAGAGATTTGTTTTCCAGGAAAACAGTGACAACAAACAAAAACAGTATTCACACCATGAAGGTAGCTAGGGTAATGAGGCAGATGAGCTAGGGTAATGATCCAGAGGAGTTCACGTCAATGCTTTGTGGCACTGCAGGTGCCAGGCTCATTTAGTAAATGAGAATATTGATCCCTGCCTGGACTGGCGAGTTTCTCTATAAGCCCCTCTATTCTCCCCCAGCATGTTTCTCTCTAACCTCTCCCTCTACTTCTTTCTTTATACCCCCTCTCCATGTGGGAGAAGACACAGAAGAGACGGTATTGCAGCAGGCGTTGGATGCGTGTGATCTATGAGGAAGGAGCTCAAGGCGGGAGGGAGACGATGGGGGAGGCGGGAGAGCGACAGTGCATTCGGAAAGTATTCAGACCCCTTCACTCTTTGTTACGTTAAAGCCACATTCTAAAATGGATTCAACTGCCCCCCCCCCCCCCAGTCTACACACAATACCCCATAAAACAAAGCAAAAAAAATCAGAAATGTTCGAACAGGTTCAGGTTTGGCCTCTAGCTGGGCAACTCAAGGACATTCAGAGACTTGTCCCGAAGCCACTCCTGCATTGTCTTGGCTGTGTGCTTATGGTCGTTATCTTGTTGGAAGGTGAACCGTCGCCCCAGTCTGAGGTCCTGAGCGCTCTGGAACAGGTTTTCACCAAGGAGCTCCCTGTACTTCGCTCCATTCATCTTTCCCTTGATCTGGATTATTCTCCCAGTCCCTGCTGCTGAAAAACATCCCCACAGCATGATGCTGCCACCACCATGCTTCACCGTTGGGATTGTGCCAGGTTTCCTCCAGATGTGACACTTAGCACTTAGGCCAAAGAGTTCAATCTTGGTTTCATCAGAGCAGAGAATCATGTTTCTCATTATCTGAGAGTCCTTCAGGTGCCTTTTGGCAAACTCCAAGCGGGCTGTCATGTGACTTTTACTGAAGAGTGGCTTCCGTCTGGCCACTCTACCATAAAGACCTGATTGTTGGAGTGCTGCAGAGACGGTTGTCCTTCTGGAAGTTTCTCCCATATCCAAAGAGGAACTCTAGAGCTCTGTCAGACCAAGGCCCTTCTCCCCCGATTGCCCAGTTTGGCCGGGCGGCTAGCTCTAGGAAGAGTCTTGGTGGTTCCAAACTTCTTTCATTTAAGAATGATGGAGGCCACTGTGTCCTTGGGGACCTTCAATGTTACAGAAATGTTTTGGTACCCTTCCCCAGATCTGTGCATCAACACAATCTGTGCCTCCCGGAGATCTATGGATAATTCCTTCTCTCTCATTGCTTGGTTTTTGCTCTGAGATGCACGGTCGACTGTGGGACCTGATATAGACAGATGTGTGCCTTTCCAAATCATATCCAATCAATTCAATTTACCACAGGTGAACTCCAATCAAGTTGAAGAAACATATTAAGGATAATCAATGGAAACCAGATGAACCTGAGCTCAATAGAGTCTCATAGCAAAGAGAATTAAAAACCTGTTTTTGCTTTGTTATTATGGGGTACTGTGTAGATTGATATGGAAAACATTTAATTTAATCCATTTCAGAGTAAGGCTGTAATGTAACAAAATGTTAAATAAGTGAAGGGGTCTGAATACTTTCCAAATGCACTCTGTGTGATTAAGATCCACATCTATATATAAGGAGCGAGGGTGACCGAGAAGAAGAAGGGAGAGGGAAGACGAGAGAGACCAGCAGGCACGTACTCCAGCTCATTTGAAGTTTCATTAGAGAAGGCGCTAGACCGGAGACAGGGAGACCCAGGAGAGAGGGAGACTGAACCCAGAGAGAGGGAAACCGAGACCGGAGAGAGGGAAACCGAGACCGGAGAGAGAAGCAATCAAAGGATTTCCAGGAGAAGGGAAGTGGGACCAGAATCAATAAGTGCTCACTCTCACCAACACTCACTCAGCACTCACCAGACAGACTCTTATAGAGACTCTCTTCTTATAGACACCATCACAGAATGGACAGACACTACAGTCCATAGTCCCACAGCCAAACCAATCTGACAAATCATGTACGGTCAGGCAATAGATAGTTGGCCAATGGGCATAAATGAGGGATCTTTTACAGCATTTAAGCTTGCTTCTGTGTAGTTGCATGCACGATATATATCAGTTAACATATCGGACAATATTAGCTAAAAATGCCAACATCGGTATCGGCCCGATGTCTAGTTTAACACCATGCCTAAACCTGATGCGCGCATGTGCAAATTGATTTTGTCCCCCCCCCCACACCAAACGCAACCACGACACAGGTTGAAATATCAAAAACTCTGAACCAATTATATTACATTTGGGGACAGGTTGAAAAGCATTAAAACATTTATGGCAATTTAGCTAGCCAATTTGGGATATAAACGTTGATTTGTTATTTTACCGCTACTCCGACAATTAATCCACACATACAACGGTCAACCGAATCGTTTCTAGTCATCTCTCCTCCTTCCAGGCCTTTTCTTCGTGGACTTTATACGGCGATTGGCATCTAACTTTCATAATATGGTGTATTACCAGAACCGACCGACCTCAGTTCATCTTTCAAATCACCCACGTGGGTATAACCAATAAAGAGCTGGCACGTGGAGATATTCTTCTATAAACCAATGAGGAGATGGGAGAGACAGGACATGAACGGTGTTTACACAATACCGTGTTGGTAATAAAGTATTATTTGTTCGACCGCAACTTCTGGGGTACCTAGCTAGCTTTAGCTTGGTACCTGGCTAGCACCAATACAACCAGCCTGAAAACAATGACCAGTAGAAACTGCAGTCATTTTCATTATTCTTAGCAATGATTTAGGAATCCTTGTGAGTAAGTATTAGCTAGGTAGCCACTTGTTCACCTTTTGAAATTGAACCTCAGTTCATGAAAATAAATAGCTAGCCAGCTACTTAGCCCTGTTGCCCAAAGCTAACGTTAGAAGCAGCCAGCCAGCGCCATCTGGCTAGTAGGCTCGACCGGACCGGGTCGTGTTGTGAAGCTAGCCACAATAAGGATTAGGCACAATAGTTGAACTTGCAGTTTGCCTTCAACATAAAAGTACCTCTTTGAAAGAACTGCAGAAGGTTACAATTGATGGAATCATGCCATATTTAGACTAGATAAATGTTAAACAAGGTTGGAATCTGAAGTTGGAATGTGAAGCAATGAAATGGGGTATCAGTCTACTCGGTGCCACCCACAGAACACAACTGTTAAGAGTTTACACAAATATTAGCGTTGTAGCTCTTATCTCGGGACTGTGTGTGTGAAATCACCTCCCCAGTCAGCCCATTGCGGGTATTGACATTCATAATGCACTGTTCAGCTTTACCTAAGGATTGGGGATTAATGAAATGGGGTATCAGTCTACTCAATACTAGAGGTCGACCGATTATGATTTCTTAACGCCAATACCGATTATTGGAGGACCAAAGAAGCCGATACCGATTAAATCAGACGATTTTTTAAAATGTATTTGTAATAATGACAATTACAACAATACTGAATGAACACTTATTTTAATCTAATATAATAGATCAATAAAATAAATTTAGCCTCAAGTAAATAATGAAACATGTTCAATTTGGTTTAAATAATGCAAAAACAAAGTGTTGGAGAAGAAAGTAAAAGTGCAATATGTGCTAAGTAAGAAAGCTAACGTTTCAGTCCCTTGCTCAGAACATGAGAACATATGAAAGCTGGTGGTTCCTTTTAACATGAGTCTTCAATATTCCCAGGGAAGAAGTTTTAGGTTGTAGTTATAGGAATTATAGGACTATTTCCCTCTATACCATTTGTATTTCATTAACCTTTGTTCTTATAGGCACTTTAGTATTGCCAGTGTAACAGTATAGCTTCCGTCCCTCTCCTCGTTCCTCCCTGGGCTCGAACCAGCAACACAACGACAACAGCCACCATCGAAGCAGCATTACCCATGCAGAGCAAGGGCAACAACTACTAGAAGGCTCAGAGCGAGTGACGTTTGAAACGCTATTAGCGCATGCTAACTAGCTAGCCATTTCATTTCGGATACACCAGCCTCATCTCGGGAGTTGATAGGCTTGAAGTCATAAACAGCGCAATGCTTGACGCACAACAAAGAGCTGCTGGCAAAATGCACGAAAGTTCTGTTTGAATGAATGTTTACGCGCCTGCTTCTGCCTACCACCGCTCAGTCAGATACTTAGATACTTGTATGCTCAGTCAGATTATATGCAACGCAGGACACGCTAGGATAATATCTAGTAATATCAACCATGTGTAGTTAACTAGTGATTATGATTGATTGATTGTTATAAGATAAGTGTAATGCTAGCTAGCAACTTACCTTGGCTTACTGCATTCGCGTAACAGGCAGGCAGTCTCCTTGTGGAGTGCAACGAGAGAGAGGCAGGTCGTTATTGCGTTGGACTAGTTAACTGTAAGGTTGCAAGATTGGATCCCCCGAGCTGACAAGGTGAAAATCTGTTGTTCTGCCCCTGAACGAGGCAGTTAACCCACCGTTCCTAGGCCGTCATTGAAAATAAGAATGTGTTCTTAACTGACTTGCCTAGTTAAATAAAAAAGGTATAAAAATAAAATACATTTAAAAAAAAATAATAATAAAAATCAGCACCCAAAAATACCGATTTCGACTGTTATGAAAACTTGAAATCGGCCCTAATTAAAAATCGGCCATTCCGATTAATCGGTCAACCTCTACTCAATACATGTTGTTTTCCCAACGTCCTCCTCAGAGTTATCAGACTCCAAAAACATCCATGCTGTATTGTTTTTCCTCGGGAATAGTGTTCAATATACATAGGTTGACAAAATGTGGCTCAATTCACAGTTGTTTCAGTCCCGCAATAAGAGCTACGACGCTAATGTTCTCTGGGTGTCACTGAGTAGACTGATAACTATGGATTGTGGATCAATGACATGGGTTAAGACTGTACAGTGAAATAAGTATGCCCCCAATGTAATTCTAAAGAATAATACATTCCGTGTGATTAACAGATGTGAAATTAACAAATTAGTGTCTTTTGTTGATTTTATAACATTCCATCCTCATTTAGCATGATCTATTCAATTATGGCATACATCTACTTTGTATTCATTTACATCACTGTCTATGACATACTTTTATTTTGAAGGCTAACCGCAAAGTCCAATATTGGGCTTATCCTTATTGTGGCTAGCTTCACAACTGGGTCCGACCCACCATTAATCAAACAAGAGCCGTCTTATGGTTATGGTTATTTAGGGTTATTTTTAGACGACACCTAGCTATATAGTTAGCTAGCAACTATAGCTACTGAAACAGATGTCGTTTTGCTATGTTCTTGTGGAAGAACATTGTTTGCATCCATGATCTAGCTAGCTTTTTTTTATTTTTATGACCAGCCCTGTAGGTGAGTGAGACAACTTTACCAGCATCACAGCATACGTATCAATGAAGCATTGTGACATGAAATACGAGTGTGTGTAATCAATGTGTAATAGCCACGGGGGAAAAAATGAATGAACACGTTAAATTATTCTGTGACGTGCAGTCATATTCAGGTCCTGATTGGTCAACAAGCTTATTTGACGTGTATCTTATTTGACACGCAACGACTCAAACGGCGTTCCATAGAAATCCTGGTTGAGAATGAAACGACTGTACAAATGAACAACGAAACAGCACAGCAAATATATGAAAGAAATAGGTTTTGATTATGTTTTACTGGTAATGGGGACATACGTAAACGGTCAGAGTGGTGTGTGTGTGTGTATGTGTGTGTGTGTGTAACCTTTATTTAACTAGGCAAGCCAGTTAAGAATTATTTTTTACAATGACGGCCTGGCCTACCCCGGCCAAACCCGGACAAAGCGGGGCCAATTGTGCTCCGCCCTACGGGACTCCCAATATTAGTTTTGGATTACATTATATTTGACTAGTCGGCTGTACCTGGTCAATAATACAGTCGCAGTACATATAGAATCACAATACATATTGTATAGGCAGAATTGTGTTAATATCGTCCCAGGCAATTCCCAGCCCGAGTTGAAGAGGGTCAACCATCAGGCCTGCTTTGGCCTGGGGGTATGTAGCCAGGTGGTAGACAGGTGCAGTGGCACCATTATCACCAGTCCCTGACTGACTCCCTGAGCCATGACCCACTCTATCCATAAAAAGACACAGCCAATTTTCTGGCACAGCACCAAATCCATACTCTCCACAAATTGCCTCTCCATCTCACCTGCCCGTACCAATTCTCAATTATTGATGAATGAGAGGCCTTACGAGTAGAGGGAAAGAAGAGAGGAGCGACACCTCAGATGCTGAGCTCTGAAGGACTTTTACTTTATTTCAACGATGCATTCTTCTAAAAGTTCTGAAGTCTAGCCTACATTGAGAAACAGTTCTGTACTTCCCCACTCGTTTTTTTGTGTGTTTGTGAATGGATTCATCGTCACCATTGGTGTCTATCGTTTACTGAAACCAACGGCCTAGAGTTCTAGAGCTCTCAGAATAGAAACGGAAATTAAAGTGAGGCTAAGTCATATGGGCCTGAGGGAGGGGCCAGAGGAGCAAAAGGCCATGTCAGTGGAACCGACCACTCAGGAGGCAGCTCTGCCGACCGGGGCGGGGCTAAGACCTGGAGTAAGGGTGCAGTCACAGGCCCTCTTAGGGAAGGCTCCAACCGAATCCCGGCAAGGGAAATATTTGATCTGTGACTCACAGCACACACACACACCGCACAGGCAATAATCCAGAATGGAGAAAGAAAGCCATCCGGTACAACACAAGGACAATGTTCCACAGGGCCACTCTCAGAGTGTAAAGTTCCCTCTCCCATTTCCAAACACACACACTGTTTGGGAAAGCCAACAGGCCCTCAAATTTCCCCCTTTTCCCTCTTTGTCCTTGGGCTGACGGCTCCAGAACTCAGACAGGATACAGCAGCAGCCCACCACCACACCCATGGGGTGAAGAGCCATTCCTTACATGCATACTTCACATATTGCAAATGGCTGTCTGGGGTAACGTCCCAAACGGCACCCTGTTCCCTACATAGTGCACTGAGTCCAGGTCGCAAGTAGTGCACTATATAGGGTGCCATTTGGGACAATTAAGAATTCTGGAGGGACTGACTGATGGTGCTGGCTGCACATAGAACCAAGAGGCCCATACTCCACACACAAACCAGCACAAGTTGGGACTGTCCGGGTCACACACGGCTCTCAAAAATGAACAGTGGTTCTCCCGCAGGAACACACAGAGAAAGAGAAGAGAGGAGAGAGCTCATCGGCTCCTTGGTTCTTCTGTAAAAAATATTAGAGTTGGATAAATGTAGATAAACTTGCCTTTTTTCACAAGGACTTATACAGGAAACTAACCTAAACATTAAAACCTCCAATCCAATTTTTTTTTAAACTTGATTTTGGACAAAATGACCTGAATGGACTATTACTAACAAGGACTATCAAGGAAAAAGAATTCTAACAAACCAAAACCAGCAGAAGAAACAGTGGAACCTGGAAATACCCTCCAACACAAAACTGAGTGAGTAATATTCAGTCCGAAGCTACTAGACAAAAATGAAAGGACAATAATCTCTAGGTAATTTTGTTATGTAAAGCTACACTAAGTCTGATCACACCTCTTCAAACTAAAGGATAGTCACACACCACCCACCCCCGTCCAGCACTGAACACACCCAGGTCCCACAACTGCACTACTCCTCCATCACTAAGAGAGAGAGACACGGTGGAGCTCAGAGCGAGAGACACGGTGGAGCCCAGAGCGAGAGACACGGTGGAGCCCAGAGCGAGAGACACGGTGGAGCCCAGAGCGAGAGACACGGTGGAGCCCAGAGCGAGAGACACGGTGGAGACACGGTGGAGCTCAGAGCGAGAGACACGGTGGAGCCCAGAGCGAGAGACACGGTGGAGCCCAGAGCGAGAGACATGGTGGAGACACGGTGGAGCTCAGAGCGAGAGACACGGTGGAGACACGGTGGAGCTCAGAGCGAGAGACACGGTGGAGACACGGTGGAGCTCAGAGCGAGAGACAAGGTGGAGACACGGTGGAGCTCAGAGCGAGAGACAAGGTGGAGACACGGTGGAGCTCAGAGCGAGAGACACGGTGGAGCCCAGAGCGAGAGACACGGTGGAGCTCAGAGCGAGAGACACGGTGGAGACACGGTGGAGCTCAGAGCGAGAGACACGGTGGAGACACGGTGGAGCTCAGAGCGAGAGACACGGTGGAGACACGGTGGAGCTCAGAGCGAGAGACACGGTGGAGACACGGTGGAACTCAGAGCGAGAGACACGGTGGAGCCCAGAGCGAGAGACACGGTGGAGACACGGTGGAGCCCCCCCCCCGCCCCCCCCAACAAGATCTGGAGGGCAGAAGGTGGAAATGGACGGCTGTCAGAGAGCTGGCTGCTCTACGGACTGAGGTAAGAGAACCTAAAGAGGTACAGATGGCACTGAAGGACGAGGTCAGAAAGCTGAGGTGTGACAGAGAGCAGGACAATCCCCCAGACAAGACAGCAGAACAGCCCACCTCAGACCTGGACCACAACCTCAACACCACAGTGGGACAGACAACAAAGGACCCGTCAACCCAACAGACACCACCCCCTCCTAACAGCCCCCCGTCAGCTCCCCCGATAGCCCTCCTGACAACCCCCCCCCCACATCCACTGAGGACACACATGACAGAGATTGTGCTACATTGACTTAAAATGGCAAATACACTCAATAGGATAAACTTTTTCCCAAACACAAAGTGGCTAAACCCTGGTCCCCAAACACAAGGCATGTCCTGGAGCTATTGTCAGAGGACAGACTAGGGTTCCACAGCCACATAATTCACACAGGCACAAATGACCTGAGGGGCCAGCAGGAAAGGGTGACAACAACACTCAAGGGAGTAATCGAAAAAGCTTCTTCCACTTTCCCCAACGCACAAGTGGTAATCTCCACCCTGCTACCACGAAAATACTTTCACACTGACACCACACAAAGGGTGAATGCAAGAATTTCACAAGACTATACCTCAAAACCTAATGTCTACCTGGCCCACCACTCCACCCTGGACTTGAACAGCCTTTACAGCCAGGTCCACCTCTACAAGGCAGCAATCCAAACTTTTGCCAGGACCCTGAAGGACATCACCCTCAGCTGCAGCCCCAGCACCTACGAAAGGAGCAACGGACACCAACGCCCAGACCAGCGAGACACCCTCCCAGACCGGCAAAACCCCCTCCCGAAGGACATGCAGAGAGAACCCACGCCAAGAGGACCTACACCCAGACCACAGCATCACCAGCCACACCCCAACCAGCTAAGACCACCCCAAGCAAACCCTCACCACACCCTATGTAGGCCACCCATATCAGACCTATGACCCTTCTGCCCGACCTATGCCCCCCGCCCCTGCGGCAAGGACCTCAACATAACAGGCCATGAGCAGAGCAACAGGCCCAACCCTCACCATTACCCCCACCCAAGCCCATCCTGCGACCTAAGCGGTATGTATCAGATGCTCAACATGCTCTGCTCACACTTACTGTGATGGTCTGGGCCTAAACCACACAAAAACAACACTAGACGCTATGGAACACAAAGCTTCGACTATCTCATCCAGGAATATACAAGGTCTGAGGTCATTTGCATTTGGCCTAAAGAGCAGCAAACTAGACTTCAAAGAAATTGGAAATACAGACAGTCATCCTACAAGAAACACTGTATAAAAGAGCTGGATGCACTGGTTGCCCTCTAGGTTACAGAGAGCTGGTAGTACCATCCACCAAACTACCAGGTGTGAAACAGGGAAGAGACTCAGGGTGTATGCTAATTTGGTATAGAGCAGACCTAATCCACTATTAAATTAGTCAAAACAGGAACATTTTACATCTGACTAGAAATTATTAAGGAAAAGATGTCAGAGAAAAATGTCCTCATGTGCTAGCTATATCCCCCCAACAGAATCCCCATACTTTAAACGATAACAGCGTCTCCATCCTAGAGGGGGATATCAACAATTTCCAGGCTCAGGGACATGTACTAGTCTGTGGCGAACAAAATGCCAGAACTGGACAAGAACCAGACACCCTCAGCACACAGGGGGACAAACACCTACCTGGAGGTGACAGCATTCCCTCCGCCACATGTCTCACTAGACACAACATACTGTAACCAACAAAAACGGGTCACAGCTCCTGTAGCTCTGTCACACGCTGGGTAAGTACATAGTCGATGGTAGGCTGAGGGGACTCCTACGGTAGGTACACCTATAGCTCATCTCTTGGCAGTAGTACTGTCGACTACTTTATCACTGACCTCAACCCCAGAGTCTCTTAGAGCATTCAGTCAGTCCACTGACATCACAGAAATCATGTGGCATTAAAGCCGAAAGGAATTGAAAAATAAATAAATGCTATAGATGGAAGGAAAATAGTGTGGAGAACTACCAAAAAACAATTAGGCAACAACAAATTCAATCCCTTCTAGACAATTTCCTGGAAAAAAGGTTTCACTGTGAAGGTGTAAACTTAGCAGTAGAAAACCTAAACAGCATATTTGACCTCAGCTTCCCTATCAACATTTTTTAAATGTAAAGCAGACAACCTAAGAAATTAACAATGACAAAAGGTTTAATGAAGAATGCAAAAACCTAAGAAATTGAGAACCTATCCAACCAAAAACAGAGACCCAGAAAACCTGAGTCTACTCCTTCACTATGGTGAATCACTAAAGACAGAAATACACTACGGAAGAAGGAACAGCACATCAGAAAACTGCTCAATGTAATTGAAGAATCCATCAAATCAAACCACTTCTGGGAAAATTGGAAAACTCAAAAACAGAGTTATCTAAAACAGAGATGTATGGATATACCACTTCTCCAATCTTTTTTGCTCTATAACAAAGATCAGAAAAAAACATATACATGATCAAATACAAATCTTAGAATCAACTATTAAAGACTCCCAAAACACACTGGATTCTCCAATACATTGAATGACCTACAGGACAATATACAAACCCTCCAACTCAAAAAGGCCTGTGGGGTTGATGGTATCCTCAATGCAATTGGCTATACTTAAACTGTTTATCATCCTCAGCTCTGGTATCTTCCCCAATATTTGGAACCGAGGACTGATCACCCAAATCCATAAAATTGGAGACAAATTTGACCCCAATAACTACCAGGGGATATGCGTCAACAGCAACCTTGGGGAAAATCCTCTGCATTATCATTAACAGCAGACTCGTATGTTTCCCTTAGAGGTCGACCGCTTAATCGGAATGGCCAATTAATTAGGGCCGATTTCAAGGTTTCATAATGAGCATTTTTGGACACCGATCATGGCCGATTACATTGCACCTGTTATGCGAGTGCAGCAAGGAACCAAGGTAAGTTGCTAGCTAGCATAAAACATATCTTATTTTAAAAAAATGTATCTTAGCATAATCACTAGTTAAACTAGTAATATCATCAATCATGTGTAGTTATCTAGCTTGTCCTGCGTTGCATATAATCGATGTGATGCCTGTTAAGTTATCATTGGATCACAGCCTACTTCACCAAACGGGTGATTTAACAAGCGCAGTCGCGAAAAAAGCACTGTCGTTGCACCGACGTGTACCTAACCATAAACATCAACGCGTTTCTTAAAATCAATACACGAATATATATTTTTAAACCTGAATATTTAGTTACTATTACCTGCTAACTTCTCTTGCGTTCTGTGCAACAGAGTCAGGGTATATGCAGCAGTTTGGGCCACCTGGCTCATTGCAAACTGTGTGAAGACCATTTCTTCCTAACAAAGACAGCCAACTTCACCAAACGGGGGATGATTAAACAAAAGTGCATTTGCGAGAAAAAAAAGCACAATCGTTGCACCTAACCATAAACATCAATGCCTTTTTTAAATCAATACACAAAAGTACATTTTTTTAAACCTGCGTATTTAGTTAAAATAAATGCATGTTAGCAGGCAATATTAAACTCTGGGTAATTGTGTCACTCTTGCGTTCATTGCACGCAGAGTCAGGGTATATGCAACCGTTTGGGCCGCCTGGCTCGTTGCGAACTAATTTGCCAGAATTCTACGTAATTATGACATAACATTGAAGGTTGTGCAATGTAACAGGAATATTTAGACTTATCGATGCCACCGGTTAGATAAAATACGGAACGGTTCCGTATTTCACTGAAAGAATAAATGTTTTGTTTTCGAAATGATAGTTTCCGAATTTGACCATATTAATGACCTAAGGCTTGTATTTATGTGTGTTATTATAATTAAGTCTATGATTTGATATTTGATAAAGCAGTCTGACTGAGCGATGGTAGGCAGCAGCAGGCACGTAAGCATTCATTCAAACAGCACTGCATTTGTCAGCAGCTCTTCGCTGTGCTTCAAGCACAGCGCTGTTTATGACTTCAAGACTATCAACTCCCGAGATTAGGCAGGTAATACTATAGTACCTATAAGAACATCCAATAGTCAAAGGTATATGAAATACAAATGGTAGAGAGAGAAATAGTCCTATAATAACTAATAGACAAACAAAAAGGCAAAATCCTTATGCTTTGTTGATTTCAAAAAAGCATGACTCAATTTGGCACGAGGATCTGCTATACAAATTGATGGAAAGTGGTGTGGGAAAAAAAAAAAAAAACATACAACATTATAAAATTGGCAAAAAAAATGTTTTATTTCCACAGGGACAGGGGGGACGGGGAGACAGGGATGCAGCTTAAGCCCCACCCTCTTCAACATACAGTGCCTTGCGAAAGTATTCGGCCCCCTTGAACTTTGCGACCTTTTGCCACATTTCAGGCTTCAAAAAAAGATATACAACTGTATTTTTTTGTGAAGAATCAACAACAAGTGGGACACAATCATGAAGTGGAACGACATTTATTGGATATTTCAAACTTTTTTAACAAATCAAAAACTGAAAAATTGGGCGTGCAAAATTATTCAGCCCCTTTACTTTCAGTGCAGAATCCTCAGTGAGGATCTCTGAATGATCCAATGTTGACCTAAATGACTAATGATGATAAATACAATCCACCTGTGTGTAATCAAGTCTCCGTATAAATGCACCTGCACTGTGATAGTCTCAGAGGTCCGTTAAAAGCGCAGAGAGCATCATGAAGAACAAGGAACACACCAGGCAGATCCGAGATACTGTTGTGAAGAAGTTTAAAGCCGGATTTGGATACAAAAAGATTTCCCAAGCTTTAAACATCCCAAGGAGCACTGTGCAAGCGATAATATTGAAATGGAAGGAGTATCAGACCACTGCAAATCTACCAAGACCTGGCCGCCCCTCTAAACTTTCAGCTCATACAAGGAGAAGACTGATCAGAGATGCAGCCAAGAGGCCCATGATCACTCTGGATGAACTGCAGAGATCTACAGCTGAGGTGGGAGACTCTGTCCATAGGACAACAATCAGTCGTATATTGCAGAAATCTGGCCTTTATGGAAGAGTGGCAAGAAGAAAGCCATTTCTTAAAGATATCCATAAAAAGTGTCGTTTAAAGTTTGCCACAAGCCACCTGGGAGACACACCAAACATGTGGAAGAAGGTGCTCTGGTCAGATGAAACCAAAATGGAACTTTTTGGCAACAATGCAAAACGTTATGTTTGGCGTAAAAGCAACACACCATCCCCACTGTCAAACATGGTGGTGGCAGCATCATGGTTTGGGCCTGCTTTTCTTCAGCAGGGACAGGGAAGATGGTTAAAATTGATGGGAAGATGGATGGAGCCAAATACAGGACCATTCTGGAAGAAAACCTGATGGAGTCTGCAAAAGACCTGAGACTGGGACGGAGATTTGTCTTCCAACAAGACAATGATCCAAAACATAAAGCAAAATCTACAATGGAATGGTTCAAAAATAAACATATCCAGGTGTTAGAATGGCCAAGTCAAAGTCCAGACCTGAATCCAATCGAGAATCTGTGGAAAGAACTGAAAACTGCTGTTCAAATGCTCTCCATCCAACCTCACTGAGCTCGAGCTGTTTTGCAAGGAGGAATGGGAAAACATTTCAGTCTCTCGATGTGCAAAACTGATAGAGACATACCCCAAGCGACTTACAGCTGTAAGGTGGCGCTACAAAGTATTAACTTAAGGGGGCTGAATAATTTTGCACGCCCAATTTTTCAGTTTTTGATTTGTTAAAAAAGTTTGAAATATCCAATAAATGTCGTTCCACGTCATGATTGTGTCCCACTTGTTGTTGATTCTTCACAAAAAAATAAAATGTTATATCTTTGTTTGAAGCCTGAAATGTGGCAACGGGTCACAAAGTTCAAGGGGGCCGAATACTTTCGCAAGGCAGTGTATATATCAACGAATTGGCAAGGGCACTGGAACAGTCTGCAGCACCCGGCCTCACCCTACTAGAATCTGAAGTCAATTGTCTGTTTGCTGATGATCTGGTGATTCTGTTCCCAACCAAGGAGGGCCTACAGCAGCACCTAGATGTTCTGCACAGATTCTGTCAGACCTGGGCCCTGACCGTAAATCTCAGTAAGACAAAAAATGATGGGTGTTCCAAAAAAGGCCCAGTTGCCAGGACCACGAATACAAATTTAATCTAGACACCGTTGCCCTAGAGCACACAAAAAAACTATACATACCTCGGCGTAAACATCAGCGCCACAGGTAACTTCCACAAAGCTGTGAACGATCTGAGAGACAAGGCAAGAAGGGCCTTCTATGCCATCAAAACAACAAAATTCAACATACCAATTAGGATCTGGCTAAAAGTACATGAATCAATTATAGAACCCATTGCCCTTTATGGTTGTGAGGTCAACTCACCAACCAAGAATTCACAAAAAAATTCTCTGCGTACAACGTAAAACAGCAAATGCCTGCAGAGCAGAATTAGGCCGATACCCGCTAATGAACAAAATCCAGAAAAGCGCTGTTAAATTCTACAACCACCTGAAAGGAAGCAATTCCCAAACCTTCCTAACAAAGCCATCAACTACAGAGAAATTAACCTGGAGAAGAGCCCCCAAGCAAGCTGGTGCTGGGGCTCTGTACACAAACAGACCCCACAGAGCCCCAGGATAGCATCACAATTAGATTCAATCAAATCATAAAAAAACAAAAAGATAATTACTTGACACACAGCAAAGAATTTACTGGCCCTAAATAGAGAGTACACAGTGGCTAATACGTGACCACTGTTCCCGACCCAAAATTAAGGAAATCTTGACTGATGTACAGACTTTGTGAGCATAGCCTTGCTATTAAGAAAGGCTACCACAGGCAGACCTGGCTCTCAAGAGAAACAGGCTATGTGCACACTGCCCACAAAATGAGGTGGAACTGAGCTGCACTTCCTAACCTCCTGCCAAATGTATGACCATATTAGAGACACATACTTCCCTCAGATTACACAGATCCACAAAGATCTCGAAAAATAATCAAATTCTGATAAACGGCCATATCTATTAGGTGAAAAACCAGTGTGCCATCACAGCAGCAAGATTTGTGACCTGTTACCACAATGGCAACCAGTGATGAAAAATACCATTGTAAATACAACCTGTTTATTTATTTTCCCTTTTGTACTTTAACTATTTGCACATCATTGCAACACTGACATATGACATTTGAAATGTCTTTATTCTTTTGTGAGTAAAGTTTACTGTTCATTTCACTTGTTTTTTTATTTTATCTATTTCACTTGCTTTGGCAATGTAAATCTGTTTCCCAAGCCAATAAAGCCCCTTATAAAATGTAGAGCTCCTCCTTGCTGGTCCACAAAAAACAACCCACTGCCACAGAACACCCCTTAGGCTCCCTTAGGCTTTGGAGTGCTGCAGTCCAGAAGGCTTAAATTCTCTAGTCAGTCAGACCCTGGGTCTGATGCAGAGCTCCCTCTTCTCAGTCTCAACATAAAAAGGTCCAGTAATGAGCAACCCAGTGAAACCACATCCACCACCCTCACAACTACCGCTCCCCCCCTCCCCCCGATCCACCACCCTCAACAGCTCCCCCCTCACAGCTACCACCCTCACAGCAACAGCTACCACCCTCACAGCAACAGCTACCACCCTCACAGCAACAGCTACCACCCTCACAGCAACAGCTACCACCCTCACAGCAACAGCTACCACTCTCACAGCAACAGCTACCACCCTCACAGCAACAGCTACCACTCTCACAGCAACAGCTACCACCCTCACAGCAACAGCTACCACCCTCACAGCAACAGCTACCACCCTCACAGCAACAGCTACCACCCTCACAGCAACAGCTACAACCCTCACAGCCTCAAACACTGCAAAGCTAGCTTATATATACACACACACAAATAAAGCAATGCTCGCATGCACAGTCATTCACACACGACGACGACACAAACACTGCATAGACGAGCAAACATACACAAAACACTGACATTTGCCTAGATTAGTCCAAGACGGATACATAGGTCGTTCACTACACATTCACTCTTCAGGCAGAAGTCATTAGGTTAAATTAGGTTTAGATTGCACATCTGAAAACCTTATACACCGAGCACTTGTGTTAAACTGTCCATTTGATCTATACAAGGCGATGAAGTGTCATTGGATGCTGAATGGTGGTTAGTGAACAGGTCTCTCTTGCAAGACGTTTCATCGGAATGAGAATAGCCTGTTTAAAGGTTCCATCCATTTAAAAGTGGTTTCTGACTGAACAGTCACTCTACTAGGGGATTTGAATTTTGGCATTCGATGTTGAACAGTGGTTAGACGGTGAAGACTTCTGACTGAACAGTGAACCGTGCGTGTCACTCACGTGCGTGTTTGTCGGCCAGGGCGATGAGTGTCGAGGAGATGTCCCTGCGTCGATAGAAACACACCACTTTAGCCTCCACGTTTCCATTGGCAGTCTGCAACACAACACAACACGAGAGAGAGATGAGATGGAGGGTTACCATGGTAACGACCGTAATCCGCCAGCCCAGCCTGCCACACGTCATTGGTCACACACCGAGAGAGTAGAGTTGGAGTTTGCTGATGATCTGAGAACAGAAAGATCAATACCAGCTAGGCTTATACGTACTAATGAGAAACTAGCCTGGTGAAGTTTTACATGTTGTAGAAACAGTAGCACAACTAGGCTAGGCCTACATAATAACTAAACTATTTGACATTTCAGTGTTGATTGGTTGATCAAAGTGGGTCAACTACTCATTGATGAGGTACATTTTTCTGAATTAGCCTTCGCTTGATTCATCACCTCCTTCCTTCTCAAACGGATTCGGAGTAGATGACCCAAAGTCCCTCCCCTCTTACCTTTTCCTCCAATGCGTTGAGGATTCGGAGAATGAGGGATCCAGGAGAGACTTATCGGGAAAGAGACAGTGTTATGCCTGTCTGGGCAGACTGACTGAGTGACATGAGAGAGGCAGCTTAGCTAGGCCTACACTCAGCTCTGTGTCTACTGTCAATCACAGACACTAGTCTCCAGTACAATTAAACAACCAGACAGGACAGTTGGCACCTGTTAGGACAAGGGCTGTTACAGTGACAGTATCACCACCACACCGGCAGTCATGAGTCATACCTCACCAAATTCCACATGACCGTTGAATCACAGTAACTAGGCTTCTCCAAAACTGCACTCTGATGTCGCAGATGGTCATTAGTAGCCTACCAAACTTGCTAACAGCTAGTCGCTAATGGTCTGGTACTCAGCGCTCCACTGTCCCGCTAATCACTCGGACGTCAATGCAAATACAATCGAATTAAACACTTCATGAGAGCCCTGGCATTCAGAGTTTGAGCGGAATAGGATCCCCAGTTGCCCAGCGAAAGACCGGCTCCTCATAGCTGGTTGATGCATGGAATGAAATAAGTGTTCCTATAAGTAAGTGTTGCACAACATTTCTTCTATAGGCTTTGCAACAAAAAATAAGCTCTCTCTAGGCTTGGCCTATTATATTTATTTCTCAACTTTCCTAATATTAAGCACATTGCTACGCTTTACAACTGGAGTAGCCTACCTGGCTGGCATGAAAAATAACTGCCGTAAAAGCTTGTAGATGGTGGTTGTAAGATGGCTGCCGTATCATGGGCTCTTCACCAACCTTGCTATTTTGTTAGTTTTTTTGACTTTTTTTGTACATAATGTTGCCGCTACAATCTCTTATGACCGATTACTCACCTTGAACTGGACAAAGAATTTCTCTTTAATGGAGTCGGGCAAGAGGGATTTACTCCAGGCACCCGAACAGGCCCTCATCTCCGTCATTCACAGGAGAAAAAGACAGAAGAGGTATAGCGGAAAGAGATCGGGGTGTCTTGTGAGGATACACAGCCGAGTGGCTAAACTGCCTTTGCCATCCGTACTATTGGCCAACGTACAGCCGCTGGATAATAAATTGGACAAACTAAAAAGCAACTATATCCTACCAACAGGAGATTAAAAACTGTAATATCTTGTGTTTCACCGAGTCGTGGCTGAACAACGACATGAATGACATACAGCTGGCGGGATATACACTATCGGCAGGATAGAACAGCGGCCTCTGGTAAGACAAGGGGTGGTGGTCTGTGTATATTTGTAAACAACAGCTGATGCATGATATCTAAGGAAGTCTTAAGGTTTTGCTCACCTGAGGTAGAGTCTCTCATAAGAAGCTGTAGACCACATTATCTACCTAGAGAGTTTCTACATTTTTCGTAGCTGTCTACATACCACCACAGACCGATGCTGCCACTAAGACCGCACTCAATGAGCTGTATACAGCTATAAGCAAACAGGAAAACGCTCATCCAGAGGCGACACTCCTAGTGGCCGGGAACTTTAATGCAGGGAAACAAATCCGTTTTACCTCATTTCTATCAGCATGTTAATTGTGCAACCAGAGAAAGAAAAATAACTAGACCACCTATACTCCACACACAGAGAAGCGTACAAAGCTCTCCCTACATCCTCCTGATTCCTGCTTACAAGCAAAATTAAAGCAGGAAGAGTGACTCAGTCAATATTATATATTTTTTTTAAGCGGTCAGATGAAGCAGATGCTAAGCTACAGGACTGTTTTGCTAGCACAGACTGGAATATGTTCCGGGAGTCTTCCGATGGCTTTGAGGAGTACACCACATCAGTCACGGCTTCATCAATAACTGTAACGATGACGTCGTCCCCATAGTGACTGTACGTACATACTCCAACCAGAAGCCATGGATTACAGGCAACATCCGCACTGAGCTAAAGGGTAGAGCTGCCGCTTTCAAGGAGTGGGACTCTAACCTGGAAACTTATAAGAAATCCCGCTATGCCCTCCGACTAACCATCAAACAGGCAAAGCATCAATACAGGACTAAGATCAAATCGTACTACACTGGCGCCGACGGTCGTCCGATGTGGCAGGGCTTGCAAACTATTAGAGACTACAAAGGGAAGCACAGCCGAGAGCTGCCCAGTGACACAAGCCTACCAGATGAGCGAAATTACTTCTATGCTCGCTTCGAGGCAAGTAACACTGCAACATGCATGAGATCATCAGCTGTTCCGGGCGACTGATCACTCTCCGCAGCCGGTGTGAGTTTGGGCTTTAAACAGGTCAACATTCACAAGGCCGCAGGGCCAGACAGATTACCAGGACGTGTACTCTAAGCATGCGCTGATCAACTGGCAAGTGTCTTCACTGACATTTTCAACCTCTCCCTGTCTGAGTCTGTATTACCAACATGTTTCAAGCAGACCACCATAGTCCCTGTGCCCAAGAACACTAAGGCAACCTGCCTAAATTACTACCGACCCGTAGCTCTCATGTCTGTAGACATGAAGTGCTTTGAAAAGCTGGTCATAGCTCACATAAAAAAACATTATCCCAGAAACCTTAGACCCACTCCAATTTGCATACCGCCCCAACAGCTCCACAGATGATGTTCTCTATTGCACTCCACACTGCCCTTTCCCAACTGGACAAAAGGAGCACCTATGTGAGAATGCTGTTCATTGACTAGAGCTCAGCGTTCAACACCATAGTACCCTCAAAGGTCATCACTAAGCTAAGGACCCTGGGACTAAACACCTCCCTCTGCAACTGGATCCTGCATGCCCCCATGCTCATCGACTGGGCTGTAGTGGAGCAGGTTGAGAGCTTCAAGTTCCTTGGTGTCCACATCACCAACAAGCTATCATGGTCCAAGCACACCAAGACAGTCGTGAAGAGGGCACGACAAAGCCTATTCCCCCTCGGGAGACTGAAAAGACTTGGCATGGGTCCTCCGAGCCTAAATAGAGATTGGATCATCAGTGGATCGGTTGGTGCGGTATGTAAATTGGAGTGGGTCTAAGGTTTCTGGGATAATGGTGTCGATGTGAGGCATGACCAGCCTTTCAAAGCATTTCATGGCTACAGACGTGCGCGCTACAGGTCGGTAGTCATTTAGGCAGGTTACCTTAGTGTTCTTGGGCACAGGGACTACGGTGGTCTGCTTGAAACATGATGGTATTACAGACTCAGACAGGGAGAGGTTAAAGTGGATACAGGTGCATGAAAATGGCCCATTCTAAGTCCAAAACTAATTTCACACATATTATTTAATATATGTAAAAGACTAAATTGAGAATAGTCTGATGGGTGAGAATATCACTTGTGAATGACAAGAAACTGCACATACATTACGACTTTTTTCAAATCCTAGTGGCATGCATCATATAGTCGATCCCAAAGAAACCTCAAAAACATATAGGCCCATCACAACTAAAGAGTCCAAATAACTCCAAAACATAGCCAATAGGCCTAGGAGTCCTGGAACATGGTTGCTCATAACCTACACACAGAGCCTAATGGAACGGATGTGTGAAAACAGAGCTTTGACTCCCCGCTATTTAAAAGAGGATGCCAGCTTCCTCGTGCTGCTATATTTATTTGCTCAATTCTTAAAATGAAGCACAATCAATCTGCTTTACAACCGGTGTAGCCTACCTGGAACATTAAAAACATAGCCATGGGAAGCTCTTCCTCCATTCCCTATTCAAGTGCAGCCTACAGATTACATGTTTTTTTTTTTTTGTGGGCCATTCTAAATAACATAAATCCACACATAATAGTAGATTTGTAAAGACCAGATTTAAATTGACAATAGTCTGACAGGTGAGAATATTATCAAGTGCTTGTCAAATTGTGGATGAAAGACTGATGACGTGAAATAGCAGAGCTCTTTCCTTTCATGCAACTTTTTCAAATCATTAGTTGCATCATGCAGCCTTAGAATGTAAAAAAGGCAAACATGTATGCATAGTTTGTATTAGTGTTGTCACAATAGGGGGGGGGGGGGATACTTGTTGACACTTGTTCCCGTTCTGCGCGTGTGCTATGCAAAAACCTGTCACTGAAATTCACACTTCTACTCAATACAGCAGATTGAATTTACTTTCACACTGTTTAGTGAATAATAGAATACTGCATAGAACGCAAATATGAGCAAAATCAGCCAAAGGCCTACCTGTGATTTGGCTGGAGGAATGGGAGGAAGGAATATACAGTTGAAGTCAGAAGTTTACATACACCTTAGCCAAATACATTTAAACACAGTTTTTCACAAATCCTGACATTTAATCTGAGTAAAAATTCCCTGTCTTAGGTCAGTTCGGATCACAACTTTAAGAATGTGAAATGTCAGAATATGATTTATTCCAGCTTTTATTTCTTTCATCACATTCCCAGTGGGTCAGAAGTATATATACTCAATTAGTATTTGGTAGCATTGTCTTTCAATTGTTTAACTTTGGTCAAATGTTTTGGGTAGCCTTCCACAAGTTGGGTGAATTTTGGCCCATTCCTTCTGACAGAGCTGGTATAACAAAGGTTTGTTGGCCTCCTTGCTTGCACATTCTTTTTCAGATCTGCCCACAAATTGTCTATATGATTGAGGTCAGTGTTTGGCGATGGCCACTCCAATAACTTGACTTTGTTGTCCTTAAGCCATTTTGCCAAAACTTTGGAAGTATGCTTGGGGTCATTGTCCATTTGGAAGACCCATTTGCGACCAAGATTTACCTGACTGATGTCTTGGGATGTTGCTCCAATATGTCCACAATTTCCCTTCCTCATGACACCACCTATTTTGTGAAGTGCACCAGTCCCTCCTTCAGCAAAGCACCCCAACAACATGATGCTGCCACCCCCGTGCTTCACGGTTGGGATGGTGTTCTTCGGCTTGCAAGCCTCACCCTTTATCCTCGAAACATAACAATGGTCATTAAGGCCAAACAGTTATATTTCATCAGACCAGAGGATATTTCTCCAAAAAGTACAATCTTTGTCCCCATGTGCAGTTGCAAACCGTAGTCTGGCTTTTTTATGGCGGTTTTGGAGCAGTGGCTTCTTCCTTGCTGTGTGGCCTTTCAGGTTACGTAGATATAGGACTCGTTTTACTGTGGATATTTGATACTTTTGTACCTGTTTCCTCCAGCATCTTCACAAGGTCCTTTGCTGTTGTTCTGGGACTGATTTGCACTTTTTGCACCAATGTACGTTCATCTCTAGGAGACAGAACACGTCTCCTTCCTGAGCGGTATGACGGCTGTGTGGTCCCACTATTGTTTGTACAGATGAACGTGGTACCTTCAGGCGTTTGGAAATTGCACCCAAGGATGAACCAGACTTGTGGAAGTCTACAAATTTGTTTCTGAGGTCTTGGCTGATTTCTTTTGATTTCCCCATGATGTCAAGCACAGAGGCACTGAGTTTGAAGGTAGGCTTTGAAATACATCCACAGGTACACCTCTAATTGACTCAAATCATGTAATGTTCTGATAAGCTAATTTACATAATTTTCTGGAATTTTCCAAGCTGTTTAAAGGCAGTCAACTTGGAGTATGTAAACTTCTGACCCACTGGAATTGTGATAGAGGGAATTATAACTGAAATAATCTGTCTGTAAACAAATGTTGTAAAAAAATACTTGTGTCATGCACAAAGTAGATGTTCTAACTGACTTGCTAAAACTATAGTTTGCAAACAAGAAATTTGTGGAGTGGTTGAAAAATGAGTTAACGACTCCAACCTAAGTGTATGTAAACTTCCAACTTCAACTGTAGATGCATAATGATCTGCATGTCATTGTGTTAGTAAGGGAAACACTGCATGAAACCTTCTACTCTTCAGTTAAAACACACACACACACTCTCCTTCCTTTCCTCACACACTCTACTTCCCACACCGTCTCCCTCATACTAAACACACACCATTCTCACTCTCCCACAAACACTGCTCCCAACTTTTAATACGTTAGGCCACAAACTAAATTTAAAGGAGCACCAGAAAGAAATTGATTTGTGATACAGTTTAGGCTTACATTAGGCCTATATGAATCCTACCTTTGAAGCACATCTCACGAGTAGCAGACTCTTTTCCTTTCTTCCTGTGCCAATCAAATTAGCCTAAACCTACTGTCAAGTTACATTACCAGGTTGTTAGCTAGCTAGGTGACATGACTGAACAACGTTTGTTATCAAAGCAATAGTTTGCGAGCCAGGATTAGTTTAAAAACGGCCCGAAAACACAGTTTGTGAAACTATATAAAAATGCACGTGAAACTCGATAGAGAGTAAAATATGCTGGGCGCTGCTCCAATGTAACAAATCCCCCCCCCCCTATGGTATCGTGATACCACTAGGTATTGTAATACTTGGCCTGGAATCGTTAGTTACATTTTGGTATCGTGACAACACTAATACAAACCTTAGAATGTATTCGAAAAAAAAGAATATAGGCTGACACAGCATGGTGCAACTGGTCTCCCCGAGTGGCGCAGCGGTCCAAGGCACCGCATTGCCGTGCTCGAGGCGTCACTACAGACCCGAGTTTTGTTCCCGGGCTGTATCACAACGGCTGTGATTGGGAATCCCATAGGGCACGCACAAATTGGCCCAGCGTCGTCCGGGTTAGAGGAGGGTTTGAACGGGCAGGGCAGAATGTCATTTCATATAAATAAAGAGGTAGTACCATACGAAACAGAACTACAGTATTCTAAAATGTTGGTATCATAAGTATGACATTTTGGTAACATGATATTACTGTGGTACCGGTATACCATGCAACACTAGTGTTTATCACAAATAACTAAATTAGGCAATAAGAGGATCTGTTTCTTCATTAACCTCGCAACACAGAATATTTGGAAATAGTTCCGGGAAAATATCCTTGCAATTTTACTCAGCCATGTTCAACTGTATTCTCCTTACTTTAAAATAATGTAATGCTACAGGAATTAGAAGCAAATCTTACCTGCCAAATGAACTGCTGCAGCCCACGGCCATATAGCATAGCTAGATCAGAGCCTAACATAAGACTCAGAATATGCCATTTCTGTTCTTCTGAAATATGATATGAGATAATGTAGCCTAATGTTTCTTCAGCCTAAATTAAATCACGGATTTATTGTGATGGTGTCGGCTATAATAAATGGATTCATGTTCCAAAGATCCGAATCGGTGGCTTGCTTGAAGGCTACGCGTGGAAGCCCTGCGATGCTAAAACGTGTTTATGTTCATTTAAAAAAAGGTAAATTACTGTGAGACCAGCAGTTATTTGAGTGACAGTTACCGGCTGACAATTTCATGACCACCACAACCCTAGTTAGGGCCAGAGAGACTGTACACACACACGCACCACCGTCTCACCTTGTTGAGCTCTTCTATCCGCCGGATCAGCAGTGGGTTACTGGATGAGTTTTCAAAATAAACATAATCTGTTGAGGAAAAGGGGTGGAGGGAAGAGAAGTAGGAGGAGGGAGAGAGAGAGAGAGAGAGAGAGAAAACACGTCAGTAGAGCGTCTTAACAAGGTTAGCCTACTCTGTATAGCCAACAGACAGAGACAGCGTCAACTGTATTCTTGCGGCGTGATTTGGCCACCTGGACCAATGGAGGACTTCAATAGCTTGTACAGTATATCAAAACACTATTTTCAATATTTTCTTCCCATTCTTTGTCCACTGCATTTCTAGCTCCCTCTCCTCTTTCCCTCCCTCTCCTTGCTCTAAAACTAGCCCCTGTCCTCCTCTCCCGCCCTGCAGTCCTCCCTCGCTCCTCTCCGCTCTCCCTCAGGCCCTGGGCTTAGTAGAGTGCGTGCCTTTCCTCTTAAACCTGCATGCAACTTGACTAATGTCAGATTATCATACCCCACACTTGATAGGCTGCCTGGAGCTAACCCCCGTAGTCTCCCTCCACTGTCTACCCCCATCCTCTCCAGTCCAACTCTTCATCTCTTGTCTGACTGAGCAGGTCTCTGTTCTCCTAGGAATTATATATATTATACATATACACACACACACAAAAGTTTGGGGTCACTTAGAAATTCATGTTTTTGAAAGAAAAGAAAATTGGCCATTAAAATATCAAAATGATCAGAAATAGTGTAGACATAGTGAATGTTGTAAATTACTATTGTAGCTGGAAATGGCTGATTTTTAATGGAATATCTACATAGGCCTATAATCAGCAACCATCACTCCTGTGTTCCAATGGCACGTTGTGTTAGCTAATCCATGTTTATCATTTAAAAAAATGCTAATTGCTCATTCGAAAACCCTTTAGCAATTATGTCAGCACAGCTGAAAACTGTTGTTCTGATTAAAGAAGCAATAAAACTGGCCTTCTTTAGACTAGTTGAGTACTTGGAGCATCAGCGTCTGTGGGTTCCGATTACAGGCTCAAAATGGCCAGAAACAAATAACTTTCTTCTGAAACTCATCAGTCTATTCTTGTTCTGAGAAATGAAGGCCATTCCCATGCGAGAAATTGGCAAGAAACTGAAGATCTCGTACAACACTGTGTACTACTCCCTTCACGGAACAGCGCAAACTGGCCCTAACCAGAATAGAAAGAGGAGTGGGAGGCCTTGGTGCACAAGTGAGCAAGAGGACAAGTACATTAGAGTCTAGTTTGAGAAACAGACGCCTCACAAGTCCTCAACTTGGAGCTTCATTAAATAGTACCCGCAAAACACCAGTCTCAACGTCAACAGTGAAGAGGCGACTCAGGGATGCTGGCCTTCTAGGCAGAGTTCCTCTGTCCAGTGTCTGTGTTCTTTTGCCCATCTTAATCTTGTCTTTTGATTGGACAGTATGAGATATGGCTTTTTCTTTGCAACTCTGCCTCGAAGGCCAGAATCGCCTCTTCGCTGTTGATGTCGAGACTGGTGTTTTGCAGGTAAAAATAAAGAAAAGCCCTTGAATGAGTAGGTGTGTCCAAACTTTTGACTGGTACTGTATATATCACCCCCACCCCCAGTTCATATAAACAAAGAGCTCTGTCAGGTTGGATTGGGAGCGTTGCTGCACAACAGAAATGTTCGACCGGGTTCAAGTCCAGGCTCTGGCTGGGCCACTCAGACATTCAGAGACTTGTCCCCAACCCACTCCTGTATTATCTTGACAGTGTGCTTAGGGTTGTTGTCCTGTTGGAAGGTGAACCATCGCCCCATTCTGAGGTCCTGAGCAGGTTTTCATCATGGATTTCTCTGTCCTTTGCGCCGATCATCTTTTCCTCGATCGATCCTGACTAGTCTCCCAGTCCCTGCCGCTGAAAAACATCCCCACAGCATGAAGCTGCCACCATCATTCTTCACCGTAGGGATGGTGCCAGGTTTCCACCAGACATGACGCTTGGCATTCAGGCCAAAGAGTTCAATCTTGGTTTCATCAACCAGAGAGTGTTGTTTCTCATGGTCTGAGAGTCTTTAGGTGCTTTTTGGCAAACTCCAAACGGGCTGTCATGTGCCTTTTACTGAGAAGTGGCTTCCGTCTGGGCACTCTACCATAAAGGCCTTATTGGTGGAGTGCTGCAGAGACTGTTGTCCTTCTGGAAGATTCTCCCATCTCCACAGCCTAACTCTAGAGCTCTGTCAGAGTGACCATCGGGTTCTTGGTCACCCTCCTGACCAAGGCCCTTCTGCCAGCACTAGGAAGAGTTTTGGTGGTTCCAAATTTCTTTAATTTAAGAATGATGGAGGCCAGTGTTCTTGGGGACCTTCATTGCTGCAGACATTTTTAGTACCCTTCCCCAGATCTGTGCCGACACAATCCTGTCTCGGAGCTCTACGGACAATTCCTTCATGGCTTGGTTTTTGCTCTGACATGTACTGTCAACTCTGGGACCATTCCAAAGCACGTCCAATCAATTGAAATTTTCCACAGGTGGACTCAAATCAAGTTGTAGGAACATCTCAAGGATGATCAATGGAAACAGGATGCACCTGAGCTCAATTTTGAATCTCATAGCAAATGGTCTGAATACTTATGTAAATAAGATCTGTTTGATATATTTTTTATAAATTAACAAAAATGTATAACAACCCGTTTTCTCTTTGTCATTATGGGGTATTGTGTGTAGATTTGAGGATTTTTATTTATTTAAAACATTTTAGAATAAGACTAATGAAAAAAAATTGGAAAAAGTCAAGGTGTCTGAATAGAGGCACTGTACATGTTCAGCCATGCACTCACGTGTGTACTCCTGTAGCAAGTACACTAACCAACTCAATTTGAGCGGTTTACTAATGGGAAACATCCAGCGAATCTTACGCTGAACATGCTCAACCACAGCCTTCAAAAGAGCTCAAAAATGCAATAAAAACATACAGAACAGGCAAACCTGCCTGCCCGTCTCTCCAGCTCACTCTGTCGATCTCTCTTCCTGCCTGCCTGCCTGTCTCTGCCAGCCCTCGCCTACCCTCCTGCCAGATCAGCCTGCATGTGCCCACAGCCCGCGTCTGCTACCCCCACCCCTCCCCCACTGCCTGCCTCAGCCAATCATGCGCCATCACTACCCGCCACGTCACAGTGCAGTCAAATTCCCTCAGAGCCAATCATAGCATGTAGCTGAGCCCCAAAGACAGTGTGTCCATCCATCTCACTCAGATAAAATGCAGGGCCTATTCTCTTTACCCAACACCAGCCAAACTTGGCATGATCATCCATACTGTCTGTGACTGTTAGGGAAAAGGTGGAGGCTATGCCTTCTATCTGAGCGGTGTGTTCGCCCTCTGTCAGAGAGCCTGTATCAATTCTGCTGCCAAGGAGATGCTATGTATCTATGCCGTCTACCACAGTTCGGCTCCAAGGAGACGCTGTGTATCTATGCCGTCTACCACAGTTCGGCTCCAAGGAGACGCTGTGTATCTATGCCGTCTACCACAGTTCGGCTCCAAGGAGACGCTGTGTATCTATGCCGTCTACCACAGTTCGGCTCCAAGGAGACGCTGTGTATCTATGCCGTCTACCACAGTTAGGCTCCAAGGAGACGCTGTGTATCTATGCCGTCTACCACAGTTCGGCTCCAAGGAGACGCTGTGTATCTATGCCGTCTACCACAGTTAGGCTCCAAGGAGACGCTGTGTATCTATGCCGTCTACCACAGTTCGGCTCCAAGGAGACGCTGTGCATCTATGCCGTCTACCACAGTTCGGCTCCAAGGAGACGCTGTGCATCTATGCCGTCTACCACAGTTTGGCTCCAAGGAGATGCAGTGTACAAACGTCTGTGTTGCTACTGGTCACTTGTCATTTTACAATATGTTCTCTCTGGGAAAATGTTTTGGTTATTGCTGTGGATCGAAATCACATCAAATGTATTAATAAAGAACCTTGTCACAAAGTACTTATACAAATACCCAGAGAGCAAGCAACACAGAAGTACATCACACTCAAGGGGTCAGTGATTGACATTTCCACTGATGGCCACTTGCTGAAGATACTGCTGCTTTTTGTCCTTACGGTCTTCCTTTACCCAAACATCGATCCCATCATGCACTCTCTGCATGACATGTAGCCAATCACATCTGTAAGGAAGATGCCATGTGATAGTGCCATGGGGGGGGGGGGGGGGGGGGGGGCCTTTCACCAAAGAGCCAATTCAACTGAATAGTCAAGCTTGTCCAAGCAACCAACTACCTGGATCCTCTCCTGAACTTTGACCCCAGGGGGCCTGAGTTTACACACCTACAGGGAAAGTGGCCATGGTGCTTTCAATTTGGTGCTCATTCAGTGCATGTTAGCCAAGACAATAAGCTGAAAATGCCAGATTGATGCTACTGATCAAGCAACTTTCCTCCTATGCCAGAGACAGCACATCGGTTTAGGATATTATGATGTTAGTTCACAATAATGCTGTGTGAATCCAAAATCAAAAGAAACCATACAGACCCTTGTTTTTATCATTTTCCTTGGGTTTTGGAGGGTAAAAATGGTCAGGGACCCTAAATGCCAGGTGAGGCTCGCTCTCCAGAAGAGTGATCTACAGAAAACAAAGACATAAGCGACCTATCGGAAGGAATAAGGGTAAATGGACTTTGGGGTGTAAAATGTTGAGGGCCCAGAAGAGTGATCTGCTGTGGGAAACAAAGACATTAGGGCCTAGTTAGCCTACTGTGTATGTGTCACAGGCTTTGTCTATACTTCAGCCACAAGGGAAGTCCTCCTCATTGCCTCTGATGATCCAGCATTGTCCACAGCATTGTATTTTTAAGTGTCAGCTATCTTTGAGGGGAACCCAGCTTTGCTCAGATGCCAGGCATTGCCCTAGACTGGAGAAGGGGACAAGGCACCTACCCAGAGAAGCATCCATTTGATCCTGGACCTTATTAGATTTCAGTGTACTGCCATGAGCGGTTCGACATTGAACCAAAGAGCTGAGGCAACGACTGTGGTTGTCGGGCCATACGCGACCTAAAGGGGATGTAAGCAGGTCAGAAGAGGACTGGCCACCCCTTGGGAGCCTGATTCCTCTCTAGGTTTCTTCCTAGGTTACTGCCTTCGAGGGAGTTTTTCCTAGCCACTGTGCTGAACGGCCTCTGCATTGCTTGCTCTTTGGGGTTTTAGGCTGGGTTTCTGTAAAGCACTTTGTGACATCTGCTGATGTAAAAAGGGTTTGAGAAAATACATTTTATTGATTGACATGGCAATTCAAAATAATTTCTGCCTCTAAAATGTAGGCTTACCTTTACTATCTTGGCACTGATTGATTGAATGGCTATTCAGAGGTTCTTGAGAAACTGTCAAAACAGTTCCATCAAAAGTCCATTTCTAAAAATGAGTGTGCAGCAGTACTGAATCTGCTGTCAAAAAGTTCCATTCCCCAGCTATCAATTAAAATGATATGCTGTAAACTACTCTGTGTGCACCAACTGTGTGCATAGCAATGAGTGGCTTAAATTCCCCACTTTCCAAAACAATTAGATGGGTCCTCTATTCAGCAGAATCAGCATGATCACAAGCAGACAGACAAACTGTCACCATTTCTGTACAGTGCCAACTAAACTATATATCTTATGAACACTAGCTTGATTGTCTCACTCTGTCTGACAAACAAATGAGTCATAACACAACTGGAAGCCAGTTGACATGAGTTAATAGTAAGAGACTAGGCTAGGCTATTGTTATATAGTAGTGTTTCCTCCGTGTTAAATAGTTCCGATAAAAATAAGTAAAACATCGTTTCCTCTAGGTCTGGTCACATTGACCCCATCCATCACAATCCACAACTGGTGCTGCTGAACACACACTGTCGTGGTCGAACAGAAACATGTTCACACACCAGCTAACAATGAATGAAGCTTGGTTTAAAACCCGTGGCATGACTAGCCTACTGCTGGATACAGTTGCCAATTTGATGATTCAAATGTATTGCAAGGGGGAGGGAGTGTGACACCGGACCTCAGTATGCACCGAACGAGCCAGGTGAGTTGAAAACTAAATTTAAGTCAACTTGAACCCGAGTAGATTAACCTTGCTAGGTAGCTATTGTTACTGTAAAGTGGTACATATTATGAAATGCAAACGCTGATCCATTTGATATAGACTAAAAAAAAAAAGGTCGGTCTAATATAAAATACAGATGCTCTGATTAGACAATAGGCACCATCGTAATGTATTTTCATTACTCTGAAAGTACAACTTCAGAGGCCAGCAGCAGTTAACGTTACCGTGCTCTGCCTCAAAATGCTCAACTCTCTCACCAGAGCCAAATAGCCTGTTAGCCAACTAATGCGTTAGCCAGCCGACTGGCAAGCCGAACTTACTTTTAAAAGCGAAACCGTTGAATAATTACTTTAATAGAAACAAAAAAAAATGTTAACTCTGAAGACGACCATATTGGTTTGTGACAACAACAGCGAGACGTTTAGAAACAACGAGGGGGGGGAACCCGGGGTCCCTACGAGACTCTTCATCACCATCCTCCTCCTCCTCACAGTCACCATCATCTTCATCACCGACTGAAAGCACAAGGCACTTTAGCTTTAGGAAATAAAATTTAAAAAAGACAAAACCATGCTGCAAAACCCGCGACGAACTAGGGAGAACGAGACACAAAATTGTCCATAGCTGTGTTCCCCTTACCTCCAACCCGGTACATGTTCGCTGCCATGACTGCCCCGGGTCCTGGCGTCTCCAGGTAGGGCTATCTCTCGCAGGAGCCGTCGCTGTTACCACTGCCGCCGCTGTGTGTTGGAAAATGGTGGATTGATCAATACGAAGCAGACTAGCCAAGAGATCTTAAAGAGACAGTACGCGTTATTTCTCCAACACCTACTCGTCCGGGTAGTCCTGCTGTATTTTTTAATTGAGACGGACTTGAGTAACCCGCGTAAAATGTGGATACAGTTCGTAACAAAGCGGTTTCCCCTGGAAAGTCAGTGCACGAACGAGGAGTGGGCTGCAGTGGGAGGGGGGGGGGCACTATTCAGCATCGTTGCCCTCTCACTACCCCGCCTCCCTACCTGCACGCAACACAACAGTGCTGTGTTATTTCAAAACTAACGGGAACATTTATAAACTATTAAACTGTTGCTGTTTGAGTAGCCTACAAAAAAAAAAAAACATTTGATTGTGGCCAGTTCCTTTAAAAATGTATGTTCATATCTCCCTCTGTCTAGCCCCCTCAACCTCACTGAAGCCAGTTCCACTGCTTTTTTTCATTGTTCCCCTCAAATCAGAGATTTATTTAGACCTGGAAAACCAGGTGTGTGCAATTAATTATCAGGTAGAAGAGAAAAGCAGGCTCCAGATCTCTTAGGGTAAGAGTTGAATAACCCTGATCTAGCCTTTTCATTGTCCCGTCATCTTCAAATGGAAGAGAGAGATGGATAATGCTGTAGTCTTTAACTAGACTATATTGTAGGCTATGTGTTTTCAATTACTATCAGACAAAGTATAGTTTAATTATCGTATGATCACTCCTTTGTTTTGTAAAGGATAAGAGCAAAACAGAGTAGAATAGAAGACCATGATTAGGCAACACATGTCCTGGACTGGTAGGCCAACATTGATGTCACATAACAGCTAATTCTGAACTAAATTAGGTAAAACATCATTATGGGAGTTGCTGTTTAAAACAGTTTGATAGTGGCCTTAGGTATCCACTATCCACACCGTAGTCTTTCTGGTTTGGAGAGCTTCATGCCTTCAAGAACTGTGGTGTGTGTTATAGCCTATGTCTGAGTCCAAGGAGATGTAGCTTGCTCTGAAAACATGATCCTGGGTGGTCTCCTTAGAGAGAGAGATAGAGAGAGAGAGAGAGACAGACAGACAGACAGACAGACAGACAGACAGACAGACAGACAGACAGACAGACAGACAGACAGACAGTGACACAGAGAGAGAGAAGGAGAGAGCGAGAGAGAACAGAGAAAGACTGGGAGAGAGATAGAGATACATAGAGAGAGAGAGACAGACAGACAGACAGACAGACAGACAGACAGACAGACAGACAGACAGACAGACAGACAGACAGACAGACAGACAGACAGACAGACAGACAGTGACACAGAGAGAGAGAAGGAGAGAGAGAACAGAGAAAGACTGGGAGAGAGAAACCCATGGAGAGGAGAAAAAGAGAGGAGGGAGAGTTTTTTTTATCCAGAGCAGAGAGTCTATTCCAGGAAGACAGTGCTTCCTCTGATGGTGTACTGAATCTCTACCGTGTTTTATGAGGTGGTTTTCAATGTAAATGTAGGCATGGAGGAATTCCCCTGGTGTACATCTGATCTATACCATATGGCAGAGTTCCCAAATAGGTGGCCTGCGGGCCAAATTCAGCCCGTGTGTGATTTTATTTGGCCCCTAAAGTCACCTGAGAACAAAACAACATGAGCTCAAAGTGATTTTAATTTAGGAAATCTGTTCCCAAGTATCCCCACACCTAAGCAGAGAGGCATATGTGATTGTGTATCCCAATGCAATCAAGGTTTGAAATTATTATATTTTTCTCAAATGCTATATCTGTTTGAGATTCTGCAGTGTACAAATTATTTATAACTCTGTTCCGACCCCCTAAAAAAAGAAAAAATAGACCAACTGCCGAATGTAACTGAGCACCCTTCCATATGGAAAGCTCAACTACTAGGCCAAGCGTCTGCAGTCATATGACCATGGTAAGCCAATCACAAGTCTCTCTATATATTTTACCACCAGTGCACTCAAAGTGAAGTAACTCTTTGCAACAGTAGAGAGGGATACTATTGTCTACTTGCACATTCAAGATTAAGTAACAGTGTGTGTGTGTGTGTGCGCGCGCGCTTACCTATATCCCACTGTAGGCTGGCACTTCTATACTTTTACCAACGTTGTTGCCAGTGTGATGTAATTATAACTAGACAGCATCTTCCTGTGACTACACAATCCTAGCCTGCATTCATCAGAGATCTAACCCAAGCCAATATGCTCTCAATTTGAACAAGAAGAAAGTTGTTTCCAACTTGTTTACCTGCTTTATACTATGAACTGTTAGTGTGCACGTGCGCGTGCATGTGTGTATGCACTCGTGCAGATGTGCGTGTGTGTGTTTGTAGGGAACTGGGAACTGTGAATAGGAGTTCCTGCGTGATGCTGTTTGTTTTCTTGGCTGCGCTCTGGCTGCTGTGCAGACGTCTTTGATTGGCTGGCTCCTCTTCCAGATGTTGGTGATGTCAGAGCTCTGTATAGGCACTGTTCCTAGGCCGTCATTGAAAATAAGAATTTGTTCTTAACTGACTTGCCTAGTTAAATAAAGGTCAAATAATAAATAAATAAATAATATTGTTACTGCACCATGCATTACTCCGTTCCTGTACTGGTATGAATGAGACAGCAGGTGGCACTGTTGTCCCATTTTCCATTACTTCCATGATGCACTAAGATGCAGTTTCCTATCTTCACCAGCAGAGATCGCTACAAACACATTGTCCTCACATGCTCCCTTGACAGCAGTGCTGAATGGACAGCAGACAGGGCAGACTGTTCAGGCTGTGCAGCGATCCCTGAGGATCCAGACATGACACTTCATTAATTGATTTATTATGTATTTTGGGGCTGTTTGAGTCACACAGTCAGTGTTTTTCAGACTGAGGCCCAGACCAGCCAACAGAGCTTTAGCCTCTGCTGACCTCCATTAACATCATTTTATTAATTGAGGCACTGTTTTTATTTCCACCATTATTGCCCTCGCCTTCCCGTTCCTTTCCCTGTTGGTCTGTTATATTAGGAGGAAGAAAGAGTTTTGTGGGTTGTGCGTGTGTGAGAAAGTGCGAATGATAAAGGTTGGCAGTTTGGGTGTGGAGAGACAGTCCATGGCAAGATAAGGGCAGTGCCATGAAGGAGGGCGGTTATACAAGGTTAGTGGAGATTTCACTCCTTACCAGAACCAGCATCTCAGCCTATGTTGTTTTCATCCCAAATGGCAGTATTTCCTTCAGAAACCCTTTCATCATATTTATTAAATATACTGAACAAAAATATTAACGCAACACGCAACAATTTCAAAGGTTTTACTGAGTTACAGTTCATATAAGGAAATCAGTCGATTTAAATAAATAAATTAGACCCTGGCTGGGCCTGGGAGGGCATTGGCCCACCCACTGGGGAGCCAGGCCTTGCCAATCAGACTGTTTTCCCCACAAAAAGACTTTAGTACAGACAGAAATACTCTTCAGTTTCATCAGCTGTCCAGGTGGCTGGTCTCAGATCATCCCGCAGGTGAAGAAGTCGGATGTGGGGGTCCTGGGCTGGCGTGGTTACACGTGGCCTGCAGTTGTGAGGCCGGTTGGATGTACTGCCAAATTCTCTAAAATGAGGTTGGAGGTGGTTTACAATAAGGCTGGGCCATATATCAAATTAATTTGATTGAATATAATTTATGTTATTGCTCGATATTCCAAACGTCTGTATAGCAGAATCAAGTATTATTTTTTTTTAATTTTTTTTTTTAGCATTTATGTATGCTTGCTCTCTTGTTGTATTTTTGGTATCGTCTCATTCGCTCCTTCTGTGCTGTGTGCACCTTCCCATTTACACCAGAGATTTGTATAATGACGAGATGCTCATGTCTAAGCCCTAACAATGGGAGTCGTTGTTCCAAAGGCGAGAAGGCAGGTGACAAGTTTACGTTCAAAATAAGCGCATAGAAACGTATTGGGCTGATTTTGGACAGATTTTGGCGTGAGTGAAACCTCCCGCTTCGCCTCTTTCTCCCAAGCCCCTCTCCCTACCACTCACAACAACAAAAATGAGTGATTACTTCTTCCTGGTATTATTTTACTGTATTAGAGGAGAAGTTAACCTTTCAAACCATACCCTGTTTATGTTTCAACCCCTAAAATTTTGAGAAGAGCAGACTATTAAAATGGATGTACCAGTGAACATTCATTCTGACAAATGAATGCTCAGTTGGCCGTGCGCACATTACGGTACCACGTATCTCTAGCAGCATTTTAGTCAAATAAAGATTGCTATACTAGCTGTTTAGTCTGTGTTTTATAAATGTGCAATATGCATAAAACAATTATATAGGGTACTGGCAACTCGTTCTCATTCTGAGAAATAAGGTAGGCCACTTGATTGAAACATCTGAACAAAGTGGACAGGCTAGCATGCTGTTCAAACTGGTGGAGACGGACAGAAGGGTGTGTTCATAACAACTGTTTTGCCTTGTTAGCTGAATTCAGAGCTTGTGAAATTACACCTAGATCCCAGTTGGCTAAACTTGAAATATAAATATTAGCTGGCTACTCACTAGCACGTGGACTTGTGCTTGAGATATTGTTTATGAGACAGGTGTTAATTGTCTAAAATATTAGTGAATGGGCATTATGCTTGGTTCTGGTTAGAACTGTAACAAAAAGGGCATTTTTATAGACAGACCTGAAAGCCAGATCAGTGATTATTGCAAAAAAAATATTCAATTATTAGTGGGTCTTACGGTTGTGTAAGGCCTAGGTATAATTTCAAAAGCTCTGATTTCATTAGATTATTGCTGGCTGTTTTAAATACAGTGTATTTGACCTTTAATTGTACATCAAAGAGTTTTTATACAGTACCAGTCAAAAGTTTGGACACACCTACTCATTCAAGGGTTTTTCTTTATTTTTACTATTTTCTACATTGTAGAATAATAGTAAAGACATCAAAACTATGAAATAACATACATGGAATCATGTAGTGACCAAAAAAGTGTTAAACAAATCAAAATATATTTTAGATTCTTCAAAGTAGCCACACTTTATTTAATAGCACACTCTTGGCATTCTCTCAACCAGCTTCACCTGGCATGCTTTTCCAACAGTCTTGAAGGAGTTCCCACATATGCTGAGCACTTGTTGGCTGCTTTTCCTTCACTCTGCTGTCCAACTCATCCCAAACCTTCGCAATTGGGTTGAGGTCAGGTGATTGTGGAGGTCAGGTCACCTGATGCAGCACTCCATCACTATCCTTCTTGGTCAAATTTTTATTTTATTTTATTTCACCTTTATTTAACCAGGTAGGCTAGTTGAGAACAAGTTCTCATTTGCAACTGCGACCTGGCCAAGATAAAGCGTAGCAATTCGACACATTCAACAACACAGAGTTACACATGGATTAAACAAAACATACAGTCAATAATACAGTAGAACAAAAGAAAACAAAAAGTCTATGTACAGTGAGTGCAAATGAGGTAAGTTAAGGAAATAAATAGGCCATGGTGGCGAAGTAATTATAATATAGCAATTAAACACTGGAATGGTAGATCGGCAGAAGATGATTGTGCAGATAAGAGATACTGGGGTGCAAAGGAGCAAAATAATAAATAAATAGATACCAGTATGGGGATGAGGTAGGTAGATAGATGGGCTGTTTACAGATGGGCTATGTACAGGTGCAGTGATCTGTAAGCTGCTCTGACAGCTGGTGCTTAAAGCTAGTGAGGGAGATGTGAGTCTCCAGCTTCAGAGATTTTTGCAATTCGTTCCAGTCAAGGGCAGCAGAGAACTGGAAGGAAAGGCGACCAAAGGAGGAATTGGCTTTGGGGGTGACCAGTGAGATAAACCTTAGCCCTTACACAGCCTGGAGGTGTGTTGGGTCATTGCTCTGTTGAAAACAAACGATAGTCCTACTAAGCGCAAACCAGATAGGATGGCGTATCGCTGCTGAATGCTGTGGTAGCCATTGCTGGTTAAGTTTGCCTTGAATTCGAAATAAATCACTGACAGTGTCACCAGCAATGCACCCCCACATCATCACGCCTCCTCCATGCTTCACGGTGGGAACCACACATGCGAGATCATCCGTTCACCTACTTTGCGTCTCACAAAGACACAGCGGTTGGAACTAAAAATCTCACATTTGGACTCATCAGTCCAAAGGACAGATTTCCACCAGTCTAATGTCCATTGCTCGTGTTTCTTGGCCCAGCAAGTCTCCTGTTCTTATTGGTGTCCTTTAGTAGTGGTTTCTTTGCAGCAATTCGGCCATGAAGGCCTGATTCACACAGTCTCCTTTGATCAGTTGATGTTGAGATGTGTCTGTTACTTGAACTCTGTGAAGCATTTATTTGTGCTGCAATTTCTGAGGCTGGTAACTCTAATGGACTTATCCTCTGCAGCAGAGGTAACTCTGGGTCTTCCTTTCCTGTGGCAGTCCTCATGAGAGCCAGTTTCGTCATAGCGCCTGATGGTTTTTACGACTGCACTTAAAGAAACTTTCAAAGTTCTTGAAATGTTCCATATTGACTGACCTTCATGTCTTAAAGTAATAATGGACTGTAGTTTCTCTTTGCTTATTTGAGCTGTTCTTGCCATAATATAGACTTGGTCTTTTACTAAATAGGGATATCTTCTGTATACCACCATTACCTTGTCACAACACAACTGATTGGCTCAAATGCATTAAGAAGGAAAGAAATTCTACAAATTAACTTTTAAGAAGGCACACCTGTTAATTGAAATGCATTCCAGGCGACTACCTCATGAATGATTGAGATAATGCCAAGATTGTGCAAAGCTGTCATGAAGGTAAATAGTGGCTACTTTGAAGAATCTCAAATCTAACTTTTTTGATTACTATATGATTCCATTTGTGTTATTTCATAGTTTTGATGTCTTCACTCTTATTCTACAATTTTTGCTGAGGTACTCGAAAATTCAAGCCCCTTGGGTGCTGCCATAGAGTTACATTAGAAGTGCCCATCCAAGAAGGCTCAAGGTCGTTGGCCACAGATAAAATTGAGTCAAATCACGTTATCTCTACCGTAGCTTGAATGGACTGATCATGTCAACATCATATTTTCAAAATCTTAGCTAGCAGTCATCATCATGAATCAAGTCGAAAATCTACTGGCAAATCCTTTTCAATCTTGTCATATGAAGAGAAATGATGGCTAAAATGTATCGGTGCTCATCGGCCATAAACGTTACACAACAAGTTGGAAATTGCAAATTCAAAAATGAGTGGTTTGGAAGGAATCAGTGTCTAACTGCAAGCATTGCAAAGCAACTACTAGCCTGCTATTCAGTGGAGTGGGTGTGTGGTCCAAGTCTGGGTTTAAGGATCTCTTTTCTAAGCTTAAAAAATAAATATTCAACATTGGCTATGCTGTCAATCCAGCATGACTTCTGCCGCGTTCAGAACAACTGGAAACTCAGAAATCTCAGACTTCAGTGAGTTCAAGATAACTAGAAAATAAGTTTTGAACAGTCATCCAACTCGGAATTTCAAGTCGGGAACTCAGGCCTCTTTCTAGAGCTCCGACCTTAAAGATCACTGACGTCATGATACTGCCTTCTTTTTTTCAGAGTTCCCAGTTGTCTTGAAAGCACCATAAAGTGAGCACAGCTGTGCAACCTTCCTGTTCAAGTGAGCACAACACAACAACGTGAGTCCAAAAATGTATTGTATGCTGTTGCTTAAATGATGTAATATGCCAGGGAGTTATGTATACTGTAGCTAGGAAAGTAATACTAAGTGCATGTTGTGTAGTAAGCTGTTAGTAGTCCATGCTGAACAAATAGTTACAGTAGGGGGAAAAAGTATTTAGTCAGCCACCAATTGTGCAAGTTCTCCCACTTAAAAAGATGAGCGAGGCCTGTAATTTTCATCATAGGTACACTTCAACTATGACAGACGAAATGAGAAAACAAATTCCAGAAAATCACATTGTAGGATTTTTAATTAATTTATTTGCAAATTATGGTGGAAAATACGTATTTGGTCACCTACAAACAAGCAAGATTTCTGGCTCTCACAGACCTGTAACTTCTCCTTTGAGGCTCCTCTGTCCTCCACTTGTTACCTGTATTAATGGCACCTGTTTGAACTTGTTATCAGTATAAAAGACACCTCTCCACAACCTCAAACAGTCACACTCCAAACTCCACTATGGCCAAGACCAAAGAGCTGTCAAAGGACACCAGAAACAAAATTGTAGACCTGCACCAGGCTGGGAAGGCTGAATCTGCAATAGGTAAGCAGCTTGGTCTGAAGAAATCAACTGTGGGAGCAATTATTATTACCTTCTCCGGATCATGAAATTTCTTCGGACCTCAAGTTCTGTGAGGTGGAAGAAATTCCTTTGTTCTCTATGAAAATTCACTCTGTCTCTTATACTGTGTGGCCATGAGGCAGGGTCTTCTCCTCAGGAATTTACGACTTCTCTCTGACCACAGCAGCATAGTTGAAGGAGGCAAAGGGGGAGGCAGGGAGAGGGGGATGGGGCTTGCTGTACCCAAAGAGGGCAACGTCATGACACAAGACTCCGCTGATAGCCAGGTGTAGCAGTAGTAAGGTGTTGGGACTCTGCTGTTGGGACAGCTTTATGAAGGCCCTAACATACCTCCTAACAATTTGTGGGCACAGTTTGTGGGCTCCGTTTGTCACCGTTATAGAGCAATTCATGTATTGTTCAGTGTTGTCTTGTGTATTGGCTTTGCTGACATGCATACAAAATAAATTGGGGAGTTTGCCCCACCTAGATTTGCATGCTAAAATCGCCACTGTGTACAATGACGAAAATATGACTAAAACATTGACAACTTCGTCAGGAAACATAAGGAAACAAATACTGTACAGTTCTTGCATTCACTCACAATGAAGGATAAAACATGTTATAAAACCGGAGATTCTCTGCACAGCCACAGGTAGTGAACTGAACTTGGGAGTTAGGCTAATTAACACTGTGAGCTCATGCTGCTAGCTGTGATGTCGTGAGTCACTGTTAAAGGGACAGGCTTTCTTACAGGTGAATGAAATTAATATAGGACTGTTGTTTCCGATCAATGAAAATGTTGTAATTAATTCAGAAAATCTGGAGGGTCTCCGACTGATTATAGATGCATAAGTTTAATAAGTTGTGACAATAAAATAATAACAAAGCTTATAAGCAATAGAATGGCAAACGTCTTACCAGACTTGATACACATAAAATAAACAGGGTTTATAAAAAATACACCCTTACTAGGAGATACAAGAACATGTTTCAGTTTAATATAACACGCAAAATAACAAGATATACATTTATCAATAATGGCTGTTGATGCTGAAAACACTTATAACTGTCTTGAATGGCCTTTTCCAGGGCCGGCTCCAGGCATAAGCAACATAAGCTGTCACTTAGGGCCCCAGGCCTCAGTCAGGGTCTCAACATACTGTTAAGAGATAGATTAGTAGAATACACAATGTGCAAGTTCGGAATTTGGTTGTGCATCAGCAATTTGGTTTTGTTATTTCAGTCACTCACAGTCACTCAATTAGTCCATGTCGGCCCCCATTTGATATCACTCAGATATCATGGCATAAGTCATGGTAAAATGTGTAGAATTGCAGGAAATTAGCTTTAAAACTGAACAAAAATTCTCCCCGCCCCATGGCAAAATGTGTAGAACTGCTGGAAATTAACTTTAACATTTACATTTTTCACTCCAACCTCAAGGGGGGGGACTTTTCTATTCAAAGCTTTGGAAGCTTTCAACTGTCCAACTGAAATAATACATTTAATACAAATATTATATACAGTGCCTTGCGAAAGTATTCGGCCCCCTTGAACTTTGCGACCTTTTGCCACATTTCAGGCTTCAAACATAAAGATATAAAACTGTATTTTTTTGTGAAGAATCAACAACAAGTGGGACACAATCAGGAAGTGGAACAACATTTATTGGATATTTCAAACTTTTTTAACAAATCAAAAACTGAAAAATTGGGCGTGCAAAATTATTCAGCCCCTTTACTTTCAGTGCAGCAAACTCTCTCCAGAAGTTCAGTGAGGATCTCTGAATGATCCAATGTTGACCTAAATGACTAATGATGATAAATACAATCCAACCGTGTGTAATCAAGTCTCCGTATAAATGCACCTGCACTGTGATAGTCTCAGAGGTCCGTCAAAAGCGCAGAGAGCATCATGAAGAACAAGGAACACACCAGGCAGGTCCGAGATACTGTTGTGAAGAAGTTTAAAGCCGGATTTGGATACAAAAAGATTTCCCAAGCTTTAAACATCCCAAGGAGCACTGTGTAAGCGATAATATTGAAATGGAAGGAGTATCAGACCACTGCAAATCTACCAAGACCTGGCCGTCCCTCTAAACTTTCAGCTCATACAAGGAGAAGACTGATCAGAGATGCAGCCAAGAGGCCCATGATCACTCTGGAGGAACTGCAGAGATCTACAGCTGAGGTGGGAGACTCTGTCCATAGGACAACAATCAGTCGTATATTGCACATATCTGGCCTTTATGGAAGAGTGGCAAGAAGACAGCCATTTCTTAAAGATATCCATAAAGTGTCGTTTAAAGTTTGCCACAAGCCACCTGGAGACACACCAAACATGTGGAAGAAGGTGCTCTGGTCAGATGAAACCAAAATGTAACTTTTTGGCAACAATGCAAAACGTTATGTTTGGCGTAAAAGCAACACAGCTGAACACACCATCCCCACTGTCAAACATGGTGGTGGCAGCATTATGGTTTGGGCCTGCTTTTCTTCAGCAGGGACAGGGAATATGGTTAAAATTGATGGGAAGATGGATGGAGCCAAATACAGGACCATTCTGGAAGAAACCCTGATGGAGTCTGCAAAAGACCTGAGACTGGGACGGAGATTTGTCTTCCAACAAGACAATGATCCAAAACATAAAGCAAAATCTACAATGGAATGGTTCAAAAATAAACATATCCAGGTGTTAGAATGGCCAAGTCAAAGTCCAGACCTGAATCCAATCGAGAATCTGTGGAAAGAACTGAAAACTGCTGTTCACAAATGCTCTCCATCCAACCTCACTGAGCTCGAGCTATTTTGCAAGGAGGAATGGGAAAAAAGTTCAGTCTCTCGATGTGCAAAACTGATAGAGACATACCCCAAGCGACTTACAGCTGTAATCGCAGCAAAAGGTGGCGCTACATAGTATTAACTTAAGGGGGCTGAATAATTTTGCACGCCCAATTTTTCAGTTTTTGATTTGTTAAAAAAGTTTGAAATATCCAATAAATGTCGTTCCACTTCATGATTGTGCCCCACTTGTTGTTGATTCTTCACAAAAAAATACAGTTTTATATCTATATGTTTGAAGCCTGAAATGTGGCAAAAGGTCGCAAAGTTCAAGGGGGCCGAATACTTTCGCAAGGCACTGTAAATGTCCTAATGTAAAATTATACACAAATAAGACATTATCTGATTAAATTGCTTTAGAAAAGGGCACAAGACTGGGATGTCCCCCCTCCCCTCTCCTGTTTGCACTGGCAATTGAACATCTTGCAGAAAGAATTAAACAGGACCCAAACGTAACAGGTATCAGTATTGGTAAACATGAATATACATGAAACGTCTTTGCAGATGATCTCTTGATATACTTGACCAATATCGAAAACTCAATGTCCCCTTTGCTAAAAATATTTTCAGAGTACTCTAAAATCTCAGGATGTAAAATGTATGTGGATAATGGCAATAGGAAAAAGAAAAACAGTAACTCACAATCTACAGAAATCCTTTTCAAGTGAACCACAAACAATATTAAATACACATGTTGCTTAATAAGTGACAACAAACAACAAATATATAAAGACACCTTTATTCCATTACTCAACAATATAAAAGCAGATCTAATTCAATTGAACAATCTTCCCATAAATCGTACAGGTACTGTAGAATAAACCATACAGAATGGCATGGCTCCCAAATGTTTTATCTTTATTTTCAGTAATACCAATTACCCCATTGAATATATTATTTAAAAATGTATACTGGGTCATAACAGACTTCATATGGGCAAATAACATTCATAGAATTAAAAGGAATGTTTTACATCTTCCTAAGTATGAGGGTTTTAACCTTCCAGACTTGGAATTGTATCAACTCGCTACCCAAGGCTTTTACTTACGACATATTATTTAATGCACTAAAGAGGAGCAATGGGCACATATTGAAGATGCGCATGCTCATCCCCAGAATCTTTTTACGTGTGTAATTTTAAAAGGATAAAGCTAAGAACATTAACTTCATAGTTAGAAACACTATAACAATATGGAAGAAAATGAAACGTGTTCTACACGAACCAATATCACTCCCAAAAAACACATCCGTATGGAACAATCCTTGGATAGCGTTTCGGAATTCACAGATAAATTGGTCCACATGGAAAATTAAAGGCATGGAAACCGTAAATGACTTGGTAAAACAGAAATACATTCCCATTACAGCTTTTAAAATACATTTTGGATTGACCAATGTAGATATTTTCAAATACATGCAACTTAAGTTTTATGTCAGAGCAATCTTGAGGGAATTCTATTTGAGTCAGAAAAGGATATTCATATGATTGGTAAGCTATACAGAATCTTGCAGAGAGCCTATCCAACTGACAATCTCTTAGAAAAAATATAAACTTTTGGAACCCAGACTTAAAAATAACTGATGTTGGAAGGAATTTTGAACCAAAACTAATGAGATTACAGTTAATGGTAATGTAGGCTTAAAACTTCTTAAGGCTAGGGGGGGCACTATTTTCACATCCGGATGAAAAATGTGCCCAAAATAAACTGCCTGCTACTCAGGCCCAGAAGCTAGGATATGCATATATGTATATTTGGATAGCAAACACTCTAAAGTTTCTAAAACTGTTAAAATTATGTCTGTGAGTATAACACAACTTGTTTGGCAAGCGAAACCCCGAGGACAAACCATCCAGGAAAATGTGTTTTTGAGGTCACTCTCTTTTCAATGGGTTTTCTATGTGGATCTAGAGTTCTGAGGCACTTGCTTGCAGTTCCTATCGCTTCCACTAGATGTCAACAGTCTTTAGAAATTGGTTGATGTTTTTCCTTTGAGAAATTAAGAAGTAGCCATTTCCTATCTGAGTGGATAGCCAAGTGTACTGTTGTCGTTGGTGGGCACGACCTGAAAGCTCGCTCCATTTTGTAATTCTTCCGGTATTGAACACAGTTTATTCCGTCTTAAATTTGATCGATTATTTACGTTTAAAAATACCTAAAGTTGGATTAGGAAAGTTGTTTGAAATGTTTGGATCAAGTTTACAGGTAACTTATTAGATACTTTGTAGTTATGTTGTGCGCGTTGGAACCGGTGTATTTTCTGAATCAAACGCGCCAAATAAATTGACATTTTGGGGACATAACGACAGAATTTATCGAACAAACGGACCATTTTGATGTTTAATGGACATATTGGAATGCCAACAGAAGAAAATCTTCAAAGGTAAGGCATGAATTATATCGTTATTTCTGACTTTATTTCTGACGGATGAATTATGATTTCCATGTGTTTGTTTGATGGGGTGCTGTCCTCAGATAATAGCATGGTTTGCTTTCGCCGTAAAGCTTTTTTGAAATCTGACACTGTGGCTGGATTAACAAGAAGTTCATCTTTAAACCGATGTACAACACTTGTATGATTTATTAATTATTATTATGAGCATTTCTGTTTTTAAATTTGGCGTGCTGCTATTTCACTGGGTGTTGTCAAATCAATCCCGTTAACGGGATTGTTGCGCGAAGGGATCACTAAGAAGTTAATCCAGCATAAATTAATGTTTTAGAATTTATTATACAAGATACAAAAAACATAAATTCTACAGCACAATGGCAGAGTCCCCCCAAGGTGCGGACTCCGGCCGCAAAACCAGAATCTATAGGGGAGGGTCTGGGTGGGTGTCTGTCCGCGGTGGCGGCTCAGGCGCGGGACGTGGACCCCACTCCACCATAATCTTTCTCCGCCTCCATAACCGCCTCAGTGGCCTCTTTAGAGCGGCGACCCTTGCCGCCGACCTCGGACTGGGGACCGTAGTAATGGGTCCCAAATGGACGGGAGATTCCGGCAGCACCGGACAGGCGGGAGACTCCGGCAGCTCCGGAGTGAAGGGCGATTCCGGCAGCTCCGGAGTGCCGGGCTATTCTGGTAGCTCCAGACTGACGGACGGCTCTGGCAGCTCCTGGCTGACGGACGGCTCTGGCAGCTCCTGGCTGACGGGCGGCTCTGGCAGCTCCTGACTGACGGGCAGCTCCTGACTGACGGGCGGCTCTGGCAGCTCCTGACTGACGGGCGGCTCTGGCAGCTCCTGACTGACGGGCATCTCTGACAGCTCCTGACTGACGGGCGGCTCTGACAGCTCCTGACTGACGGGCAGCTCCTGACTGACGGGCGGCTCTGGCAGCTCCTGACTGACGGGCAGCTCCTGACTGACGGGCGGCTCTGGCAGTTCCTGACTGACAGGCGGCTCTGGCAGCTCCTGACTGACGGGCATCTCTGACAGCTCCTGACTGACGGGCGGCTCTGACAGCTCCTGACTGACGGGCGGCTCTGGCAGCTTTTGACTGACGGGCGGCTCTGGCAGCTTCTGACTGACGGGCGACTGTTGCAGCTCAGGACAGACGGGCGACTCTGGCAGCTCAGGACAGACGGGCGACTCTGGCAGCTCAGGACAGACGGGCGACTCTGGCAGCTCAGGACAGACGGGCGACTCTGGCAGCTCAGGACAGACGGGAGACTCTGGCAGCTCAGGACAGACGGGAGACTCTGGCAGCTCAGGACAGACGGGAGACTCTGGCAGCTCAGGACAGGAGGGAGGCGCTGGACAGACGGTAGACTCTGACAGCGCTGAGCAGGCGGGAGCACCTGTAGGGAGGAGACGGAGAGACAGCCTGGTGCGGGTGCTGCCACCGGAGGGCTGGTGCATGGAGGAGGCACCAGATAGACCGGACCGTGGAGGCGCACTGGAGGTCTCGAGCACCGAGCCTGCACAACCCTACCTGGCTGGATATTCCCCGTAGCTAGGCCAGTGCGGCGAGGTGGAATAGACTGCTCTGGGCTGTACTGGCGAACCGGGGACACCATGCGTAGGGCTGGTGCCATGTACCCCGGCCCGAGGAGACGCACTGGAGACCAGATGCGCTGAGCCCGCTTCATGGCACCTGGCTCGATGCCTACTCTAGCCCGGCCGATACAAGGCGCTGCTATGTAACGCACCAGGCTATGCCTGCGCACCGGGGAAACCGTTGCTGGTCCACCTCTCTTCATGGTAAGCACGGGGAGTTGGCTCAGGTCTCCTACCTGACTTAGCCACACTCCTCATGTGTCCCCCCAATACATTTTTGGGGCTGCCTCTTGTCCCAGCCGCGCTGCCGTGCTGCCTCCATCCTTCGGTATCCCTCCTCGCACTGTTCCACTGCTATTTCACTGGGTGTTGTCAAACCAATCCCGTTGCGCGAAGGGATCACTGAGAAGTTAATCCAGTATAAATTAATGTTTTAGAATTAAGATACAAAAAACATAAATTCTACAGCACAATGGCAGTCATATTGTAACGGATGTCTTCCTCCTCCTCAGTCGAGGAGGAGTAGTAGGAAGGATCGGAGGACCAATGCGCAGCGTGGTATGGTTCATATTGCTTACAACGTGAATAACAACGTGAATAAATGAAACAAACGAAACAGTCCCGTGTGGAACAAACACTGACACGGAAAATAATCACCCACAACTCAAAAGTGAAACCAGGCTACCTAAGTATGGTTCTCAATCAGGGACAACGATTGACAGCTGCCTCTGATTGAGAACCATACCAGGCCAAACACAGAAATCCCAAATCATTGAAAAAGGAACATAGACAACCCACCCAACTCACGCCCTGACCATACTAAACAAAGACATAACAAAAGAACTAAGGTCAGAACGTGACACATATCTGACGTGTAAAACTAATAATGACTCAATAATCCATGCCTTCTGGGAATGTTATAAAGTCAAAAATTGTGTGGGTTGTGGTCTAATTAAGCAATAAGGCCCGAGGGGGTGTGGTATATGGCCAATATACCACAGCTAAGGGCTGCTCTTATGCACGACACAACGAGGAGTTTCTGGATACAGCCCTTAGCCATGGTATATTTGCAATATAACACAAACCCCCAATGTGCCTTATTGCTATAATAAACTGGTTACCAATGTAATTAGAGCAGTAAAAATAAATGTTGTCATACCCGTGGTATACGGTATGATATACCATGGCTTTCAGCCAATCAGCATTCAGGGCTCGTCCCACCCAAGTTTATAATGCCTCTTTTATGAGTGTGTGTCTAATGCACCTCCATTTTCTTCTCCTGAAGCCAAGGACCACTGTCTCCGTCTGCTCCAACCTGCAGGGGAATCCACTCACCCTCCATAGCACAGGAGGAACACCATATGCCAAGAATACCAGGCAGGATCCAACCAAGACCCGGATACGTTCAGTTGGAGAGATAGCTGTTACAAATGTCCTCCAAGTGCTGTTCAATCTTCACAGAGAAACCCTGAGAGTTGGTGGAGGGATGATGGTATGTGTGGTGTATGCTGAAAACCACAAAGCAGAGACCATGAAAATGGTATCAATGCCATGGCAAAGATATCAATGGAATATGGAATGGCAATTGGCTTTAGAGACTCCCAATTCAGAATTGATCTTATTCCGAATTCCAGGTCTGTCTTTTTATTGGCTATCACCACACCACCACCTTGCAAAGCTGTGATACTTCAAAGTCTGGCAGTTAGCTGCTACTTCAGTCATCTGGTTATACAGTACACACCCACACGCGTTTCAATATTTGCCAACCATTTTCTTTAGCAGGCCTCCTCCTAGTTCTGATGCATTGCTAAATGGTATAGTCAGTGTCACAGAGTGTACTGTACTGTGTGCCCAGACTGCCTACAGATGCAATGTGGAAATAGTGAGTTCTGTAAATGGAGAAAGAAAGGGGATGGTGGAAACGTACATGTGGTTGTTTTACCTACTTTAGTTAAGTGCCCTGATTGTATGTCGTTCGGATAAGAGTGTCTGATAACTAAAATATAAATGGTGTGGAGTCAAGATCAGGTGTACCAGATGGCGAGGCTGAGGCTGCACTAGAGCTGTCTGCCACAGACATCCACACCTCAAGCCCTGTTCTCCATTAGGAAACAGCAGGAAAACTCAAGGGATGTCCTCTTGTAAAGGGCCCTTCCAGGATCTAACTAACAACAGGATGGGACCTGTGTGTACCTCAGAGAGACAAGAACTCTTTGTTTTCCTGTTCCGTCTAGTGCCCAATGTTGAAAGGGTTTATTTATGCGACACGGAGCAGAACACTGTGTGCGCTAACTAAGTTTCCTTGCTTGCGTCAAGTGGAACAAAACTGTGAAAATAAAATGCTGCTGGCTGAGACCAAGTGTACTGACTAGGCTCTGTTATAAATTTAAAAGGGCCCCTTGCCTTGCTATGATGTAGAAACACAGACTAGTCTTTGTTAAACGCTGGCGTTCAGGAAACTTTCCAGTGGGATTTTATCCTTTTTATTAGAAAAAAATTGGATTGCCATGGAAGGGCCATGTGGGCAAGACCTCCTCGCTGAAGCAGAGCAGATATCGTTCCCGATTTAGCCAGGGAGTTCCCAGCAGAAAAAGATAGCAGACAGAATATGTCAAACAGGAGACAATGAACTATTTTCTCTCTCCCTCTCTCCTTCTCTCCTCTACTCTTTCTCTCTCGCTCATTCTCTCTGACACACACACTCACACACGCAGCCATGTCAAACAGAGCAAAGATTGAGATCTGTTTTTTGACAAAAACCTTTTTTCATTTTGAATCCACAGTTGGTTTGATTTACGCAATCATTCTTGAACGATGTAAGAGCTTATTGCATACAGAATGTCCTCAATACAAGTTGGTGCAGATTCAGTGAACTGCAGACATACAGTAGGGATGCGACTCTGTAGTTCTCTGAATCTGCAGCACCTCGTATTGAGAAAGCTCTTTATGTGATAAGCCCTTAGGCTACATCGTTCAATAATGATTTGTATAAGTGAGACGGACTGGGGTTAAAATATTGGGATCCTTCCTCCTACAACCATGTGTTAGCTCGCTAACACAAGTCTTGAAGTCTCAGACAAAGTTACTTACTCATCATCACACCGGCGTAGTTCACCCGAACCACCTCTGTTACATTAGCTTGTTAAAGATGCACTCTGGGATCTTAAGCACAACACATTTGTATTAAACAGCCACGTGGGCCTTGGTGGGCCGGGTCCCACCCACTGGGGAGCCAGGCCCACCCAATCAGACTGAGCAACAACAACAATAAATATGTACAGTACCAGTCAAAAGTTAGGACACACCTACTCTATCACTCCCTGACCTTAGAGAGCCTTTTAATGTCTCTATTTGGTTTGGTCAGGGTGTGATTTGGGTGGGCATTCTATGTGTTGTATTTCTTTGTGTTTGGCCGAGTGTGGTTCGCTATCAGAGGCAGCTGTCTATCGTTGTCTCTGATTGGGAATCATACTTAGGTAGCCTTTTTTCCCACCTATGTTGTGGGATCTTGTTGTTATTTGTTGCGGTTGAGCCCTACAAGGCTGTACGTGTCATTGGTTTTCTCTTTCTTGGTTTTCCTGGTTAGCATTAAAGAATATGATTAACCTACCTCACGCTGCATCTTGGTCCACTTCTTCAGATGAGCTTTACATACTCATTCAAGGGTTTTTCTTTATTTTACTATTTTCTACATTCTAGATTAATAGTGAAGACATCAAAACTATGAAATAACATATATGGAATCATGTAGTAACCAAAAAAGTGTTAAACAAATCAAAATATATATTTTAGATTCTTCAAAGTAGCCACCTTTTGCCTTGATGACAGCTTTGCACACTCTTGGCATTCTCTCATCAGCTTCATGAGGTAGTCTCCTGGAATGCTTTTCCAACAGTCTTGAAGGAGTTCCCACATATGCGAGCACTTGTTTGCTGCTTTTCCAACACTCTGCAGTCCAACTCATCCCAAACCATGTCAATTGGGTTGAGGTTGGGTGATTGTGGAGGATAGGTCATCTGATGCAGCACTCATCACTCTGCTTCTTGGTCAAATAGCCCTTGCACAGCCTGGAGGTATGTTTTGGGTCATTGTCCTGTGACAGTCCCACTAAGAGCAAACCAGATGGTATGGCGTGTTCCTGTAGAATGCTGTGCTAGCCATGCTGGTTAAGTGACAGTGTCACCAGCAAAGCACCATAACACCTCCTCCTCCATGCTTGACGGTGGAAACCACACATTCGGAGATCATCCGTTCACCTACTCTGTGTCTCACAAAGGCACAGCCGTTAGAACCAAAAATCTCACATTTTGACTCTTTTTATTGGTGTCCTTTGGTAGTGGTTCCTTTGCAGAAATTCGAAGGCCTGATTTACGCAGTCTCCTCTGAACAGTTGATGTTTATGTGTCTGTTTATTGAACTGTGTGAAGCATTTATTTGGTCTGCAATCTGAGGTGCAGTTAATTGCCGATTTCTGAGACTGGTAACTCTAATGAACTTATCCTCTGCAGCAGAAGTAACTCTGGATCTTCCTTTCCTGTGGCAGTCCTCATGAGAACCCGTTTCATCATAGCTCTTGATGCTTTTGCAACTGCACTTGAAGAAACTTTCAAAGTTCTTGAAATGTTCCAGATTGACTGACCTTCATGTCTTAAAGTAATGATGGACTGTCATTTCTCTTTACTTTTTGAGCTGTTCTTGCCATAATATGGACTTGGTCTTTTACCAAATAGGGCTATCTTCTGTATACCACCCCTACCTTGTCACAACATAACCGATTGGGTCAAACGCATTATTAAGAAGGAAAGAAATTCCACAAATTAACTTTTAACAAGGCACACCTGTTAATTGAAATGCATTTCAGGTGACTACCTCATGAAGCTGGTTGAGAGAATGCCAAGAGTGTGCAAAGCTGTCGTCAAGGCTCAGGGTGGCTACTTTGAAGAATCTCAAATATAAAATATATTTTGATTTGTTTAACACTTTTTGGTCACTACATGATTCCATGTATGTTATTTCATAGTTTTAATGTCTTCACTATTATTCTACAATGTAGAAAATAGTACAAAATAAAGAAAAACCCTTGAATGAATAGGTGTGTCCAAACTTTTGACTGGTATTGTATATATTTTTTATGCTCTCTACTTGTCAGTGTTCCAAATGGGACATTATTTGTCTTTTTACCTAAACATGCAGGCACCATCAGATAGAATTCATAGCAATCAGTGCACTGGAATGACATTCACTCTCATGGGATGGGTGGCCAAAAATAACTAACTGAAAGCCACACCCCCAATAAGCCACAGATATGACCGCATTGAGGCATATGTCACTGTGATTCTATGGCTATATGCACCATGCCTCTGCTTCATTTATTCATTTAGCAAACAAGGCATCTCATAAATTATAATCCAGTGCCTTTATCGCAGTCAACACACCTATGTTTTAGCTTGAATTAGAGTTTAAAAATGTATCATATTCCCTCAGCCTCCTGGCAAAATATGTAGAATAGCACGAGATTAGCTGTAAAACTTCACATTTTAAGCTTTGTCCCATGGCTAAATGTGTATAATTGCAGGAAGTTAACTGTTTTCTTTGGCCCATACACGTTTCTACAGGCCCACCCACCAAATAATTTATGACTACACTACTGGTATCCTATTGCACAAATTGGATTTGTAACATATGAAATAGATCACATAGTACACAATTGGATGAAGTAGTACACTGGCTCAAGAGCCCATTTTCAAAACTAGTGGCTAAAATTTTACAAATGTTCGAGTGCATCTTTAATTAAAGGCTTCCCACATACAAACTAGGGGTGGATGAAATGTGTCAGTCAGCTGAGCTTAAGTCTAGGCACTAGTTTGGGGCTCTAACACAAGTCTTTAGGTCCACCGATACATAAGCATGATAATAGCTTCCCACATGCAAACTGGGTGGGGGGGGGGGGGGGGGGTGGACAGAAGGACATGATGATGAATGAGCTGTCTGATAGGTTGGCAGTGGTGAGGGAGCCCTCTGCTGAAGGGTGCCGTGTAAAAGAGCACATCACATAAAAGAAGGGCACACACAGCAGAATAACGACTGACAATTTCCCTGGCTCAGCCAAAAAAACATTGCGACGATGGATCACTGATCAATTACCAATCAGTCACACAAAAGGCAGCAACAGCACTGAACACAGCTTAGTCTTTCGTTCCTTTCATTAATAAAAACATCAGCCGTTTTTTAATTGCTGATTAAACACACAAAGACACAGTATGCCTACGACATGCTTTCTCCTGCGTGCATTTACAGTGTAACGCCTTCATACTGTGTAATCCTCAAATGCTGAACCTCTGAGCTGGCCATTCCAGTAAGGGTAATAGTATGTTATTATGTAATAGCATAATAATATTATGTAATAGTATATACTGTGGGAGATGAAGGAGGGTAGGGATCACACAGAACTATATGGTGGAAATAGAAATGTCAAACCTCAAAAGCTTCTATTCCTACTGCTGTTTCAACCCGCTATTCCTTCCTTCCCTCCACTATGTGAATTTTCATGTGTGCCACTCCCCTGGAGACACAACACTGGAAACAAACATCCATCCAAACAACCCAAAGCAATATGCTTCCCCCCTTCGTAAACAAACACAGAGCTGGAAATGAAATAACAGATTTGAATAAATACTTTGTCTGTAAATGCATGTTTTAGATCAGAGAGGGGTTGCGGTTGGAGGGTTAGAACACTGGGGATTGGGAGCTGGGGGGAACTCCCTAGAGAGAGACATAAGGATGTGCATCGCTGAGTGAAACAATATCCCCTTTAACAGTGAAAATGACATTCAGTGGAATCTGAGACAGGGCACATAGGCAGCCCCAGCCAGAGGGCATGTAGTCTGAGCCTGGGTAGCGGGGAGGGTAGTCTGGGGCTGAGGCAAGGGTATGAGTTTGGGGCAGAGGCTGAGACTGGGGTTGGAGCCTGGGCTTTGGCTAACTGGTTTTTTTTTAACGACTTGGAAGAGTCCTTCAGATGACGAGATACAGAGAGAAGAGGTTAGATAAAGCTCACTCCCCCTCCCCTTGTTCTTATCCATTAAAACAGATACATGCCCACTCACTCTCACTCAGAACGTTCAATCCTTGATAAGACTTTAGTGTTCGAGAATAGTGGTCATAGACTATATGTCTGTCTGTCTGTTGTCAGTCTCCCTGTCTGCTTAGGCCTACTGACTGACTCCTCTCCAACAGAGAATTTTCCAGCAATGTTCCAACAGAGAATTCACTCTGTTAGAGTTAAATTAACACCCAGTAGTGTAAAAACAACCCCAGTGTTGGTGTTAATAACCAGAGTTATTGTTTTACACTGTGGAGAGTAACACAGTCCCATCAAAACTACACCCATCATTACCATATTTCCCAGAATGCTATGCATGTACATTGATTGATTATCTTATGCTACACAAAGATAATAAATAACATTTTTCAAGATTAATAACATACATTTTTCTAAACAAATACAATCAGTTAGTTACATTTATTGCACGCGTCACTGAAATGGTTGTTCCGGTTTAAATGGTTGAGGTAGTCTCCTTTATCTGAGTTCCTAACCTTGGTAGTCATTCTGAATACAAGTTGTGGTTGAATAAAAACTCTGTCTGAATTCTAAAAGGAATTAGACATCACATTGCCAGCCAGCATAATGTGACTTGCAGGCCTGATGATGCCTGTAATTTGTAAACCAGGATTTTCCTAACACCATTCTGTTAGGGGGAAAACTAGGCCATCAAAGCAAGGCCTTATGATATATGTGATGTATTGTCATCAAGTAAAATTTGTAATGATAATATTCACCTAGGTAGTAATTTGGTGAAAGCCACAGGCTTTTAAAAGGCAAGAATTCAATAACTATCTCTCTGTCACTAACAAATACAGTCATGGGTGGTAACTCTGCAATTTACTCGAAAAGAAAAGGCACCATATGCAAATTAGTTCTAAAATAACACCCAAAATCACTTACTGTAACAGTGTTTTTGCATACCACTAGTAGGAGTTGACTCTAGATTAACACTAGCTTTGAATAGAAATTACACTGTGAGTATTACTTACCCAATAGTGTTAAATTTAAGTTGATTTCCTACACCACGAAGTGTTACAAAAACCCTCAAAATGGAACACTATAATCAGAGCACTCTGTAGAGTGGTACCATATGTTGTCTGAGATAGTGGCAGTGGTTTAGTAGCCTGGTCCTAGATATGTTTGTGCCGTATAGCCAACTACTAGGTCATTGGTTATAACTTACAGATCTGATCTTACAAACAGATCTGCGACAAGGCTCGTGCCGAGGTCTAAACTCTGAAGCAAGTAGCAGATCAGAGTGATTTTCTGATGCCTGTTGACCTGGATCTGTTTAGCCACTTCAGTCCCCTCCAGACCAAGCCCAGGCCAGGCACATTCTAGGCCCATAGACTGTATATAAATAGGCCTCACCGTAGCATTCCCTTCATCGATCCCATTTACACTGTCATTTTCCCCCTTTATTCCAGCCTCCATCCATCCCCTCATCCATTCCCTCCATCCCTTCATCCATTCCCTTCATCCACCTCATCCATTTCCTTCATCCCCTCGTCCCCTCATTCATTCCATCCTCTCATCAATTCCCTTCATCCCCTCATCCATTCCCTTCATCCCCTCATCCATTCCCTTCATCCCCTCATCCATTTCCTTCATCCCCTCATCCATTCCCTTCATCCCCTCATCCATTCTATCCTCTCATCCATTCCCTCCATCCCGTTATCCATTCCCTTCATCCCCTCATCCATTCTCTTCATCCCTTCATCCCGTCTTTCATTCCCTTCATCCCCTCATCCATTCTCTTCACCCCCTCATCCATTCCCTTCATCCCCTCATCCATTCCCTCCATCCCCTCATTCATTCTCTTCACCCGCTCATCCATTCCCTTCATCCCATCATCCATTCCCTTCATCACTTCATCCATTCCCTTCATCCCCTCATACATTCCCTTCACCCCCTCATACATTCCCTTCACCCCCTCATACATTCGCCCCCTCATACATTCCCTTCACCCCCTCATCCATTCCCTTCATCCCCTCATCCATTCCCTCCATCCCCTCATCCATTCTCTTCACCCGCTCATCCATTCCCTTCATCCCATCATCCATTCCCTTCATCACTTCATCCATTCCCTTCATCCCCTCATACATTCCCTTCACCCCCTCATACATTCCCTTCATCCCCTCATCCATTCTCTTCACACGCTCATCCATTCCCTTCATCACGTCATCCATTATTCCCTTCATCACTTCATCAATTCCCTTCACCCCCTCATACATTCCCTTCACCCCCTCATACATTCCCTTCACCCCCTCATCCATTCCCTTCACCCCCTCATCCATTCCCTTCACCCCCTCATCCATTCCCTTCACCCCCTCATCCATTCCCTTCATCCCCTCATCCATTCCCTCCATCCCCTCATCCATTCTCTTTACACTATACTTTCCCCCCTTTTTCTCTTGATCTCTCTTGCTATCTTTCACCATTTTCCTGCCTAACTCTCATGCTCAGTCGGTTCTCTTTCCCTATCACAGGCTGGGAGGCATCTCTTTCAGATCTCAAGTTATTACACTTTTTCTCAATCGCTTTAGCTCAATTCTCTAATGAGAATTAAAAAAATTCAAAACTATAGGTTCAAATCTCTGAACAATTAGTTTGTTGTTCACACCAGATTTGAATTTCTTATTAATTTAAACAACTTGCACGTGTTTTGGCACATGTCCAAAATAGTAAGTACAATTGTCTACAATTTGCACAATAACTACATGCACATGGCTGATCCAACTGATGAGTTGATTCTCAGTGTAATTATCATACTCTTCACAACTTCTAAACATTCTTTCATCGTGTGGGCCATCACATGCAAAATGATCCATTCAATGATCAGAATCAGTCAGACATACATACATACATACATGTATATTCCATCAATATCTATGACATGGAATGTTTGTGATGTCTGCTAAATTGGCAAATTACCTGCCAGGTGACATAGTTTAAAAATATATATATATTTGACCTTTATTTAACTAGGCAAGTCAGTTAAGAAAAAAATTCTTATTTTCAATGACGGCCTAGGAACAGTGGGTTAACTGCCTGTTCAGGGGCAGAACGACAGATTTGTACCTTGTCAGCTCGAGGATATGAACTTGCAATCTTTCGGTTACTAGGCCAACGCTCTAACCACTAGGAATCACAATCTTACCAATCACCAATCAAGTTTGGAAGCATATATATGGAGCTTGCCCACAGCACAATCACTGTCATTTTGAACATGGAGGGGCATCACAGCCCTGAACAGCAGCTACATGCTCGTGGAATAGAAGATCAGAAGATGTGTAAGAATGCGTGGTGGTGGTGGTGTTAGGGGAAGACATAATAGAGGAAGAGGTAGAAGACATGAAGGATGTAATCAGAGCCACAAATGTGGACCATATCATAAACCATGGTCTGACAATGGAAGAGGCTGGTCGGAGAGTACAGCCTAATGTAAAACAGGTCCACAGTGTCATCAATTGTGCAAACATTCGGTAGGGAAAACAGGTTAACATGTACTCGTTCTTTACTTTTGGTACAGCATTTCATTCACAACAATACAGCAACTATTGTAAAGGTAAATGCAAGTCTGAAAATCACATACTGTGAGCATGTACTGTAAGATATGTATGAGGAATATACAGTAATACAGCACATTTTGAATGCAATATATTATCTGTAACATGATCTATTTGTGAATTCTGCATGTCATATATAGGACTGCACAACGACCACATGCTGGTGGCAGAACAGCAGTATTCAGCCATCAGCAAGAACAAGACATTTGCAACATGGTCATAGCCAACAATTCCATCAGGCTAAGAGAGATTTTTATTTTTTTTATTTTTTATTTCACCTTTATTTATCTTGGCAAGTCAGTTAAGAAAAAAAATCTTATTTACAATGACGGCCTACCAAAAGGCAAAAGGCCTCCTGCGGGGACGGGGAACTGGGATTAAAATAAATAAATACAATATAAATATAGGACAAAACACACATCACAACAAAAGAGACAACGGAACACTACATAAAGAGAGACCTAAGACAACAACATAACATGGTAGCAACACAACATAACAACAACATGTTAGCAACACAACATGGTAGCAACACAACATGGTAGCAGCACAAAACATGGTACAAACATGATTGGGCACAGACAACAGCACAAAGACGGTAGAGACAACAATACATCACGCAAAGCAGCCACAACTGTCAGTAAGAGTGTCCATGATTGAGTCTTTGAATTAAGAGATTGAGATAGAACTGTCCAGTTTGAGTGTTTGTTGCAGCTCGTTCCAGTCGCCAGCTGCAGCGAACTGAGAAGAGGAGCCACCCAGGGATGTGTGTGCTTTGGGGACCTTTAACAGAATGTGACAGAGATTACATTTTTTTTAAATGACTATGAAACAATTCTACAAGGTGCCATTTGAGAGGAATAGTGACAGATTGAAGGAGCTGTGGTACCAGTATGTCTAGGTAAAACATTGGTGTGAACATGGTATATTGTAATGGGAGTTCTACTGTACTTCAATGATGCCTGTATATACTTCTTGAAGTTGTAGATACCCATAAGAGAAGAAAACATTTATTCTTTACTAAACTGTCTGATTCTAGAATAGACTATACAAAACTAACTTTATATTTTATTTCTGTGTTACTATATAGAGAATAATGGAGCTGGAAGGACATGAAATTACTCGCATTCTTGTTTTTGTGGAGAGGCTGGGTTCAATCTGTCCAAAGGCAGGAGATGTGGCCGCAATCTCATTGGACACCAAGCCACAATTGCCACACCAGGCCAACGTGGGGACAATATTACAATGTGTGCTGCCGTTTCTGAGAATGGTGTGAGCACACATATTCCACACATTGGGCCCTATAACACCCAACTTCTCCTGGCCTTCCTAAATACACTTTACAGAGACCTAATAACAGAACACGAAAGAGGTTTAGGACAGGTGCCGGAATCGCCCTTTACTCCGGAGCTGCCGGAGTCTCCCACTTGTCCGGTGCTGCCAGAATCTCCCGTCCATTCGAGACCCGTTGCTAGGGGCCCCAGTCCGAGGTGGTGGAAGAAGGTGAGGACCAATGCGCAGCCTGGTAAGTGTCCATCTTTTTAATAAAGTAAATGAACACTGAACAAAAACAATAAAGTGAACGACTGAAACAGTTCTGTCTGGTGCAGATACAAACACTCAACAGAAAACAATTACCCACAACTCAAGGGTGAAAACAGGCTACCTAAGTATGGTTCTCAATCAGGGACAACGATTGACAGCTGCCTCTGATCGAGAACCATACCAGGCCAAACACAGAAATCCCAAATCATAGAAAAAAGAACATAGACTGCCCACCCCAACTCACGCCCTGACCATACTAAAACAAAGATAAAACAAAGGAACTAAGGTCAGAACGTGATAGTGAGGAGGTACAATTTATTGTTTTTTACAGAACTACAGCACTTTTTTTTCCACTGTTGTGTTTTTTTGGGGGGCATGGATGTCTTTTTGTGGCAAATTCTCTGTTCACTATATATGACTTTACATGTAAGAAACATGTAAAGATGGACATGCAAATGTTAATTTTCTGTTTACATGTAACACATTGCTACAAACAATACATGTACTGTATGTACTGTACAAATGTGCATATGATTTTTCTGTGTGCTACAGTATTGTACAGTATTGACTTTTCCCAGTAAACTTTTCCCTACTATTGAAATAGGTACCTTAAATGCTCTGTGTTTACACAATAGCTTTCTGCTAGACAAAACTGACATTCTGGTATAGTACAGTAAGCAGTCAGTGTCAACAAAAGAGTAGAACAAAACTGAAATTTGGTCAAAAAATATCTAAACATTTTGGATCAGTAAGGCTCACACGATGATAAAAAAAAAGTGTAATTTTGGTGGCATTGGCCAATTTACTGACTCAATAACTAGGTTTTGAAGCATGAATTAAATGTTTCGGGTGAGTTACTACATTTTGCAGACATGCAATAGAGTTGTGATGTCCCATAAAACAGTTGTGACAATTGCACTTACAGTTTAGAGAATGTTAAGACTGTTTCAAAAAATGAACCAAAGTGATTGAGAAAAACTGTAAATCCCCTTCCCCTCAATTTCCCTTCTCTCTTTCTCCAACCCTCTTTTCTCCTTTCTGCTGATCGTCTTGTGCCGAGCCAGATTCTGTACTGCAGCTGAATGAGCCGAACATACACCTGGATGCAACCACAGCAAAGTGAGGGAATGACTAGTAATGAAGTCATGTCTTCTGTGGCACACACACAGTCACCTGCGCCAGTGAGACAGACACTCAGCAGCGAGACAGCCTGATGGTTGGAACAAGGAGGCTTTTAAAAATAGTGAGCTCAGAGATCAGATTAACTAGTGGTACTAATATTCTGGGAAACTCAGAGCTCTGAGAAATAGCTTCTGGAGAATGTGTGTTTGTGTGTGTGAGTGTCAGTTCTTGGGCTGGGACCTGCAGAATGTGACCCATGTGTACAATGTGTGTGTGTGTTTCCCTCTTCTCCCTATAACATGTTTTTCAGTGTGGAGTTTACATTGAACCGTCAAATGTCAAGGCACCGTCATGAAATAAATGATTATACTATATTAGCCCCCATCTCTCTCCATGGCCATTCAATCAGCCAGATAACTGATTTCAAATGTCAACGTCTGCCATTATCACGCACGCCCGTAGAAATTCCTACTCCTCTTCAGTGAAAGAGCGCATTGTGAATCAAACAAACACTGCCTACTCGCCGAGTTGGAAAAAAAAGGGGGGGGGAGGATAGGAGAAAGTGGGTGATTGAGTCAGTGGCTGAGCGCTCCCGTCCCACTCCGTAGACATCACCGTGCTCTACCGACTCCCGCCGGATCAGTGACTGACCGCGCGCTGGACCAAAGAAGTGAGGCGCGAGAGGCGGGGTTTATGCAAATGAGGCGCAGTGAGGAGACGCTCGAGCTTCAGTGAGGCACTTTGTGAACACCACTTCATATGATCTTTCGTCGATATAAAATCATCGCAACATGGCTTCAAAGTGCCCCAAGTGTGACAAGACTGTGTATTTTGGTAAGTTACTTGGATTTCCTGACTCTACTCTAGTTTGTGCACATGGTTCGTTGAGATTTATTCGCGAAATGACACCCGTGGGAAAGGATGCAAAGACCGTAACCTGCCACAGCTATGCTAGCCACGTTATTATGTAGGACATGTCCTTACCCAAAATCACGACATTTGTGTTTAGGCCTACAAGTTGGCACAGTTTGGCATTGTTTACAATAGCTAGCTAACGTTACTGTCATCATTACTAATTATCAAGGAGGACCAGCTTATCTAAGTAGTAGTAAGTCTCTGCTTTGTTGTCAAAAAATAACTAACGCTAGATAATATATCAAGTAAGTTAAATGACTGGATTTGTAAATGTACTATACTCAATAGATGATTTTCTAAATCCTACATGGTCCTTTAGTGTTCAGCCTGGCACGTTCCTGACAACAGTTTAGTGGACAAATCCTATGCAGTGTAAATACTGGAATGATAGTAGAGGATTGGACGTTAGTGTCAGAACATCCATTCAATCTCACAATAACATCCTTGCCAAAATATGGGACATTTGTATGTATGCATTAAAATGTTTTTTTATTTTGTTATCCTAAAATATTAGATGAATCGCTCAGTTGACACAGAACTAGGACATAGCAGTAGTACATTAGTTGTGCTTGGGATATATACGCCTATGGCAGCTTTGGAGGTTGCCGCTCAATCAGTGTCCTTGCTCACTCACTCAGTGCCAAGTGTGTGATAATGCCATATGCTGAAAATACTCAATATGAAGGGAGGCAGTGTAGCCTAATTTGGTGGTCAAGCTGTTTCAGATGTACCAAACCTGCTGTTCTGTCAACCATATGCCCAGTCTGGACCACAAAGATATCAAACAACTACTTTGGCAGTGTAGAACTGTGATTTAAACACACACACACACACACACACACACACACACAAGTTTGTCATGATTAAATCAATCACCTGATCGCCGTGTGTGTGCTTGTGTTTTGCTGTCATCATGGAAAAAACAGTTATTCCTGGCTAGTTCACATCCTATCTCTAACTACATCACACACACGCGCCATCTAGCACAGTGCTTGAAGTGGTCATGGGTTCCAAATCAATTAAGTGGACACGCCTGTTATATAATAACGTCAGTGCACATGGCAGCTGCTCCTCATCCTATGGGCCAATAGGGCTGTGACGGGCATGGCATTTTGGATGACAGTTATTGGTCTACCAAATAACCGTGGTTATCGCAATTACCATTCGGATAACTAAACCAAAACAATTTTAAAGAAAAAAATATATATTTTATAGACATTTTCTCTTCTCTTCCGCGCCTGACTGTATGTGCTGCTGCTGCAGGGAGGCATTTCCTAGGAAAGCAAAGACTGGTTTGCTAAAACACCTTTCTTGTTTCAGCAAGGTGCAACAAAGTTTCATCACGTTGTAGAGTCCATGTTACCTCAGAAATGGACTCAACAGCACAAACGCCCGGGCGTCCCGTCGTCAGTCAGTTGTGCGTTCCTCACAACAACAACAACAAAAAACGTTTTTTTTAAACGGTTATGACTGTTATTTTATTTTCATGACGGTCTTCATCCAAAACCGTCGGTTATACGGTAATTGTGCCAGCCACACTCCCTCAAGTCAGACAACTAGAAGCATACAGGTGTAGGATCTTCATTTGAGCCAGTTTGCTGGAAATGTTCATTATTATGTGAATTGTAATTAACGGTCATTTTTGTAGGGCTGATACATTTTTTGGGAAGCCTTTTTTAAACCTCAAATGCACTGGAACAGTGGTCACCAACTGGTCGTTCCCGATTGACTGGTCAATTTCCAAGGCATTCTTAGTCAATCGCCAAACATTTCTGTAAAAAAAAACAATGATAAAGCCTTGCTTTCCTTTTTGTTTTGTTTTTGTCTCGTGCTGTTGCCTGTAGGTGCATCCGATTCAGCTGTCCTGCGCGCCAGATTGGCAAAGTCTTCCCATTTTTATTCATTTCATGTGTCTGAGGGTACAAACTCTGCCTTCCCAGCAGGCCCGGAGAGCAAATCAAGTGCACTATAGGCCTACCGCTGGCCTATAGTGCCAGGCTTAAAAGAAAGCTACAGCAAAGTTTATACTGTGATATTTCAAACCTTTTAAAACCCATGACTAGAGAGACTGTCAACGAACACAGCAAAGTGCTGCTGTTTTTATGACTGAGTTCATGTTTAAGTTCTTACTCAACACTGTCAACATTTTTTATTCAACACTTTTCTAGGCTATTAAAATGTGCGTTCTTCCAACACTGCAGCAGTAATGAATGAGTAGGAAAGTGTAGCTATAGGCTTGCATTGTTATCATTAGAGGCTTGGGTCTTTATTAATATCGGGGAATATAGTTCGTAGGAGTAACAACATGAATTTGTGCATGAGACAGGAATAATGCGGTGCGACTTGAGTTTCGCCATCAGCTGGAAGACGGTGACCCTTTTTGGTCAGCGGAGGAAAGGGAGAACCGAGGGACGTTGAGAGGCGGACCCTCAGTCTGCTGCTCTCTCCCTCCCTCCTCTGAGACTGAACATCAGATGAATGCACCATCAGCCCAGTAAAGTATTTAAATGTATGCTCACTCAGCTGTGCCTCACAAGTAATACAACAGCGGATATATTACCGGTGTGATCACCTAGCTCAAATGTTTACATATAAAAAAATAAAAAATGCTCTGAACAACAATGCATTGGCAGCGCAATTCAAGCAAAGCCAATATGAGGTGCTAATATATTGGCCTTACTGCACAAACCTCATTGATACAGTACTGTTTTTAGTAGGTTAATGTTGCGTAGGCTTACATTTGTCTAAGTCATGTTAAAAAAATCTGAGCAGTACATCTCAGCTTGCATTTTGACTCAGAAAGTGATTTTGTCTTAGAAAAGGTTGGTGACCACTGCACTACAAACTTTAAATGTCCTGCATTGCAGGAAGGTCTTCTGTGAAAGTGTGATCAAATTAACATCTTACATCTGTACAGAAGGCAAATAAGATTTGAGATAAGCACCAAGTAATACATTAATACTGGCAATTTTCTAAACTTAGCAGTAATTGATTGCTCCGCATTTATTTATAATTTTTTTATGTAACACACACAAACAGGGAAACAGACAGACACACACAATGCGAGCACACAGGGGAAGGGAAACAGCCTATTGAAGTTATTTTTACTGGGACTGCGTGTGGTGGGGTGAAGTGTTCACATCACAGTTGGGTGGAGTGCTGCCTCCTACCTGGAGCATGCAAGTTTATCTGAAGTGCAGAATGGGGTTGGTGCTGGGTTTATGTGAACAGCTGATGCTGCGGTTATGTGAACAGCTGATGCTGGGGTTATGTGAACAGCTGATGCTGGGGTTATGTGAACAGCTGGGGCTATGTGAACAGTTTATGTTTTTTATTTATTTAAACTTTATTTAACTAGGCAAGTCAGTTAAGAACAAATTCTTATTTACAATGACGGCCTAGGAACAATGGGTTAACTGCCTTGTTCAGGGGGAAAACAATAGATTTCTACCTTGTCAGCTCGGGGATTCGATCTAGCAACCTTTCAGTTACTGACCCAACACTCTAGGCTACCTGCCACCCCATGTAGGGGATATGTGAACACAACAGTTGATTCTGGGGATACAGTAGCTGTAACTGACAGCAGTCAGTCAGTGACTAGCCTTGCTTCAGAAGTCAGAATGGGAGAGTGGGTGAGTGAGTGAGTAACTAACTATAGCAGGGATGGGCAATGGGGGTGGGGGCCACAACAAATCTGAACTCACCATGAGGGTCTGCAGTGGCTTGCGGGTCTGTGTACCCATATCCATACTCACACATGCAGTCAGCCGGCCCCCCACCTTGCGAGCAGAACATTTTAGTGGCCCCCTTTTTGACAGCGGAAAGAAGAGATCTTTTCATGCAATTATACTCATTTTGAGAACATGTTGCAGTTGCAGTTTCAAATCAAGTTTGCTGCAATTCCACACATTTTGCCATGGGGCAGAGATTTAAAAAATATATATATATCTAATTCCCTGCAATTCTGCTAATTTTGCCAAAGGGTGGAGAGAAATGTTGGCCCATGATTATTACAAGTTTAGATAGTCTAGCCAGCTAACTTACCTATTTAAAAAAAAAATGTTTGCTGACATGGGCTAATTGAGTGACTGTCAATTAACTGCTGATGCAAAACAACATTTATAAATTGAATAGTTGACGCTGTGGCTAGTCAGAACAGTCAGTGATGAGACTTGTGTGGTTTTGTCTGCATCATAAGTGATTATTGGAGATTATACAACGGGTGGGTCTAATCCTGAATGCTGATTGGTTAAAACTGCATTCCAGCCTGTGTCTATTCCACAAGGTACCACCGGATAAATCTATGACATTAAAATGCCTCTTTACTCTGTTCCATCTAACTGTGCAATCCACTGTCTCATCAGCCCAGCCAGGCAAGTTATAAACTTGATCTCCACTTTAAAAATCATCTAGACATGATCTCAATTTTCTTTTAGACTAACATTTAGTTTTCAACAGCAGAGATTTTTATAAACCTTGCAGTCTGTCTCTGACATTTGCAACATTGTTTCAATATTCAAATTCGATCTCCAGCTGTCCCATAGTAATGAACACACAATAACCCATAAAGACAAAGCGAACACAGGTTTTTAGAAAATTTATAAAAACAGAAATACCTTATTTACATAAGTATTCAGACCCTTTGCTATGAGACTTGAGCTCAGGTGCATCCTGTTTCCTTTGATCCATCCTTGAGATGTTTCTACAACTTGATTGGAGACCAGCTGTGGTAAATTCAATTAATTGGACATGACACCTGTCTGTATAAGGTCCCACAGTTGACAGTGCATGTCAGAGCAAAAACCAAGCCATGAGGTAGAAGGAATTGTCCATAGAGCTCCGAGAGGCACAGATTGTGTTGATGTACAGATCTGGGGAAGGGTACCAAAACATTTCTGTAACATTGAAGGTCCCCAAGAACACAGTGGAACCACCAAGACTCTTCCTAGGGCAGAAGGGCCTTGGTCAGGGAGGTGACCAACAACCCGATGGTCACTCTGACAGAGCTCTAGAGTTCCTCTGTGGAGATGGGAGAACCTTCCAGAAGGATAACCATCTCTGCAGCACTCCACCAATCAGGCGTTTATGGTAGAGTGGCCAGACGGAAGCCACTCCTCAATAAAAGGCACATGACAACCCGCTTGGAGTTTGCTTAAAGGCACCTAAATAGTCTCGGGACCATGAGAAACAAGATTCTCTGGTCTGATGAAACCAAGATTGAAGTCTTTGGCCTGAATGCCAAGTGTCAAGTCTTGAGGAAACCTAGCACCATCTCCATGGTGAAGCAAGGTGGTGGCAGCATTATGCTGTGGGGATGTTTTTCAGTGGCAGGGACTGGGAGACTAGTCAGGATCGAGGCAAAGATGAACAGAGCAAAGGACAGAGATCCTTGATTAGAACTTGCTCCAGAGCACTCGGGACCTCAGACTGGGGGCGACGGTTCACCTTCCAACAGGACAACAACCCTAAGCACACTGCCAAGACAACGCAGGAGTGGCTTCGGAATGTCCTTGAGTTGCCCAGCCAGAGGCCGAACTTGAACCCGATCGAACATCCCTGGAGATACCTGAAAATAGTTGTGCAGAAACACTCCCTAGCCAACCTGACAGAGCTTGGGAGGATCTGCTGTCATGTACTGTCATGTTGTGTCTTGTCTCTGTCCTTTCCCTTCATCCTGTCTCCCTCTGCTGGTCGTTGTTAGGTTACCTTTTCTCCTCCTCTTTCCCCCAGCTGTGCCTTGTCTCCTCCTAACCACCTCGTCACCCCTTTTCCCACCTGTTCCCTTTTTCCCTCTGATTAGGTCCCTATATCTCTCTCTGTTCCTGCTCCTGTCCTTGTCGGATTCTTGTTTGTTGTGTTTCATGCCTGAGCCAGACTATCGTCATGTTTGCTGTAACCTTGTCCTGTCCTGTCGGAATCTGCCGGTCCATCTGAGCCTACCTATGTTTGGTTATTAAAGAAGCTCTGTTTAAGTTAGTTCGCTTTTGGGTCCTCATTCACTCACCGTAACAGAAGAATCCGACCAAGAATGGACCCAGCGACTTCGGATCCTCTCCACTCAGCCGTCGGGATCCAGGGAGCGATGCTAGGCAGACACGAGCAGGAAGTGTCTGCTGCTCGACATGCCGTTGAGACCCTGGCCACCCAAGTCTCCAACCTCACAGAACAGGTTCACCATCTCCGCCTCGATCCACCGGCCACTTTCAGGGCTTTCGAATCTCCGGAGCCCAGAATCAATAACCCGCCGTGTTACTCTGGGGAGCCCACTGAATGCCGCTCGTTCCTCACCCCGTGTGATATTGTGTTTTCTCTCCAGCCCAACACTTACTCCAGGAGCACTGCTCGTGTCGCCTACGTCATATCTCTCCTTATTGGACGGGCTCGTGAGTGGGGCACGGCAATCTGGGAGGCAAGGGCTGAGTGTACTAACCAGTATCAGGACTTTAAGGAGGAGATGATACGGGTTTTTGATCGATCTGTTTTTGGGGAGGAGGCTTCCAGGGCCCTGTCTTCCCTATGTCAAGGCAATCGATCCATAACAGACTACTCTATTGAGTTTCGCACTCTTGCTGTCTCCAGTGGCTGGAACGAGCCGGCCTTGCTCGCTCGTCTTCTGGAGGGTCTCCGCGCAGAGGTAAAGGATGAGATTCTCTCCCGGGAGGTTCCTTCCAGCGTCGATTCCTTGTTTGAACTCGCTTTTCGCATTGAGCGACGGGTTGATCTTCGTCACCGAGCTCGTGGAAAGGAGCTCGCGCTCTCCGTCGCCCCCCTCTCCGCATCACTACCATCTTCCTCTGCCGGCTCGGGTGCTGAGCCCATGCAGCTGGGAGGTATCCGCATCTCGACTAAGGAGAGGGAACGGAGAATCACCAACCGCCTCTGTCTCTATTGCGGTTCCGCTGGTCATTTTGTCACTTCATGTCTAGTAAAGGGCCAGAGCTCGTCAGTAAGCGGAGGGCTACTGGTGAGCGCTACTACTCCTGTCTCTCCTTCAAGATCCTGCACTACCTTGTCGGTCCATCTACGCTGGACCGGTTCGTCAGCTTCCTGCAGTGCCTTAATAGACTCTGGGGCGGAGGGCTGTTTTATGGACGAGACCTGGGCTCGGGAACATGACATTCCTCTCAGACAGTTAAAGGAGCCCACGGCCTTGTTCGCCCTGGATGGTAGTCCTCTCCCCAGGATTCAGCGTGAGACGCTACCTTTAACCCTCACTGTTTCTGGTAATCATAGTGAAACCATTTCTTTTTTAATTTTTCGTTCACCTTTTACACCTGTTGTTTTGGGCCATCCCTGGCTAGTTTGTCATAATCCTTCCATTAATTGGTCTAGTAATTCTATCCTCTCCTGGAACGTCTCTTGTCATGTGAAATGTTTAATGTCTGCTATCCCTCCTGTTTCCTCTGTCTCTTCTTCACAGGAGGAGCCTGGTGATTTGACAGGGGTGCCGGAGGAATATCACGATCTGCGCACGGTGTTCAGTCGGTCCAGGGCCACCTCTCTTCCTCCACACCGGTCGTATGATTGTAGTATTGATCTCCTTCCGGGAACCACCCCCCCCCCGGGGTAGACTATACTCTCTGTCGGCTCCCGAACGTAAGGCTCTCGAAGATTATTTGTCTGTAGCTCTTGACGCCGGTACCATAGTCCCCTCCTCCTCTCCCGCCGGAGCGGGGTTTTTTTTTGTCAAGAAGAAGGACGGGTCTCTGCGCCCCTGCATAGATTATCGAGGGCTGAATGACATAACAGTGAAGAATCGTTATCCGCTTCCTCTTATGTCTTCAGCCTTCGAGATCCTGCAGGGAGCCAGGTTTTTCACTAAGTTGGACCTTCGTAACGCTTACCATCTCGTGCGCATCAGGGAGGGGGACGAGTGGAAGACGGCGTTTAACACTCCGTTAGGGCACTTTGAATACCGGGTTCTTCCTTTCGGCCTCGCTAACGCTCCAGCTGTCTTTCAGGCATTAGTCAATGATGTCCTGAGAGACATGCTGAACATCTTTGTTTTCGTTTACCTTGACGATATCCTGATTTTTTCACCGTCACTCCAGATTCATGTTCAGCACGTTCGACGTGTCCTCCAGCGCCTTTTAGAGAATTGTCTTTTTGTGAAGGCTGAGAAGTGCACTTTTCATGCCTCCTCCGTCACATTTCTCGGTTCTGTTATTTCCGCTGAAGGCATTAAGATGGATCCCGCTAAGGTCCAAGCTGTCATTGATTGGCCCGTCCCTAAGTCACGCGTCGAGCTGCAGCGCTTTCTCGGCTTCGCGAACTTCTATCGTCGTTTCATCCGTAATTTCGGTCAGGTGGCAGCTCCTCTCACAGCCCTTACTTCTGTCAAGACGTGCTTTAAGTGGTCCGTTTCCGCCCAGGGAGCTTTTGATCTCCTCAAGAATCGTTTTACATCCGCTCCTATCCTTGTTACACCTGACGTCTCTAGACAGTTCGTTGTCGAGGTTGACGCGTCAGAGGTGGGCGTGGGAGCCATTCTTTCTCAGCGCTCCCTCTCTGACGACAAGGTCCACCCATGCGCGTATTTTTCTCATCGCCTGTCGCCGTCGGAACGTAACTATGATGTGGGTAACCGCGAACTGCTCGCCATCCGGTTAGCCCTAGGCGAATGGCGACAGTGGTTGGAGGGGGCGACCGTTCCTTTTGTCGTTTGGACTGACCATAGGAACCTTGAGTACATCCGTTCTGCCAAACGACTTAATGCGCGTCAGGCGCGTTGGGCGCTGTTTTTCGCTCGTTTCGAGTTCGTGATTTCTTATCGTCCGGGCTCTAAGAACACCAAGCCTGATGCTTTGTCTCGTCTCTTCAGTTCTTCAGTAGCCTCCACTGACCCCGAGGGGATTCTCCCTGAGGGGCGTGTTGTCGGGTTGACTGTCTGGGGAATTGAGAGGCAGGTAAAACAAGCGCTCACTCACACTCCGTCGCCGCGCGCTTGTCCTAGGAACCTTCTTTTCGTTCCCGTTCCTACTCGTCTGGCCGTTCTTCAGTGGGCTCACTCTGCCAAGTTAGCCGGCCACCCTGGCGTTCGGGGTACGCTTGCTTCCATTCGCCAGCGTTTTTGGTGGCCCACCCGGGAGCATGACACGCGTCGTTTCGTGGCTGCTTGTTCGGTCTGCGCGCAGACTAAGTCCGGTAACTCTCCTCCTGCCGGCCGTCTCAGGCCGCTTCCTATTCCCTCTCGACCGTGGTCTCACATCGCCTTAGATTTTGTCACCGGACTGCCTTCGTCAGCGGGGAAGACTGTTATTCTTACGGTTGTCGATAGGTTCTCTAAGGCGGCTCATTTCATTCCCCTTGCTAAGCTTCCTTCTGCTAAAGAGACGGCACAAATCATCATCGAGAATGTTTTCAGAATTCATGGCCTTCCGTCAGACGTCGTTTCGGACAGAGGTCCGCAATTCACGTCTCAATTTTGGAGGGAGTTTTGCCGTTTGATTGGGGCTTCCGTCAGTCTCTCTTCCGGCTTTCACCCCCAGTCTAACGGTCAAGCAGAACGGGCCAATCAGACTATTGGTCGCATCTTACGCAGTCTTTCTTTTCGTAACCCTGCGTCTTGGTCAGAACAGCTCCCCTGGGCAGAATACGCCCACAACTCGCTTCCTTCGTCTGCGACCGGGCTATCTCCTTTTCAGAGTAGCCTCGGGTACCAGCCTCCGCTGTTCTCATCTCAGTTCGCCGAGTCCAGCGTCCCCTCCGCTCAGGCTTTTGTCCAACGTTGCGAGCGCACCTGGAAGAGGGTCAGGTCTGCACTTTGCCGTTATAGGACGCAGACTGTGAGGGCTGCTAATAAGCGTAGAACTAAGAGTCCTAGATATTGTCGCGGTCAGAGAGTTTGGCTCTCCACTCAGAACCTTCCCCTTAAGACGGCTTCTCGCAAGTTGACCCCGCGGTTCATTGGTCCGTTCCGTATTTCTCGGGTCATTAATCCTGTCGCAGTTCGACTTCTTCTTCCGCGATACCTTCGTCGCGTCCACCCGGTCTTCCATGTCTCTTGTATTAAGCCCGTTCTTCGCGCCCCCGCTCGTCTTCCCCCCCCCCCCCCATCCTTGTCGAGGGCGCACCCATCTACAGGGTCCGCAGGATTTTGGACATGCGTCCTCGGGGCCGTGGTCACCAGTACCTCGTAGATTGGGAGGGGTACGGTCCTGAGGAGAGGAGTTGGGTTCCCTCTCGGGACGTGCTGGACCGTGCGCTGATCGAGGATTTCCTCCGTTGCCGCCAGGTTTCCTCCTCGAGTGCGCCAGGAGGCGCTCGGTGAGTGGGGGGGTACTGTCATGTACTGTCATGTTGTGTCTTGTCTCTGTCCTTTCCCTTCATCCTGTCTCCCTCTGCTGGTCGTTGTTAGGTTACCTTTTCTCCTCCTCTTTCCCCCAGCTGTGCCTTGTCTCCTCCTAACCACCTCGTCACCCCTTTTCCCACCTGTTCCCTTTTTCCCTCTGATTAGGTCCCTATATCTCTCTCTGTTCCTGCTCCTGTCCTTGTCGGATTCTTGTTTGTTGTGTTTCATGCCTGAGCCAGACTATCGTCATGTTTGCTGTAACCTTGTCCTGTCCTGTCGGAATCTGCCGGTCTATCTGAGCCTACCTATGTTTGGTTATTAAAGAAGCTCTGTTTAAGTTAGTTCGCTTTTGGGTCCTCATTCACTCACCGTAACATCTGCAGAGAAGAATGGGAGAAACTCAAATACAGGTGTGCCAATCTTGTAGTGTCATACCAAAGAAGACTCAAGGCTGTAATTGCTGCCAAAGGTGCTTTAACAAAGTACTGAGTAAAGGGTCTGAATACTTATGTAATGGTGATATTTCAGTTTTTTATTTGTAATACATTTGCTAAAATTTCTAAAAAACAATTTTTGCTTTGTCATTATGGGCTATTGTGTATAGATTGATGAGGGGAAAAAACGATTGAATCCATTTTAGAATAAGGCTGTAAAATAACAAAATGTGAAAAAAATCAAGGGATGTGAATACTTTCCAAAGGCACTGTACAAAGAAATGTAAATTGAAAAAGGGTAAAATGAAATTAATTACAACTAGTTTGTTGTCTTTCTTGCTGCAGTTTGAGGTGATTGTGTTAGCTGTGTTGTTGGCTACCTCCTGAACAACAGTGTCCTGATGACTGAGCACATTCTCAATGCCAGGTGAAATCGCACCTCATTAGCTCATTGTCATGGATGTATCCAAATAAATGCCACTAGAAAACAGCTTTAACAAATTCAAATGTGGCTACGTTGCTGTTATTCTGGCTGCACTTTTTGACATGACTGTAAGTTAGTCGTAAGAACATTGCCAGCCAGTATGGCAATTGACAATTTAGAATGAACGACTGGGTCGCGTCCATAGATACAGGACAAAAAGACTGAACATCTGGGTCGCGTCTCTGGCAACCAAACCGATAGAACGAACGACCAGCCAGCTTGGGTAGCAACCCTAGATTTGTGTCGGGACTGTATTTTGTGGAAGGATGAAATAGTATGAATAAATTAATCAAAATATGAAAATATTTTAATCATTGTTTAAATATTTTGGTAACCAATTGTATAAAAATGATAATGCTCTCGAAGCCAGTGTTTGGAGGATATAGTGGCATCCTCCTAACAACACCCATGCCACTATATCCTCCAAACACCAGCTTCTCTGGCATTATCACTTAAGTGAGTAAGTGATGCAGTCTAGTCTGGGCGAGGCAGTTGGAACATCAGGTGGACTTCACAAAGGAATTCTAGAATGCAACTGTGTAGAACGAGCTGGACTTGCTGCCTTGTTACAATACCACCTAGACAACTCTCTTTAACCACCTTACCTGACTCACTTTAGCTGGAAGCGATTGCTGCTACTGAATGTGCTGCATGGATTCAAGCAGCATGGTGGTTGACATGCGCTTTATCGATTAGGCCTACTATGCACCTTGCGTCCTACTATGGAGAATGGCTATGCCAAAGAAAAATATAAAATCCATTTGGAAAAGGATCATCTTAGCTCAAGCATTTCTACATTGAATTCTATGTTTGCCCGTATATATTTGGCGTTGCCATCTGTAGAAAAGGACCCGCCTTGCCTTGCCCAACCTCGTTCTCCAGTAATTGGCATTGCCCAATATTGGAACAGCGGGCACTTTATCTATACCTATTTCTTTCTTTCATTCTTTTTTAAATTCTCTCTCTTTCTTGATACTATATACTGTCGTTTTAAACCCTTGGTGGTAAGCCACTGTCTGGAATGGAAACTTTTGCTTCGAAAGGAAGTGTTTTATTATTTTCCATTTGTTCTTTATTGGGCTGCTGTTAGCAGATGGTGACATTTAGTCGCCAGTAACTTAATACACATGTTGACTGTGTCAGTGGCATTTTAAAGCCTTTACAATCATCTTATTTCAAATGTATTTTTGGTGTTAAATCTCTGCTTAGCTTGTGTCTCTACTTATTCATAGTGTTTCTATCCCATGAAGAGAATCGGTACCAGATTAAAGAATCAAGAGTATAAAGTAGGGTGTTGTTTAGCCTATATTTAGGATTCTCACGAATTTAAGCTAACTTAATGAAATCCAAATACATCCATAATAAAACCTTAGCCCAAGTGTAGGCAGAGAAAGAGTGCAGAATGTCCCTTGGGTTAGCCTAGGTCAGGATGACTGCTTCTTCACTCGTTGCCGAGAACTCTTAACTCCCAGAGTGCATGGTGCACATCTGTCAGAAGAGAGTTCTAGTGTTCCAACTGCTGCAGCTCTACCGATGTAAAACTGTATTGGAAATGCACAGGGACTATTGATTGACGTGACTAGGACAGAGACCCACAGGGAATTGTGTGTGTGTTTGTGAGTGCGTGCATGGTGGCACGGCTCAGTAAACCAAACGTGGACCTGAAATAGGCTAAGTGGGCCAATATAATGGCAGGCAGCATCACTTGTGCACAGCATGATAAGTGAAAAACTAGGAAGTGAATGATGCTGTGCTGCCATGACTCTATTCTATGTTAAATCTCTCTCTCTCCATCCCGTAACAATGTGCATATTGCTAAAGCATATAATTCCACACACACAATTCCCTGTGGGTCTCTGTCCTTAAGTGATTCATTTACAATATTAACATAATTTAAATAATTATCATCAAGATTGTCAATGGGACAATCAGGAACAACAATAATCAAGGGTAAAAAAAAATCCATACAATGGACAAAAGCAATGGCATAGAGGACATGTGCAGGTTGGTTGTTCTGTCAGACACTGTCCCTTCTTTTATGGCAGGCTGCAATGTAGTGCGCTGCCAACCCACAGCTCTATGCGTCATCCACCAACAGGACGGGTAGCCTATCCTCATCAGAGAGGTCTTTGAGCCTCTCTCTCTATCCCTCTACATCTCTTTATCCCTCTCTTTAAAAAAAAAAATCATACTCTTTCTCTTTCTAAACCCAGGCCTTAAATTCCTCTCCTGAATCTAAATGAGGGGGCAGGGGGAGCGAGGCGGGATGGGGCGAGTGGAGGGGAGTTGATTGACATGGCTTGGTCTTTATTTAAAGCGAGTCTCAAAGTGCCTCTTGCATTATAATGAGTAGCAACACCTCTATTCACACAAGGCTCTTTCTGTCTTTTTCTGTGTATAGTAGCTACATGCATTTGTCCTTTCAGGTTGCTAGAATACCTTAGTCCTCCTCTTAGGCAGGCTCTCAGGGCAGAAGAGAAGGATACCCTATTTCCCACACCGTAGGCTACACACTCATACACACACTGACAGACACACACTGAAACACACACACCATACACACACAATCTGCTCTTTCTCCCTGTTCATGGTGGAGTACCCTGTTTACCACTTGGCTGCCCCTGGGGCTGACTGAATGCTCCACATTAGGCCTAGGCTACGTTATGTAATGTAATTTCTTGATTCGGTGCCTCATGTGGCATTGGGTTGCATAATAACCCTCAGAGCCCCTGTGAAACTATAGCTGGTCAAGGAAGGGCCCTGTTGTCTATCTGTATGCCTCTTCCAGTCACAGTTTGATCCTCTAACAGAGATAACACTATTGCGTCCCAATGGCACCCAATTCCCTATGTATGCACTACTTTTGACCACTGCACATAGGGAAGTAGTGCACTGTATAGGGTGCCATTTGGGACGGACTATGCTGTGCCCTTAAAATGTTGGCTCCCGAGTGGCGCAGCGGTCTAAGGCACTGCACCTCAGTGCTAGAGGCGTCACTACAGACACCCTGGTTCAAAACCAAGCTGTATCACAACCGGCCGTGATTGGGAGTCCCATAGGGCGGAGCACAATTTGTCCTGGTTTGGTCGGTGTAGGCCGTCATTGTAAATAAGAATTTGTTCTTAACTGACTTGCCTTGTTAAATAAAGGTTCAATAAAGCAGACGGTCGGTGCCTTTCTCAGTTCTTAATAATCAAAATGTGTCAGTCACAGACGGGTGCATGGGACTCAAGCAGAAAAATTTGATTATACTCCGTTAATCTCCAAAGGGAAATCTCTTTGGGATACTAACATGCATAGTAGAAAACCAAAATATAGAATAAATACCTTTTACAGTGCACACTGATACTCTCTAAACTCTATGGTTCCTTAGGATATGATCCTTAAATAGAACGGATGTTTAGGCCTAATTTGTTTTTTAAATTATTGTTATTATTATTATATATCTACACTACCGTTTAAAAGTTTGGGGTTACTTCGAAATGTCCTTGTTTTTGAAAGAAAAGCTATTTTTTTGTCAAAGAAAGTAAAAGTGCAATATGTGCTATGTAAAAAAGCTAGCGTTTCAGTTCCTTGCTCAGAACATATGAAAGCTGGTGGTTCCTTTTAACATGAGTCTTCAATATTCCCAGGTAAGAAGTTTTAGGTTGTAGTTATTATAGGAATTATAGGACTATTTCCCTCCATACCATTTGTATTTCATTAACCTTTGACTATTGGCTGTTCTTATTGGCACTTTAGTATTGCCAGTGTAACAGTATAGCTTCTGTCCCTCTCCTTGCTCCTCCCTGGGCTCGAACCAGCAACACAGCGACAACAGCCACCATCGAAGCAGCATTACCCATGCAGAGTAAGGGAAACAACCACCCCAAGGCTCAGAGCGAGTGAAGTTTGAAACGCTATTAGTGCGCGCCAACTAGCTAGCCATTTCACTTCGGTTACACCAGCCTCATCTCGGGAGTTGATAGGCTTAAAGTCATAAACAGCGCAATGCTTGACACTCAAGCAATGCTTGACACTCTGGCAAAACGCACGAAAGTGCTGTTTGAATGAATGTTAACGCGCCTGCTTCTGCCTACCACCGTTCAGTCAGATACTTAGATACTTGTATGCTTGTAGGCTCAGTCAGATTATATGCAATGCAGGACACGCTAGATAACATCTAGGAATATCATCAACCATGTGTAGTTAACTAGTGATTATGATTGATTGTTTTTTATAAGATAAGTTTAATGCTAGCTAGCAACTTACCTTGGCTTACTGCATTCACGTAACAGGCAGTCAGTCTCCTTGTGGAGTGCAACGAGAGAGGCAGGTCGTTATTGCGTTGGACTAGTTAACTGTAAGGTTGCAAGTTTGGATCCCCCGAGCTGACAAGGTGAAAATCTGTCGTTCTGCCCCTGAACGAGGCAGTTAACCCACCGTTCCTAGGCCGTCATTGAAAATAAGAATGTGTTCTTCACTGACTTGCCTAGTTAAATAAAGGTATACATTTTTTTTTTTTTAAATCGGCAAATCGTCGCCCAAAAATACCGATTTCCGATTGTTATGAAAACTTGAAATCGGCCCTAATTAATTGGCCATTCCGATTAATCGGTCAACCTCTAGTCTCAGCGTCAGCTGTGAAGAGTCGACTCCGGGATGCTGGCCTTCTAGGCAGAGTTCCTCTGTCCAGTGTCTGTGTTCTTTTGTCCATCTTTATCTTTTCTTTTTATTGGCCAGTCTGAGATATGGCTTTTTCTTTGCAACTCTGCCTAGAAGGCCAGCATCCCGGCGGCAGGTAGCCTTGTGATTTAGAGCATTGGACTAGTAGCCACAAGGTTACAAGATCGAATCCCCGAGCTGACAAGGTAAACATCTGTCGTTCTGCCCCTGAACAAGGCAGTTAACCCACTGTTCCTAGGCCGTCATTGAAAATAAGAATTTGTTCTTAACTGACTTGCCTAAATTAAGGTAAAATCAAATCCCAGAGTCACCTCTTCACTTCTTTAACCAGCACAACAGTTTTCAGCTGTGCTAACATAATTGCAAAAGGATTCTCTAATGATCAATTAGCCTTTTATAATGACACATTTGAATTAGCTAACACACCGTACCATTGGTACATAGGAGTGAGGGTTGCTGATAATGGGCCTCTGTACGCCTATGTAGATATTCCATTCAAAATCTACATTAATAATGTCTACACTGTATTTCTGATCAATTTGATGTTATTTTAATGGACCAAAAAAATTGCTTTTCTTTCAAAAACAAGGACATTTTCTAAGTGAACCCAAACTTTTGAACGGTAGTGTATATTTTTTTATATTAAGACATACAATCTGACTGCAGTGAAGCCGCTCTAATTTGGTTTTGGTCTAGGTGCAGAAAATCATTCATTTACACCCCCCCTACCCCTTTTATCTTCCTTAGCCAATTCAGCTGAACACTACCAACTTGTGTAGTGAACTCAACGTGTCTGAGAGACCCTTTTATTTAAGCACTTACTGTGCTCGCTCTGTGACTCTGTGAAGGTGATGTGAATTACAAATAGCATTTGGTTCCACAAGTAAACAGCGGCCAGACCACAGGTGCAAAGTAACCTGCATACAGTACAATAGGCATCCCAAATGGCACCCTATTCCCTAAATAGCACACTACTATTATCCAGAGCCCTATGGGCCCTGATTAAAAGTGGTGCACTATGTAGGAAACAGGGTGCCATTTGGGACACATGCTACATCATTAGTAATCATTAGCAGTAAGTCACACAGTCCTGTACTAGAGGCATTTCAGCCTAGTACTTCTCTGAGAGCTATGTTGACCTACATGTAGCCTAGACTCTCCAGTTCAGAACACAATGTCCTGGCTGGTTAGTGGTTGCAGATGAGTTGGAGCTGAGGGTGAGAGGCTGTGTCTTCCATATTTAACCCAACCCCTCGGAATCAAAGAGGAGCGGAGGGCTGTCTTAATCGACATCCACATTATCGGCGCCTGGAGAACAGCGGGTTAACTGCCTTGCTCATGGGCAGAACGGCAGATTTTTACATTGTCAGCTCGTGGATACGATCCAGCAACCTATCAGTTACTGGCCCAACGCTCCTACCCGCCAGGCTACCTGCCGCCCCGAAAGGTGAACAAAGCAAGGCAGAGAGGCTATGAAAATGGTGCTTTCCTCTTGACCAGTACAGACTAGTGTTGCACGGTACCACAGTAATATCACGGTACCAAAACATCATGATACTTATGATACCAACATCTTCGAATACCGTAGTACCGTTTCATATGATACTACCACATTTTTCAGCCCTACAGATCGAAAGAAACCGCTGGCGCCTGTTAGAGAATGTTGATATACTCAGTTTGGTTTATACATTCAGTTGAATTGAAACAACAGCCACTAGTCTCTTGTATGCATGGGTCCACTTCACTATCTACTTCACTTCCATGCCCACATCACATGTGGCATCTGTAATCAGCCAGCCCCATCCCCTACCAGCCCACTCTCACAGCTTCTCTCTGTCCACTCTTCATGTACATCTATTCCTCCCATCAGTGTAAAAAAAAATAGAATTTAGCAGGGATGGCGAACAGGGATGCAGACAGACCCTGATGAGTCTTCTGTTGTACATGAGTTGTACATTTGTTACATTGGAACAGCACAGGGCAAAGCAAGCCGTGTTGATACATTGTATCATTTCATCGCCTGTTATAACCAAGATCACAGGCCCAGAGTAGACTTTGCAAGTTGACTGACATGCAGCCTCTGTTTGTCAGAGAGGGAATATGGAGCACCGTTTCGCAACGGACATGTTTACAGCTTTACAGCAAAGAAAACGGCTCGTCTCTAGTGGAAGCGGTAAAAACAATATGACCCATATTACCAGAGATGTCTTTTTTTACTTTCTATCGGGATTCGCACACATTTGATATAATTTCACAAACCATGTCGCGGGCCATTTTAAAATAATCGTGTGTCACAAATTTTTGGTTTGATAACAAACAACGTTGTTCAGTCATGTCACCTAGCTAGCTAACAACCTGGTAATGTAACTTGACAGTAGGTTTAGGCTAATTTGATTGGCACAGGAAGAAAGGAAAAGAGTCTGCTACTCGTGAGATGTGCTTCAAAGGTAGGATTCATATAGGCCTAATGTAAGCCTAAACTGTATCACAAATCAATTTCTTTCTGGTGCTCCTTAAATTTTGTTTGTGGCCTAACGTATTAAATGTTGGGAGCAGTGTTTGTGGGAATCCCTACTGTTAACTAGTGTCCGGCGAAGGGGCGTACATCTCGGCTTGCCTGAAGACATTTTTTGGTGTGCACGAACAGCCAATAAAACCCTTGCCGAGGATCAAAACGAAAAACGTCACAAAATGTCATCATAATATATGCATCAACTGTTCTAAAATGTTGCGGATGGCAAGCATATTGATTTCTGTGCGTAAAAATGAGCACGGGACCAGAGTGATTTTTATTGGGATGGGACAGGAAACTTCCCGGGTTCTAGAACTGTTGCAGGATCAGGATATTTAGGGACAAAATTGGACAGGACAAGACGGGAAGAATGAATTTTCACTCCCGTGTCAACCTGAATATGATCCTATGTAGTAGCAGCACATCACGTAATTATGAACAAACAAAACACGTAATTGAATCACAGACTTGACCCACTAATGAAAGGTCATCCCCATCACCCTCATGATGTGGTAGTTAACAAGGTCAACACTGTTGATGATGTGTCAAGTCCTAAAAGACAGCTACCCTGTTAAAAACAATGGTAATGTTTTACATGTAGGTATAGCCAGTGGGCAGTGTGAGTTCTGATGACAGCTGAACAAAACATATTTTGCTTATACTGCTGAGAAGCAGACAGAGGTCAGAAAGCGATTGATATGCCTGATACTGTACCTGTCCTGTCCTGTATAAGCAGCTTAGCTGTGCTTTGAGCTCCTGTGGTGAGCTAAGCTCTCCTCTTCAGTCTGTGGTTCCTTTGATCTCCTCTGTATAATAAATATGGTCTTATCTTTTATCTGGCTGAAATATGTGAAATAACTTTTGTGACGCTATCCCTTACGCTCTGTTGGCAACCTGGTTTAACCCTAGGATGGAGGTGTGCTTGTGTTAACCCCCTGTTGGCAACCTGGTTTAACCCTAGGATGGAGGTGTGCTTGTGTTAACCCTTTGTTAGTAGCCTGGTTTAACCCTAGGATGGAGGTTATGGAGGTGTGCTTGTGTTAACCCCCTGTTGGCAACCTGGTTTAACCCTAGGATGGAGGGGATGGAGGTGTGGTTGTGTTTAACCCCCTGTTGGCAGCCTGGTTTAACCCTAGGATGGAGGTGTGGTTGTGTTTAACCCCCTGTTGGCAGCCTGGTTTAACCCTAGGATGGAGGTGTGCTTGTGTTAACCCCTCCTATGTTACCTCATCCTTTTGACTCAGGACGACTACGTCTGGATGAGCCATTTTTGTAACAAAGCAAACCTACAGTTGACAATGTTCACAGTGTGGGTAAAACTTGACTGTAAGGGGCTGTAAGATGCATGTGAGGCCACAGCAACTGTTCACAGAACTGTTCTATCATAGACACACATCATTCACAACCTTCTCTCCCAGGGAACATGGGAGTCATAAGGATGGATCTAATAGAATCAGCGTTGAGGAAAATTTGTTTCTGAAAACATGCCAAGCCCGATATGAGATTAGCCATGTGATAGACTATATCTCAAAGGGGAAGTGCTGTTTCTACGCTGCTATCAGTGATACAGGTTTAGCAGAAAGTCATCTCTGTGATTCGGTTACGTATTTTGTTTGTTCAAAATGATGTGATGTGCTGCTACTTAGGATCATGTTAGGCAGGGAAGCCATTAGGTCTACTGTGAGCGTTATTCTTTGGACAGTTAAGTTCTCTAGCCATAGTGGGGTCTCTGTCTGTCTCTGTGTCTGTGTTTCTGTGTGTGCGTGCGTGCGAGCAAGCCCAGGCGCTTATGGTCTGTGAAAACAGGGAGTGTAATTACGCCAGACATTAGCGGTGTGGGGAAATTATAAGAGGGAACTAGTAATTTAGCAAGGAGGTCTACAGGGGGAAGGCTTCTAATGGGCAAGTGTCCCAAACGGCTTAATTACAGCAGTTTAATTATCAACAACGAGCCAGAAGCACCCAAACACCATAACTCTCACACGTGACCCACACACAAACACAGCACACACACATTCAATGGTTTTTCTTTATTGTACTATTTTCTACATTGTAGAATAATAAACTAAATAACACATATCATGTAGTAACCAAAACAGTGTTCAAATCACAATATATTTAAGATTCTTCAAATGGCCACCCTTTACCTTGATGACAGCTTTGCAAACTCTTGGCATTCTCACCACCAGCTTCACCTGAAATGCTTTTCCAACCATCTTGAAGGAGTTCCCACATATACCAAGCACTTGTTGGCTGCTTTTCCTTCACTCTGCGGTCCGACTCATCCCAAACCATCTCAATTTGGTTAAGGTCAGGGGATTGTGGAGGCCAGGTCATCTGATGGAGCACTCCATCACTCTCCTCTTTGGTAAAATAGCCCTGTCCTGTTGAAAAACAAATTATAGTTCCACTAAGCCCAAACCAGATGGGATGGCGTATCGCTGCAGAAGGGTGTGGTAGCCATGCTGTTTAAGTGTGCCTTGAATTTTTTTTTTTTATTAGACAGTGTCACCAGCAAAGCAACATCACACCTCCTCCTCCATGCTTTACGCTGGGAAATACACATGCAGAGATCATCCGTGTCTCACAAAGACACGGCGGTCGGAACCAAAAATCTCAAATTTAGACTCGAGGCCAAAGGACACATTTCCACCGGTCTAATGTCCATTACTCGTGTATCTTGGCCCAAGCAAGTCTCTTATTTTTATTGGTGTCCTTTAGTAGTGTTTTTTTCTGCAGCAATTCAACCATGAAGGCCTGATTTACGCAGTCTCCTTTGATCAGTTGATGTTGAGATGTGTCTGTTACTTAAACTTTGTGAAGCATTTATTTGGGCTGCGATTTCTGAGGCTGGTAACTCTAATGAACTTTTCATCTGCAGCAGAGGTAACTCTGGGTCTTCCTTTCCAGTGGCGGTCCTCATGAGAGCCAGTTTCATCATAGCGCTTGATGGTTTTTGCGACTGCACTTGAAGAAACTTTCAAAATTCTTGACATTTTTTGTATTGACTGACCTTCATGTTTTAAAGTAATGTTTTAAAGTTTTAAAGCTGTCGTTTCTCTTTGCTTATTTGAGCTGTTCTTGCCATAATATGGACTTGGTCTTTTACCAAATAGGCCTATCCTCTGTATACACCCCATACCTTGTCACAACACAACTGATTAGCTAAAAACGCATTAAAAAGGAAAGAAATTCCACAAATGAACTTTTAAGAAGGCACACCTGTTAATTGAAATGCATGTGGAGAGAATGCCAAGAGTGTGCAAAGCTGTCATCAAGGCAAAGGGTGGCTATTTGAAGAATCTCAAATATAAAATATATTTTGATTGAACACTTTTTTTGGTTACTACATGATTCCATGTGTGTTATTTCATAGTTTTGATGTCTTCACTATTATTGTACAATGTAGAAAATAGTACAAAATAAAGAAACACCCTTGAATGAGTAGGTGTTCTAAAACTTTTGACCGTTAGTGTATGCAATACGCATGCTGCACCCACACATCTCTGTGGCTGTTAAACAAAGTCTGAGAAGTCATCACAGACAAATAATCACTAGACTACTCCGCCTTGGACAACACTGACACAACTACCAGCATGCAACAGTACTGCCACAGGAACGGAAAGGAATGTCCAGTGGGACAGTGTTGCTACCTCGTACCTCTTATCATACTATAACTGGAGTAAAATTGTACTGAAATCCACTCAGAAGGAAGACAACATAATGACTTCTGCCCTCACATATCTGATAGCGTTTACCTCACACAACTTTTACCATTTAACGACTGGTTAGATAGAAGCAATCTATGAAGGATTGTATGAGTGTGTGTGTATGTATGTGTGTGTATGTGTTGCAATTTAGGTGTCATTTATGTAGGCCTACAGTAGCTGCCTTATATTGATAAAGCCTAACATAGGGCCCTTTACATGGTTTGCCTGATTCCATTTAGTTTTTTCTCAAATACTGTTTTCTCTGTTTCATTTTTCCAGGTTCCCGATAACAAAATGATGATAATGGTTTTCGCTCTCAAAATCACACTTTTTAAATATAAAAGCATGTTCTAAGTCCACAACAATGCTTAAACCACATCAGGAGACTTTTGAGGTCTGGGAAAAATAGAAGAAATGTGGCTTTTGAGGTGTAGTTAGGCTACCCTTTAATCCAAGTTCGCACCAGCAAGAGACCATTGTTTGGTTAGCGATGTTTTTGTGGCGCTCATGTGATTGCATAGTTTGCAAAGCAAATGGCCACTGAATTGATGCATATAATCATGATATCATTCTGCCAGGTAGACACAGGTTACTTTGTAGTTCACATTTAATTGAGAAGGTTTTTGGGAAAGCTTTTCCATCTCTGCTAGCAGAAGGTTGTCATTAGCATCATCGCTAACTGCTGTACAAAGTGTAGACATGCGCCTGCATCACATACAACACACAGAGACAGGTGCATTCCTGTGCCGTTTCTGGAAGTTTGCAGAAAACATGAATCACTGAAGCATATTGTTCATGTTTTATGATTAACTCGAGCAAATTAATGCGTTTTCTAATACTTTCAATACACTTAGGACATCAACTAAGTTCAATACATTTTTGAATATTGTTAAATTCCGTTTTAATGTCTGGATTCCGTGACTTTGTTCGGGTTCTCCACAACGTGGATTTTATAGGGTCTTACTAATATTCCTGTCAAAAGTTATTAACCTCTATAACATAGACTTCAATATACTTGTAATAGTCAGATTTGGGGTAAAATCTATTTAAATTCAGTCAATTCCAGAAGTAAACTGACATTTCTATTTCAATTCAAATTTTCCTCATTAAAAAGCAATTGAATTGGAATTGACCCCAACCCTGAATACAGTATATAAATTGTGTTTTTCATTGCATGTAAAGTATTTACATGTGTACTGTAGGTTAAATATTTCAAAATTACGGTTGGTTGGACTAATTTCTACATCAGCTGTCATGTGGACCCATCTGTTCTTCAGCCCCTCAACACTGTAAGCCCCCCCCTCTCTCCTCCATTTCCCTTTCCTGTCCCATCCCCCCATCCATCCCTTCTCCTCTCCCCTATCCACTCCAGCTGAGTACACACAGGCATTTGTAGTCTACTCCGTTGTAACTATTGCAACGCTCCTTTGATAATGGCATGTCCCATTAACCAACATGCACCTGACTCCTGAGGGGCCTATAGGGGCAGTGATAACAGAGAGAGAGAGTTTGTTTGTGTGTGAGACAGAGACAAAGGGCACAAACATACAGCAAAACAAACAACCATCCTCCCACCTCCTCCCCTCTCCAGCAGCAGACAGGAAGGAACAACATTCAGCCTGTGTTCCCCCTCTGCATCCTCTCTCCATTCTGCTCTTTTTCAATTGAATACACACAACACCCCAAGGCCAAATGGCCTTTGCTGTGGTTAAGACAATGGCTATTCAACATTCACACAATCCCATGGCAAAGGTTGGCATTCTACATCTACATCCACTAACATCATTCACCGGACCCTGGCTTTGAATGTGGTTTGATTTGTGAGGTAGCAGTTACATTCAACACTAGGGTCAAAGTCACTCTCAGACACTTGGTTTCTTGTTGCACATACATTAGAACATATTTTCAGCATCCAGCTCTTTAAAATCTGAATTCCAAATCTAACCTAGGACCACAGCCATTATGGTGATACTGTAGCTGTCTATCTTTATTTAATGCTTTCTGATTGGCTGGGTGGACATGTGGTATATACAGCAGTTGGCTTCAACCCCTCTCATCTTCTCAGATCTACAGAAGTGGCTAGAGAGTAAAGGGTTAATTTGGTATTCAGCATTAGATGTGTCCCTCTGTGGGGTGTGATTGGTACAGCCTCTGGGACACATGTGTTTGGGTCAGCTCCTGCTCCCTCAGGCTGGCTGATGCAACACCAGTGAAACTATAGCCCAACTTCCCTTCAATTCCCTGGCTCTGGAGGTCGTCTGTCGCCTCAGTCAAGGCGAGGTTTCCTCTCTCGCTCTCTCCCGCTCTCTCTCTCCGTCTGTCTTTATCCTTGTCAGCGTCCCTCCCTGAATTTAACAACCTTGTGAATTGGGCTTGCTGACGTAAATGTTCTCTCTGCAGCCTGGAGAAAAGTGGATAAGTTAAAATACTGGCATCCCGTCTGTCTGTATTAGTGTTGTCACGATACCAACATTTTACTTACAATACCATGTCAAGTATCACGGTGGGGAAAAAATCTGTGATCTGGTGTCCTGTTCGCCCCGTCCCCCGGACACTTGTTCCCATTTTCTAAATGTACTGCTCATGTAAATGTCTGTCACTGAAATTCACACTTCTACTCAATACAACGCATTGAATTTAACGTCACACTGTTCAGTGTACAATAGAATACTGCATAGAATGGCTGATTTGCTCATATTTGCTAAGGCCTACCTGTAGCCGATGTGAGCAAGACCTTTAAACAGGTCAACATTCACAAGGCCGCAGGGCCAGACGGATTACCAGGAAGGTGTACTCAGAGCATGCGCGGACCAACTGGCAAGTGTCATCACTGACATTTTCAACCTGTCCCTGACCGAGTCTGTAATACCTACATGTTTCAGGCAGACCACCATAGTCCCTGTGCCCAAGAAAGCGAAGGTAACCGGCCTGAATGACTACCCACGTCGAATGACTACCCATGGCTACTCACGTCGGTAGCCATGAAGTGCTTTGAAAGCCTGGTCATGGCTCACATCAACACCATCATCCCGGAAACCCTAGACCCACTCCAATTCGAATACCGCCCCAACAGATCCATGGATGATGCAATCTCAATCGCACTCCACACTGACCTTTCCCACCTGGACAAAAGGTACACCTATGTGAGAATGTTGTTCATTGACTACAGCTCAGAGTTTAACACCATAGTGCCCACAAAGCTCATCACTAAGCTAAGGACCCTGGGACTAAACACCTCCTTCAGCAACTGAATCCTGGACTTCCTGACGAGCCGCCCCCAAGTGGTAAGGTTAGGCAACAACACATCTGCCACGCTGATCCTCAACACCGGGGCCCCTCAGGGGTGCATGCTTAATCCCCTCCTGTACTCCCTGTTCACCCACAACACCATTATTAAGTTTGCTGACGACACAACAGTGGTAGGCCTGACCACTGACAACTATGTAACAGCCTATAGGGAGGAGATCAGAGACAACAACCTCTCCCTCAACGTGAGTATGACAAAGGAGCTGATTGTGCACTACAGGAAAAGGAGGGAAGAGCACACCCCCATTCACATTGACAGGCTGTAGTGGAGCGTATCGAGAGTTTCAAGTTTCTTGGTGTCCACATCATCAAAAGACTATCATGGTCCAAACATACCAAAGATGCCTTTTTTTCCCCTCAGGAGACTGAAAAGATTTGGCATGGGTCCCGAGATCATCAAAAAGTTCTACAGATGCACCATCGTGAGCATCCAGACCGGTTGCATCACCGTCTGGTATGGCAACTGCTTGGCATCCGACTAAGGCGCTACAGAGGGTAGTGCGTACAGCTCAGTACATCACTGGGGCCTATGCTTCCTGCCATCCAGGACAAAATACTAAGCTGTGTCAGAAATTGTCAAAGACTCCAGTCATGCAAGTCATAGACTGTCCGCACGGCAAGCGGTACTGGAGCGCAAAGTCTAGATCTAAAAGGCTCCTTAAAGGCTTTTACCCCTAAACCATAAGACTGCTGAACAGTTAATCAAATGGCCACCCGGACTATTTGCATGGACCCCCCCTTATTTTCTTGTGTAATTTAATGTATATATATATTTTTTTTACTTTAGTTTATTTTGGAAATATTTTCTTAACTCTATTTTAATTAAACTGCATTGTTGGCTAAGGGATTGTAAGTAAGCATTTCACGGTAAGGTGAACCGGTAACCTGTTGTATTCAGCACATGTGACAAATCAAATTTGATTTGGCTGGAGGAATGGGAGGAAGGAATATACACTAATAAAGGGAACACTAAAATAACACATCCTAGATCTGAATGAATGAAATATTCGTATTAAATACTTTTTTCTTTACATAGTTGAATGTGCTGACAACAAAATCACACAAAAATGATCAATGGAAATCAAAATTTACCAACCCATGGAGGTCTGGATTTGGAGTCACACTCAAAATTAAAGTGGAATACCACACTACTTAAAACAAGTCAAACTGAGGCTCAGTAGTGTGTGTGGCCTCCGCGTGCCTGTATGACCTCCCTACAACGCCTGGGTATACTCCTGATGAGGTGGCGGATGGTCTCCTGAGGGATCTCCTCCCAAACCTGGACTAAAGCATCCGCCAACTCCTGGACAGTCTGTGGTGCAACGTGGCGTTGGTGGATGGAGCGAGACATGATGTCCCAGATGTGCTCAATTGGATTCAGGCCTGGAGAACGGGCGGGCCAGTCCATAGCATCAATGCCTTCCTCTTGCAGGAACTGCTGACACACTCCAGCCACATGAGGTCTAGCATTGTCTTGCATTAGGAGGAACCCAGGAGGAACCCAGGGCCAACCGCACCAGCATATGGTCTCACAAGGGGTCTGAGGATCTCATCTCAGTACCTAATGGCAGTCAGGCTACCTCTGGCGAGCACATGGAGGGCTGTGCGGCCCCCCAAAGAAATGCCACCCCACACCATGACTGACCCACCGCCAAACCTGTCATGCTGGAGGATGTTGCAGGCAGCAGAATGTTCTCCACGGCGTCTCCAGACTCTGTCACGTCTGTCACATGTGCTCAGTGTGAACCTGCTTTCATCTGTGAAGAGCACAGGGCGCCAGTGACGAATTTGCCAATCATGGTGTTCTCTGGCAAATGCCAAATGTCCTGCACGGTGTTGGGGTGTAAGCACAACCCCCACCTGTGGACGTCGGGCCCTCATACCACCCTCATGGAGTCTGTTTCTGACCGTTTGAGCAGACACATGCACATTTGTGGCCTGCTGGAGGTCATTTTACAGGGCTCTGGCAGTGCTCCTCCTGCTCCTCCTTGCACAAAGGCGGAGGTAGCGGTCCTGCTGCTGGGTTGTTGCCCTCCTACGGCCTCCTCCACGTCTCCTGATGTACTGGCCTGTCTCCTGGTAGCGCCTCCATGCTCTGGAAACTACGCTGACAGACACAGCAAACCTTCTTGCCACAGCTCGCATTGATGAGCCATCCTGGATGAGATGCACTACCTGAGCCACTTGTGTGGGTTGTAGACTCCGTCTCATGCTACCACTAGAGTGAAAGCACCGCCAGCATTCAAAAGTGACCAAAACATCAGCCAGGAAGCATAGGAACTGAGAAGTGGTCTGTGGTCCCCACCTGCAGAACCACTCCTTTATTGGGGGATGTCTTGCTAATTGCCTATAATTTCCACCTGTTGTCTATTCCATTTGGACAGCAGGATGTGAAATTTATTGTCAATCAGTGTTGCTTCCTATGTGGACAGTTTGATTTCACAGAAGTGTGATTGACTTGGAGTTACATTTTGTTGTTTAAGTAAGTGTTCCCTTTATTTTTTTGAGCAGTGTACATGCATAATGATCTGCATGTCATTGTGTCAGTAAGGGAAAACACTGCATGAAACCTTCTACTCTTCAGTTAAAACACACACACACACTCTCCTTCCTTTCCTCACACACTCTGTCTCCCTCTCTCATACTAAACACACATTAATTTGTTGTCATTCAACAAACTACGACTCGTTTTCATGCACATTTTTTCAAATACTGCACCAAACATTTTAGTTAGATGTAAAATTGCGTGACTAAGATCTCCTCTGCAAAAAATGTAAACTCAAGAAATCTGTCATTAATTTTAGCTGAATTAATGAATTCTGACTATTTTGAAGTGTATACAAGCTACGGCATCTTAAGATGGACAAACAGTACTGTTGCTGCTTTTTCTCATTTTTCAAGCGAAGATCTGTAATGGGAGTATGCGAGCACACTCGTTCGGTTCGGCTAGGCGATGCATGCGGAAGCCTTTAGCTGCTTCTCTGTCTGTCCCCGCTCTGCTGCAGCATCGCATTAGAGGACACTAGGGGTGTACCGATGTCGGCATACTCATATTCGTAATCGTATCCGTTTTATCACACTTGATACTTGTAATCGGATTTACTCATGATCAGAAAACCCGTAAGTGTGCTTTAAATGCCGGTAAAGACTATTTCTCAAGTGTGCAGGACACATGGCTTTCGACCTTTGTCTCTCCCGAGCCCGTACGGGAGTTGTAGCGATGAGACAAGATAGTAACTACTAACAATTGGATACTACGAAATTGGGGAGAAAAAAGGGGTAAAATTCCCCCCCCCAAAAAAAGAATAATTAAAAAAATAAACTATATACATTTGTAATTTTATCTTCTAATGATCTGTCACTCGGTAAACATGCTTGGGCCAGAATAAATAAAAATAGCAAGCAAGCTAGGGCTTGGATCATGACGTAACAACAGACGTTGTCAGCAATGGAATATTTAAACGGACAAGATAGGCCTACTCAACAACACCAGGTAGACCACGAAAACAGCCATATGGCCTCAGCAAAGTTGACAGCAAACTAGATTGAACAACAATGACTAGCTACGGATTCTGATTCATACACAATGTTTGGAGAAGGGCAGACTTGTGCCTTGAGATGAGTGACTGTGAGTGAGTGAAACAGCCATGCATGTGTCTGTCTGTGGAAGTGAGAGCAGAGGAAGAGTGGCTTGTTCTAATCCAATCGCTGCAGCAAGCTCAACCGATTACACCGCCCGCTTCAATACAGACAGACGAACTAGCCAATGGCTGTTTAGAGCTTCACACTGTTTGAGTGAAAGAGAAGCATGCTGGCAGCTGATTTGATTTTCTTTTACTGATGTCGTATTCGGAAAATTCTCCATATCCGTTATGATACTCGTTTTGTCCGAGTACTCGGCACACCAAGACTGTCCTCAGGGCAAGCCTGGTTGTAGGTTGATAATGTTTGCGTTGCATCTGGGACAATATTAGCATTTTACCCTAACCCTTTTCCTAACCTTAACATAATTATCCTAACCTCCCACGTTAATTATCCTAACCTGCTTCGAAAAGTCACTTCTGCTAGTCAAAATCGGCAGATTTGCCCTGAGAACAGTCTTGGTTTCCACTAATGCGATACAGCTGCTTTGTGTGTGAGAAGCCATAGCAACTGCTCCATTTGGCTGCTGCTCAGCGCTCATGAGACAGTTGCCTATACACAGCAGATAACAACCACATTAAGAGATTTTGGCAATGAAGGCAGCCCTTGTACTTTTCTAGAGTCTGATGAACTCATGGATATGGACATGTGTAATTGTGTACGCCTCTGCGTGCATCTGAGGTAAAGTCGTGACTGGCTACAACTGGAGCGAGTCAAGAGAGTGAACCGAAGAAAGGGGAGGGGAAAATGGCTATTTATTTTGTAAAGATTTTAATAAGGTATACTATATTAGGCCTACACAGTTTTTTTTGTATGAAATGCTCTACACATTACATATTTATAACCCCCCACCCCTTCCCCCCTCAAAAAAAGCTCATAACTATTCCTGTACTGCCCAATCCTGTAGACTGTCTATCCTGTCCTGTACAGCACTTGACTATAGAACTTCACGGAATCCCGCAGGAATGAGAGTCAGCCGTTACTGGGTGTTATTATTCAGAGTTACAGTTGCATTCAAATATATTGTAGGGCCCTATAGTTTTTGCGAAAAACTAAATGCAATCAGGTGAAAAAAGAACCGATTTTTATAGGGTCAAAATATTGGCACCCTTGCACTTTTCTTAAATAATTCCCTATTTCTTCTCAAATAAGTTAAAATTCAAAAAAACATTTGGTCCCCACACCTTATTGGATTTTTAACATTGCAGAACCAATTTTAATTTTGTTGACTTAAGTTTAAACAATTTTTTAGAAAATAAAGACATGGCATGGACAAAACTATTGGCACCCGGAGCTAGTACTTTTTTGCACAGCCTTTGGCCAAGATAACTTTAGACAAACTCTTCTTGTAGCCATCAATGTGCTTGCTGCATCTTTCTACTCACTGGCCACTCCAGAACAGTCCAGTGTTTCTTCTTGAACCATTCCTAGGTGTTTTTTGATGTGTTTGGGATTGTTATCCTGCTGGAAGACCCACAACCTTCATTGGAGACCTGGTGTTTGGACACTTGGTTGAACATCAGACCCCAAAACACCTCATAATCTGCTGATTTCATGATGTCTTGCACACGTGCAAGGTCCCCAGTGCCAGAGGCAGCAAAGAAATGCCACAGAATTCAAAGAACATAACACCCTCACTACAATCAAACATGGGGGAGGTTGGATAATGCTGTGGGGTTGCTTTGCTGCCTCTGAAACTGGGGGGATTGAATGTGTGCAAGGCATCATGAAATCAGCTGATTATCAAGGTGTTATGGAGTGCAATGTTCAACCCAGTGTCTCTTTTGAAAGTTATGGGTCTTCCAGCAAGACAACAACCCCAAACACATCAAAAGCACCCTGGAATGGTTCAAGAAGAAACACTGGACTGTTCTGGAGTCGCCAGCGATGAGTCCAGATGTGAATCGCATCCAGAACCAATGGCAAGATCAGAATCATAATAATAAATAGCGCCTTTTAGCAGACGCTTTATCCAAATTGACTGTCATGCATGCATTCAATTTATGTATGGGTGATGCTGGGAATCGAACCCACTACTGTGGCTTTACACGCGCCATGCTCTACCAACTGAGCTACAAAGGACCAAAACAGTAGTTAGTGGAGGGTACCCCTCAAACATTGATGAATTAGAGCAGTTTGATGCTGAAAAGTGGGCAAAATTCAAGCTCATTGGTGGCTCCAAGAAGCGATTGTTGGCAGTTATCTTCGCCAAAGGGTATGCAACCAAAAAAAAAATGTCTTTGTTTTCTGAATTAAAATTGGAAACTTAAACTTACAAGAATAAAATTGTTTCTACAATGTTGAAAATCCAATTACAGGTTCTGGAGAACCAAAGTATATATAATTGTTTTCTATTTATTTGAGAAGAAATAGAGAATTATTTAAGAAATGTACAAGGGTGCCAATATTGTATGTTCTCTAGCCATAGTGGGAAAGGTTCACACTGTGTGTGTTTGTGCCTCCAGTCTCCCAGGCTGGATAATGGTATGCGTGTGTGTGGTATCGTATAGGGGGAGTGGTTATCTGGAGGATAGCCAGCGGATAGACAGCCGGACCATCCCCCTACACTGCAACACACACACACACACACACACACACACACACTATAACTCACACACTCATAACCCAGACACCCCTTTTAACAACTTCTCTCCTCTTACAATAATAACATCCATTTAAACTGAAGAGCTGTTTATTTGTTCAGTTTATCACCTAACCCTCATACAATGACAGAGGGCTGGCATACCCTTCTGTCCCTCTGCACGCACAACACGCACACACACAAACACACAATGACAGAGGACTGGCTGGCTGGCATTATAGCCTCTTCATGTCCCTCCTATCCCACTCATAAATTCTCTTTGGACACTGTCACTGTTTGGTCAGAAGTCATTGATTTAGAGGCTAATCTGTGATTTGGGGGAATTTCCCCTGACCCCTGTAACTATTATCACTGGTGATATGTTCAGGTTAGGCTGTGTTATGTTGTGTTTGTGGGAGGTCCACCTGTAGTTACTGTCTACATCCTCCTTTTGTTTTAGTGCAGTTGACAGTGAAACTGTCTTGGAGACAAAATGAACAGCCTCGTCGGAAGTCACTCGCTGAGCTGAGGGGGATCTGAAACAATCCTTCTGAAACAATCCTGCTCACTCCAGGTGGAGAAGCGAGGGAGGGAGAAATGGGGCGATAAGGGAGGTGTACTGTAGGAAGCGGCCTGACGTCCGGCTGATTGTGGCCTGCCATGATTAGAGAAGGTTTTTCCTGTAGTAAGTTAGCTGGTCCTGTAGGCCTCTTCTGGACCATTGTCTGAGGGAGGGAGAGGGAGGTGGGTATAATTGGAAACTTGGCTATAATTAGGACCACTCCTGTCTGGGGAAGTGTCTGGTCTGGGAGAGAGACTAAGACTGGTGAAAGGGGATAGAAACGGGGTGGATGAGAAGGAGTGGGGTTGGGGGGGCAGATCAGAGTGGGGGATGAGGGGGGGGGTATAGAGAGAGAGGAAGGGGGAGGAGAGGAGGGATATTAAGGGATCTGGGCTAGCTGTTGACACCCTGCTGTCCAGCTGTACTCGGCCTCGTGCATATGTCGTCTCTGTGTGATGATGACATTATTACAGCAGCGTTCTGTATAGTGCACTAGCAGCCTCAGACATTATCCTAATGCTCCTTTCTCTGAGCTCTGAGGAGGCAAGAGAAGAATTAGTGGAGTGAACAGAGAATCATTCTACTGTAAAGCAATGACCTACATTCTGTAAGGAAATTAAAGTTACAACCTTCTGAGAGATAAGGATGCGTAGTCATTGATTTCAGTGAAATGCCTCATTATTTAAGTGTATTTACACTCATGACGTCTTCTCGTCCTCTCTCTCATCTCTCTCTCTCTAGCTGAGAAGGTGTCATCTCTGGGGAAGGACTGGCATAAGTTCTGTCTGAAGTGTGGCCGCTGTAACAAAACCCTGAACGCAGGGGGACATGCTGAGGTGAGCGATAATCAATGATGTCTATGGGTCTATAGGCTCACAGGCATAGGATCAATCCCTATAGGTCCACGAGGTATAACCTAATCGGGAAAACCAAGTTTTATATTGACTGATTGACACACACAGACACTCACTCACACACTCACTCACACTACATCCAGATACGGTTGAAGTCAGAGGTTTACGTACGCCTTAGCTAAATACATTTAAACTCAGTTTTTCACAATACCTGACATTTAATCCTAGTAATAATTCCCTGTTTTCGGTCAGGTAGGATCACCACTTTATTTTAAGAATGAAGTGAAATGTCAGAATAATAGTAGAGAGAATGATTTATTTCAGCTTTTATTCAATTCACCACATTCCCAGTGGGTCACAAGTTTACATACACTCAATTAGTATTTGGTAGCAGTGCCTTTAAATTGTTTAACTTGGGTCAAATGTTTCAGGTAGCCTTCCAGAAGCTTCCCACAATAGGTTGGGTGAATTTTTACCCATTCCTCCTGACAGAGCTGGTGTAACTTAGTCAGGTTTGTAGACCTTGCTCGCACATGCTTTTTCAGTTCTGCCCACAAATTTTCTATAGGATTGAGGTCAGGTATTTGTGATGGCCACTCCAATACCTTGACTTTGTTGTCCTTAAGCCATTTTGCCACAACTTTGGAAGTATGCTTGGAGTCATTGTCCATTTGGAAGACCCATTTGCAACCAAGCTTTAACTTCCTGTGACTGATGTCTTGAGATGTTGCTTAAAACCAGTTGAAGCTAGGGGGGCGCTATTTCATTATTGGATAAAAAAACGTGCCCGTTTTAAGCGCAATATTTTGTCACAAAAAGATGCTCGACTATGCATGGAATTGCCAGCTTTGGAAAGAAAACACTCTGACGTTTTCAAAGCTGCAAAGATATTATCTTTGAGTGCCCCAGAACTGATCTTACAGGCGAAACCAAGATGCAACTTCAACCAGGAAATGAGCAGGATTTTTGAGGCTCTGTTTCCCGTTGTCTCCTTATATGGCTGTGAATATGCAGTGAACGAGCTTATGCGCTCTGCCGTTCCTCCAAGATGTCTGCAGCATTGTGATGTATTTGTAGGCATATCATTGGAAGATTGGCCATAAGAGACTACATTTGCCAGGGGCCCATCCGGTGTCCTTTGTCTACGTTGGTGCGTAACTCTCAGCGGCAAAAATTTTACCATGCGATACAGACAGCAAAGTATCGTTCCTGGAAGTGTGCATCATTGAAGAGATATGTGTGAAAAACACCTTGAGGATTGGTTCTAAACAACGTTTGCCATGTTTCAGTCGATATTATGGAGTTAATTTGGAAAAAAGTTCGGCGTTTGGATAACTGAATTTTCGGGTTTTTTTGGTAGTCAAACGTGACGCCCCAAACGGACCGATTTCTCCTGCACAAAAAATCTTTCAGGAAAAACTGAACATTGCTATCTAACTGAGAGTCTCCTCATTGAAAACATCCGAAGTTCTTCGAAGGTAAAAGATTTATTTGAATGTTTTTGCTGGTTTTTGTGAAAATGTTTCCTGCTGATGTTAATGCTAAATGCTACGCTAGTTATCAGTACTGTTACACAAATGCTAGTTTGCTATGCTTGAGAAGCATATTTTTGAAAAGCTGAGATGACAGTGTTGTTAACAAAAGGCTAAGCTTGAGAGTTAGTATATTCATTTCATTTCATTTGCGATTTTCATGAATAGTTAACGTTGCGTTATGGTATTGAGCTTGAGGCTATCATTACGCTACCGGATCCGGCATGGCTCAGCGCAAGAGGTTAAATATGTCCACATCATTTTCCTGCCTCATGATGCCATCTATTTTGTGAAGTGCACCAGTCTCTCCTGCAGCAAAGCGCCCCCACAACATGATGCTGCCACCCCCGTGATTCACAGTTGGGATGGTGTTCTTCGGCTTGCAAGCCCCCCCTTTTTCCTCCAAACATAACGATGGTCATTATGGTCAAACAGTTCTATTTTTGTTTCATCAGACCAGAGGATATTTCTCCAAACAGTACTATTTTTGTTCCCATGTGCAGTTGCAAACCGTAGTCTGGCTTTTTTATGGCGGTTTTGGAGCAGTGGCTTCTACCTTGCTGTGTGGCCTTTCAGGTTATATCTACCACACGGAACCCCACTAATCCTACCGACGGAAACGCATGAGATGGCTAATAACAGACCTCCATCCTATACTAGCTTGACAATATCTCTGTCATCATCACTCAATACCTAGGTTTACCTCCACTGTATTCACATCCTACCATACCTTTGTCTGTACATTATACCTTGAAGCTATTTTATCGCCCCCAGACACCCCCTTTTACTCTCTGTTCCAGACGTTCTAGACGACCAATTCTTATTGCTTTTAGCCGTACCCTTATCCTACTCCTCCTCTGTTCCTCTGGCGATGTAGAGGTGAATCCAGGCCCTGCAGTGCCTAGCCTTGGTTTCATGCATGTTAACATTAGAAGCCTCCTCCCTAAGTTTGTTCTATTCACTGCTTCAGCACACTCTGCCAACCCGGATGTTCTAGCTGTGTCTGAATCCTGGCTTAAGAAGACCACCAAAAATTCTGAAATTTTCATCCCAAACTACAACATTTTCAGACAAGATAGAACTACCAAAGGGGGCGGTGTTGCAATCTACTACAAAGATAGCCTGCAGAGTTCTGTCCTACTATCCAGGTCTGTACCCAAACAATTTGAACTTCTACTTTTAAAAATCCACCTCTCTAAAAACAAGTCTCTCACCGTTGCCGCCTGCTATAGACCACCCTCTGCCCCCAGCTGTGGTATGTGAACTGATTGCCCCCCATCTATCTTCAGAGCTCGTGCTGCTAGGTGACCTAAACTGGAACATGCTTAACACCCCAGCCATCCTACAATCTAAGCTTGATGCCCTCAATCTCACACAAATTATCAATGAACCTACCAGGTACCTCCCCAAAGCCTTAAACACAGACACCCTCATAGATATCATCCTAACCAACTTGCCCTCTAAATACACCTCTGCTGTCTTCAACCAAGATCTCAGCGATCACTGCCTCATTGCCTGCATCCGTAATGGGTCAGCGGTCAAACGACCTCCACTCATCACTGTCAAATGCTCCCTGAAACACTTCAGCGAGCAGGCCTTTCTAATCGACCTGGCCGGGGTATCCTGGAAGGATATTGATCTCATCCCGTTAGTAGAGGATGCCTGGGTATTTTTTTTAAATGCCTTCCTAACCATCTTAAATAAGCATGCCCCATTCAAGAAATTTAGAACCAGGAACAGATATGGCCCTTGGTTCTCACCAGACCTGAGTGCCCTTAACCAACACAAAAACATCCTATGGCGTTCTGCATTAGCATTGAACAGCCCACGTGATATGCAGCTGTTCAGGGAAGCTAGAAACCATTATACACAGGCAGTTAGAAAAGCCAAGGCTAGCTTTTTCAAGCAGAAATTTGCTTCCTGCAACACTAACTCAAAAAAGTTCTGGGACACTGTAAAGTCCACGGAGAATAAGAACACCTCCTCCCAGCTGCCCACTGCACTGAAGATAGGAAACACTGTCACCACTGATAAATCCACCATAATTGAGAATTTCAATAAGCATTTTTCTACGGCTGGCCATGCTTTCCACCTGGCTACTCCTAACCCGGTCAACAGCACTGCACCCCCCACAGCAACTCGCCCAAGCCTTCCCCATTTCTCCTTCTCCCAAATCCAGTCAGCTGATGTTCTGAAAGAGCTGCAAAATCTGGACCCCTACAAATCAGCTGGGCTAGACAATCTGGACTCTTTCTTTCTAAAATGATCTGCCGAAATTGTTGCCACCCCTATTACTAGCCTGTTCAACCTCTCTTTCGTGTCGTCTGAGATTCCCAAAGATTGGAAAGCAGCTGCGGTCATCCCCCTCTTCAAAGGGGGGGGACACTCTTGACCCAAACTGCTACAGACCTATATCTATCCTACCTTGCCTTTCTAAGGTCTTCGAAAGCCAAGTCAACAAACAGATTACCGACCATTTCGAATCTCACCATACCTTCTCTGCTGTGCAATCTGGTTTCAGAGCTGGTCATGGGTGCACCTCAGCCACGCTCAAGGTCCTAAACGATATCTTAACCGCCATCGATAAGAAACATTACTGTGCAGCTGTATTCATTGATCTGGCCAAGGCGTTCGACTCTGTCAATCACCACATCCTCATCGGCAGACTCGCCAGCCTTGGTTTCTCAAATGATTGCCTCGCCTGGTTCACCAACTACTTCTCTGATAGAGTTCAGTGTGTCAAATCGGAGGGTCTGCTGTCCGGACCTCTGGCAGTCTCTATGGGGGTGCCACAGGGTTCAATTCTTGGACCGACTCTCTTCTCTGTATACATCAATGATGTCGCTCTTGCTGCTGGTGAGTCTCTGATCCACCTCTACGCAGACAACACCATTCTGTATACTTCTGGCCCTTCTTTGGACACTGTGTTAACAACCCTCTAGGCAAGCTTCAATGCCATACAACTCTCCTTCCGTGGCCTCCAATTGCTCTTAAATACAAGTAAAACTAAATGCATGCTCTTCAACCGATTGCTGCCTGAACTTGCCCACCTGTCCAACATCACTACTCTGGACGGCTCTGACTTAGAATACGTGGACAACTACAAATACCTAGGTGTCTGGTTAGACTGTAAACTCTCCTTCCAGACCCACATCAAACATCTCCAATCCAAAGTTAAATCTAGAATAGGCTTCCTATTTCGCAACAAAGCATCCTTCACTCATGCTGCCAAACATACCCTTGTAAAACTGACCATCCTACCAATCCTCGACTTCGGCGATGTCATTTACAAAATAACCTCCAATAACCTACTCAACAAATTGGATGCAGTCTATCACAGTGCAATCCGTTTTGTCACCAAAGCCCCATATACTACCCACCATTGTGACCTGTACGCTCTCGTTGGCTGGCCCTCGTCGCCAAACCCACTGGCTCCATGTCATCTACAAGACCCTGCTAGGTAAAGTCCCCCCTTATCTCAGCTCGCTGGTCACCATAGCATCACCCACCTGTAGCACGCGCTCCAGCAGGTATATCTCTCTGGTCACCCCCATAACCAATTCTTTCTTTGGCCGCCTCTCCTTCCAGTTCTCTGCTGCCAATGACTGGAACGAACTGCAAAAATCTCTGAAACTGGAAACACTTATCTCCCTCACTAGCTTTAAGCACCAACTGTCAGAGCAGCTCACAGATTACTGAACCTGTACATAGCCCACCTATAATTTAGCCCAAACAACTACCTCTTTCCCTACTGTATTCATTTTATTTATTTATTTATTTATTTTGCTCCTTTGCACCCCATTATTTTTATTTCTACTTTGCACATTCTTCCACTGCAAATCTACCATTCCAGTGTTTTACTTGCTATATTGTATTTACTTTGCCACCTTGGCCTTTTTTTTGCCTTTACCTCCCTTATCTTACCTCATTTGCTCACATCGTATATAGGCTTGTTTATACTGTATTATTGACTGTATGTTTGTTTTACTCCATGTGTAACTCTGTGTCGTTGTATGTGTCAAACTGCTTTGCTTTATCTTGGCCAGGTCGCAATTGTAAATGAGAACTTGTTCTCAACTTGCCTACCTGGTTAAATAAAGGTAAAAAAAATAAGGACTCGTTTTACTTTGGATATAATACTTCTGTACCTGTTTCCTCCAGCATCTTTACAAGGTCCTTTGCTGTTGTTCTGGGATTGATTTGCACTTTTCGCATCAAAATACGTTCATCTCTAGGAGACAGAATGCGTCTCCTTCCTGAGCGGTATAATGGCTGTGTGGTTCCATGGTGTTTATGCTTGCGTACTATTGTTTGTACAGATGAACGTGGTACCTTCAGGCGTTTGGAAATTGCTCCCAAGGATGAACCAGACTTGTGGAGGTTTACAATTTTTTGGCTGATTTCTTTTGATTTTCCCATGATGTCAAGCAAAGAGGCACTGTGTTTGAAGGTAGGCCTTGAAATACATCCACAGGTACACCTCCAATTGACTCTAATTATGTTAATTAGCCTATCAGAAGCTTCTAAAGCCACCACATAATTTTCTGGAATTTTCCAAGCTGTTTAAAGGCACAGTCAACTTAGTGAATGTAAACATCTCACCCACTGGAATTGTGATGTGAAATAATCTGTCTGTAAACAATTGTTGGTAAAACTACTTGTCATGCATAGAGTAGATGTCCTAACCGACTTGCCAAACCTATTGTTTGTTACAAAGAAATTTGTGGAGTGGTTGAAAAACGAGTTTTAATGACTCCAACCTAAGTGTATGTGAACTTCCGACTTCAACTGTAGATGAGTAGCTCTCAAGATGACATTACCATCACCGTTCTATAGGCCTAGAGCTTAGCCTACAGCTGTACTCTGTAGATGTGCTGCCTGTGTCCTTGCTGAAGGTTAGCTGTGACTTCATGACCTAGCCAGCCAGCCCATAGAAATACCAGTACAATATATTATAAAACTGTTCTATTTCATTCAATGAGTCAGCCGTTCTATTTTCACCATGTCTGTGTTTTATAATGAATACAATATATCACCGCCAGTCCTCTCATATCTCCTCCATACACTCTTAGTATGACTCAGTATGACTCAGCACTGGTCCCTGGGCCTGGATCAGAACAGAAAGGAAGGAGAGGTGTACATGCAGCCTTTTACATGACCTAGCAGTCAACCATTCTATTTCCACCTTGTCTGTACATGAAGACTGAATATCCCCTTCAGTCATCCCTCAAATAAACTCAGCAAAAAAAGAAACGCCCTCTCACTTCCAACTGCGTTTATTTTCAGCAAACTTAACATGTGTAAATATTTGTATGAACATAACAAGATTCAACAACTGAGACATAAACTGAACAAGTTCCACAGACATGTGACTAACAGAAATTTAATAACGTGTCCCTGAACAAAGGTGGGGGGTCAAAAGTAACAGTCAGTATCTGGTGTGGCCACCATCTGCATTAAGTACTGCAGTGCATCTCCTCCTCATGGACTCGGGCAGTTGTTGTTGCCATCCTGTGCCTGTCTCACAGGTGTGATGTTCGGATGTACCAATCCTGTGCAGGTGTTGTTACACGTGGTCTGCCACTGCAAGGACGATCAGCTGTCCATCCTGTCTCCCTGTAGCGCTGTCTTAGGCGTCTCACAGTACGGACATTGCAATTTATTGCCCTGGCCACATCTGCAGTCCTCATGCCTCCTTGCAGTATGCCTATGGCACGTTCACGCAGATGAGCAGGGACCCTGGGCATCTTTCTCTTGGTGTTTTTCAGAGTCAGTAGAAAGGCCTCTTTAGTGTTCTACGTTTTCATAACTGTGACCATAATTGCCTACCGTCTGTAAGCTGTTAGTGTCTTAACGACCGTTCCACAGGTGCATGTTCATTTAATTGTTTATGGTTCATTGAACAAGCATGGGAAACGGTGTTTAAACCCTTTACAATGAAGATCTGTGAAGTTATTTGGATTTTTACGAATTATCTTTGAAAGACAGGGTCCTGAAAATAGGACGTTTCTTTTTTTGCTGAGTTTATAATGGCGCCGGAGGGGATGGGTGCCGTTTTATGGGCTCCTTAACAACTGTGCTATTTTGTTATTTTTTTCTCATGGTTTGTAACTTATTTTTTATTTTTTACATAAAGTTGATGCTACCGTCTCTTATGACCGAAAAGAGCTTCTGGACATCAGAACAGCGATTACTGACCTCAAACTGGACGAAGATATGTTCTTTAATGAGTCCTACGCAAAGAATATACTGCTTTCCGGAGACCAGGCCCAAATCCCTGCCATTCACGTGAAGAAAAGGCGGAGATACAGAGGGAGAAGGTCGGTTCTATTGGCCAACGTGCAATCACTGGAAAACAAACTGGATGATCTATGATCGAGACTGGCCTACCAACGGGACATTAAACACTATAATATCTTATGTTTCACTGAGTCGCGGCTGAATGACGACACAGATAATATAGAGCTGGCTGGGTTTTCCGTGCATCGGCAGGACAGAGCAGCTATGTCTGGTAAGGCGAAGGAAGGGTATGGTGTGTGTCTATTTGTCAATAACTGCTGGTGTGCGATGTCTCATATAAAGTAAGGATTGCTCGCCTGAGGTAGAGTGCCTTATCATAAGCTGTACACCGCATTATTTACCAAGAGAGTTGTCATCTACAGTTGAAGTCGGAAGTTTACATACACCTTTGCCAAATACATTTAAACTCAGTTTTTCATGATTCCTGACATTCAATCCTAGTAAAAATTCCCTGTCTTAGATCAGTTAGGATCACCACTTTATTTTAAGAATGTGAAATAATTTATTTTGATAACTGGGTCACTATATGGTCAACCAATCACTATATTAAACATATACGCCCCTAACACAGATACTCCTGCCTTCATGTCAAAAATTATAACCCTGTTCAATGAGCATTGTGTCTCCTTTGGCGTGGTGGCCGGAGATTTTAATTGTACCCTTAACCCAACCCTAGACAAATCATCTCAAGTCCCCACCACAAATCCTAGATCTGCAAAGATGTTGAACTCTCTTACTAAAGAGATGGGACTGATAGATATCTGGAGAGAGAATAATAGCTAATCTATGGACTATACATACTACTCTAATGTCCATAACACCTACTCCCGTATAGATTACATTTTTATCCCAAAGAGTTTCATAAATTCAGCCACATGTACAATCGGACCCATAGCACTTTCAGATCACGCCTTTGTCCACCTCTGCTTTGACCTCTGCAAAAACATCCCGAGGTCAAAGAGCTGGAAATTCAACACCTCCATGCTATCAAATGACGAGTTCCATACATTGGTAACTACATGGATAGACAACTACACACAAGACAATAAAGACTCTCCTGTTTCTCCGGCCACAATGTGGGACGCTGCTAAAGCCACACTAAGAGGTAATCTAATTGCATATGCTTCCTCTAAGAAAAAAGCAATGGAAGCACACAGGCTAGATCTTGAGAGGGAGCTGGAATGCTGTGAAAAAATACATAAACAATCCCTAGACAGCACCTCCTGGAGTCATCTTAAAGCAGCCAAAGCCAAACTGAATTTGGACTACACTCGGGAGATAAAAAAAAAAGTTTTCTTTACAAAACAGAAATACCATGAGTATAGCAATAGGCCCAGTAGATTGCTTGCTTACCAATTAAAAAAGGAGCAGTCAGAGCGTACAATCATGGCTATCCGAACAGCAGAGGACGAGGTCACATATGACCCAAAAAATATCAATTTAACTTTTCATGATTTTTACTGCAAACTATATACCTCTGAGAGAAAACACACAGAGGCAGAACTCCACTCTTTCCTAGAGGGAATCTCGCTACCTAAACTATCAGAGACCGACCAGGAAGATCTCAACTCCCCCTTCACTCCTGAGGAGATCCTGGAGGCAATTACCTCCATGCCACCTAATAAGTCCCCAGGCCCAGATGGATTCCCCAGAGAGTTCTATAAAGCTTTTTGGCCCCAGCTCAGCCCTATCTTCATGCCAATGCTGGAGGATTTTTGCAAAAACGGAGTTCTCCCAGACTCAATGCACACAGCTCGCATTACAGTGTTGCTAAAAAAGGACAAGGACCCCCTATCCTGCTCGTCCTTCCGGCCCATAAGCTTGTTGGATTTCGACTATAAAATAATTACCAAATTGCTCGCCAAAAGACTAAACACTCTTCTTCCCAAAATAATAAAAGCGGACCAAACTGGATTTATTAGAGACAGATACTCTTCTGATAACATTCGCCGTCTTTTTGATATTATTGATCAAGTAAACGCACAAAAGACCCCTGTCCTGCTGGCTTCACTGGATGCTGAGAAGGCGTTTGACAGGATGGAGTGGAGCTTTCTGTTTTCAGTCTTAGAAAAGTTCAATATGGGCCCACATTTTATTAAATGGATCAAATCACTATACTCTCATCCAAATGCCATGGTGACTACTAATGGACTGAACTCTGACAGATTCCCTCTGGAACGGGGCACAAGACAAGGGTGCTCGCTGTCCCCGCTGCTCTACTTGTTGGGGGCGGAGCCTCTGGCAGAGATGATAAGGAGCAATCCAAGTATTATGGGTGTTTCTGCAGGCGGCCTGCAGCACAAGATTTTGCTCTACATATCCAACCCTGAGAAATCCCTCCCTCTCATTTTAGACACAATTGCTCAGTATGGCAAGTTTTCAGGTTATAAGATTAATTTTAACAAATCCACTGTCTGCCCTCTCAATATTACACTCACCAGCTCTATGAAGACACTTTGTCCTTTCCAATGGAAAACACACGGGTTTCAATACCTCGGGATCTTCATAACACCAGATCTGAATAGCCTTTTTAAGGAAAATTACCTTCCACTCCTGGATCGAATCAAGAACGATCTCCAAACCTGGATCTCCCTCCCAATTAGCTTAGTAGGAAGAATTAATGTAATCCGTATGAACGTCCTCCCTAGACTAAACTACTTATTTCAGATGCTCCCATGCTATCTCCCAGTTTCCTTCTTCAAAACAACTAACCAAAGCATCACCAAATTTATATGGGGCAATAAAAAACCTAGGATCAAGTTTTCCACTTTATCAAAACCTGAATCTAAAGGTGGTCTTGCCCTTCCCTCCCTTCAACTGTACTACTGGTCTGCCCAAATCCGCAACATGCTAACATGGATCACAAACAGACAAGAGTCAACGTGGATTCAGATAGAAGCCCAATCCTGTGGTTCATTGCCCTTAAGCTCAATTATATTCATTAATAACTTTAGTGAAGTGGGCAACATAGCCAAGACCTTTGCAACATAGCCATACCTTGACTTTGTTGTCCTTAAGCCATTTTGCCACAACTTTGGAAGTATGCTTGGGGTCATTGTCCATTTGGAAGACCCATTTGCAACCAAGCTTTAACTTCCTGACTGATGTCCTGAGATGTTGCTTCAATATATCCATATAATTTTCCATTCTCATGATGCTCATGGACTACATGAAAAGGAAGGCCGATCAGACCCCCATTAACATCGACGGGGCAGTAGTGGAGTGGGTTGAGAGTTTCAAGTTCCTTGGTGTTCACATCACCCACAAACTACCACGGTCCAAACATACCAAGACAGTCGTGAAGAGGACACCTTTTCCCCCTCAGGAGACTGAAAACATTTGGCATGGGTCCCCAGATCCTCAAAAAGTTATACAGCTGCCCATCGAGAGCATCACCGCCTGGTATGGCAACTGCTTGGCATCCGACTGTAAGGCAATACAGAGGGTAGTGAGTACAGCCCAATAAATCACTGGAGCCAAGCTTCCTGCCATCCAGGACTTATATATACTAGGCAGTGTCAGAAGAAGTCCCCAAAAAATGTCAAAGGACTTCAGTCACCCAAGTCATAGACTGTTCTCTCTGCTACAGCACGGCAAGCGGTACCGGAGCACCAAGTCTAGGTCCAAAAGGCTCCTTAACAGCTTCTACCCTCAAGCCATAAGACTGTTGAACAATTAATCAAATGGCCACCTGGACTATTTACTTTGACCCACCCCCCCACCCCATTTGTTTTTACATAGCTGCCTCTCATTGTTTATTACCTATGCATAGTCACTTTATTATCTCAAATTACCCCCACACATTGACTGGGTACCAGTACCCCCTGTATATAGCCTTGTTATTGTTATGTAATTTTATTGTGTTACTTTTTAATTAACACTTTCTTGAACTGCATTGTTGGTTAAGGGCTTGTAAGTAAGCATTTCACGGTAGTCGGCATATGTGACAGATAGCATTTGATTTGATATCGGTTATGTCAGTGTGAAACAGCCCTGTCCCTTGGTCTGGATCAGAACAGAACAGGAAGGAAAGAAAGATGTGAATTCTGCAGCTTTATATGACACAAAATCACACAAGCTATTCCCCACCCAGCTCAGACCAGACTAGCCAGTCGTCAGTAGATACTAGATGCAGTCCTAGCCTGGGTTGTTTAATCTCTCTCTCATCATTACATCATATAAATGTTCTTTCTCCATGTCCTCTCCACAATTTCCCTCCAGACTCCAGTAGATAAGCCTGGTCCCAGATCTGGTTGTACAATATACTGTTAATAGATCTGGGACCACGCAATAACCAACTCCAATACAGCACAAACAGATCTGGGACCAGGCTTTAACCAACTCCAATACAGCACAAACAGATCTGGGACCAGGCTTTAACCAACTCCAATACAGCACAAACAGATCTGGGACCAGACTACTAGTAGACGTTGGCAATACTGGCCTGGGTTGTTGTTGTCCGCCCTCCACTCCATGGACAGGCAGCAGATCAGACACACATGATTAGATGTACTCTAGTCCATCCTCTCCATTGACAGCACATCCCAAATCCAACCAGCAGCCTTAGGCTAGGCTACATTGCCATGGTGAGTGCATGGCTGTGGTCAGAAAAGTCTGTACCCCATCATCATGGAACTGAAGGGATGGTTCAGAGATGGAGTTAGTAGTGTACTATAAGAAAATACAAGGAATGTAGTCCGTGTGCTGTGAGGAGATCCCAGGCACAGTATAGCAGAGGTCAGGGTCTCTATAAGTGTCATGTACTGTCATGTTGTCTTGTCTCTGTCCTTTCCCTTCACCCTGTCTCCCTCTGCTGGTCGTGTTAGGTTACCTTTTCTCCCCCGCTTTCCCCCAGCTGTCCCTTGTCTCCTCTAACTACCCATTCACCCCGTTCCCCACCTGTTCCCTTTTTTCCCTCTGATTAGGTCCCAATATCTCTCTCTGTTTCTGCTCCTGTCCTTGTCGGATTCTTGTTTGTTTGTGTCATTCATGCCTGAACCAGACTGTCGTCATGTTTGCTGTAACCTTGTCCTGTCCTGTCGGAATCTGCCGGTCCATCTGAGCCTACCTATGTTTGGTAATTAAAGAAGCTCTGTTTAAGTTGATTCGCTTTTGGGTCCTCATTCACGCACCGTAACAGAAGAATCCGACCAAGAATGGACCCAGCGACTTCGGATCCTCTCCACTCAGCCGTCGAGATCCAGGGAGCGATGCTAGGCAGACACAAGCAGGAATTGTCTGCTGCTCGACATGCCGTTGAGACCCTGGCCACCCAAGTCTCCAACCTCACAGAACAGGTTCACCATCTCCGCCTCGATCCACCGGCCACTTCCAGGGCTTTCGAATCTCCGGAGCCCAGAATCAATAACCCGCCGTGTTACTCTGGGGAGCCCACTGAATGCCGCTCGTTCCTCACCCAGTGTGATATTGTGTTTTCTCTCCAGCCCAACACTTACTCCAGGAGCACTGCTCGTGTCGCCTACGTCATATCTCTCCTTATTGGACGGGCTCGTGAGTGGGGCACGGCAATCTGGGAGGCAAGGGCTGAGTGTACTAACCAGTATCAAGACTTTAAGGAGGAGATGATACGGGTTTTTGATCGATCTGTTTTTGGGGAGGAGGCTTCCAGGGCCCTGTCTTCCCTATGTCAAGGCAATCGATCCATAACAGACTACTCTATTGAGTTTCGCACTCTTGCTGTCTCCAGTGGCTGGAACGAGCCGGCCTTGCTCGCTCGTCTTCTGGAGGGTTTCCGCGCAGAGGTAAAGGATGAGATTCTCTCCCGGGAGGTTCCTTCCAGCGTGGATTCCTTGATTGAACTCGCTATTCGCATTGAGCGACGGGTTGATCTTCGTCACCGAGCTCGTGGAAAGGAGCTCGCGCTCTCCGTCGCCTCCCTCTCCGCATCACTACCATCTTCCTCTGCCGGCTCGGGTGCTGAGCCCATGCAGCTGGGAGGTATCCGCATCTCGACTGAGGAGAGGGAACGGAGAATCACCAACCGCCTCTGTCTCTATTGCGGTTCCGCTGGTCATTTTGTCACTTCATGTCCAGTAAAAGGCCAGAGCTCGTCAGTAAGCGGAGGGCTACTGGTGAGCGCTACTACTCCTGTCTCTCCTTCAAGATCCTGCACTACCTTGTCGGTCCATCTACGCTGGACCGGTTCGTCAGCTTCCTGCAGTGCCTTAATAGACTCTGGGGCGGAGGGCTGTTTTATGGACGAGACCTGGGCTCGGGAACATGACATTCCTCTCAGACAGTTAAAGGAGCCCACGGCCTTGTTCGCCCTGGATGGTAGTCCTCTCCCCAGGATTCAGCGTGAGACGCTACCTCTAACCCTCACTGTTTCTGGTAATCATAGTGAAACCATTTCTTTTTTAATTTTTCGTTCACCTTTTACACCTGTTGTTTTGGGCCATCCCTGGCTAGTTTGTCATAATCCTTCCATTAATTGGTCTAGTAATTCTATCCTCTCCTGGAACGTCTCTTGTCATGTGAAATGTTTAATGTCTGCTATCCCTCCTGTTTCCTCTGTCTCTTCTTCACAGGAGGAGCCTGGTGATTTGACAGGGGTGCCGGAGGAATATCACGATCTGCGCACGGTGTTCAGTCGGTCCAGGGCCACCTCTCTTCCTCCACACCGGTCGTATGATTGTAGTATTGATCTCCTTCCGGGAACCACCCCCCCCCGGGGTAGACTATACTCTCTGTCGGCTCCCGAACGTAAGGCTCTCGAGGATTATTTGTCTGTAGCTCTTGACGCCGGTACCATAGTCCCCTCCTCCTCTCCCGCCGGAGCGGGGTTTTTTTTTGTCAAGAAGAAGGACGGGTCTCTGCGCCCCTGCATAGATTATCGAGGGCTGAATGACATAACAGTGAAGAATCGTTATCCGCTTCCTCTTATGTCTTCAGCCTTCGAGATCCTGCAGGGAGCCAGGTTTTTCACTAAGTTGGACCTTCGTAACGCTTACCATCTCGTGCGCATCAGGGAGGGGGACGAGTGGAAGACGGCGTTTAACACTCCGTTAGGGCACTTTGAATACCGGGTTCTTCCTTTCGGCCTCGCTAACGCTCCAGCTGTCTTTCAGGCATTAGTCAATGATGTCCTGAGAGACATGCTGAACATCTTTGTTTTCGTTTACCTTGACGATATCCTGATTTTTTCACCGTCACTCCAGATTCATGTTCAGCACGTTCGACGTGTCCTCCAGCGCCTTTTAGAGAATTGTCTTTTTGTGAAGGCTGAGAAGTGCACTTTTCATGCCTCCTCCGTCACATTTCTCGGTTCTGTTATTTCCGCTGAAGGCATTAAGATGGATCCCGCTAAGGTCCAAGCTGTCATTGATTGGCCCGTCCCTAAGTCACGCGTCGAGCTGCAGCGCTTTCTCGGCTTCGCGAACTTCTATCGTCGTTTCATCCGTAATTTCGGTCAGGTGGCAGCTCCTCTCACAGCCCTTACTTCTGTCAAGACGTGCTTTAAGTGGTCCGTTTCCGCCCAGGGAGCTTTTGATCTCCTCAAGAATCGTTTTACATCCGCTCCTATCCTTGTTACACCTGACGTCTCTAGACAGTTCGTTGTCGAGGTTGACGCGTCAGAGGTGGGAGTGGGAGCCATCCTTTCTCAGCGCTCCCTCTCTGACGACAAGGTCCACCCATGCGCGTATTTTTCTCATCGCCTGTCGCCGTCGGAACGTAACTATGATGTGGGTAACCGCGAACTGCTCGCCATCCGGTTAGCCCTAGGCGAATGGCGACAGTGGTTGGAGGGGGCGACCGTTCCTTTTGTCGTTTGGACTGACCATAGGAACCTTGAGTACATCCGTTCTGCCAAACGACTTAATGCGCGTCAGGCGCGTTGGGCGCTGTTTTTCGCTCGTTTCGAGTTCGTGATTTCTTATCGTCCGGGCTCTAAGAACACCAAGCCTGATGCTTTGTCTCGTCTCTTCAGTTCTTCAGTAGCCTCCACTGACCCCGAGGGGATTCTCCCTGAGGGGCGTGTTGTCGGGTTGACTGTCTGGGGAATTGAGAGGCAGGTAAAGCAAGCACTCACTCAAACTCCGTCGCCGCGCGCTTGTCCTAGGAACCTTCTTTTCGTTCCCGTTCCTACTCGTCTGGCCGTTCTTCAGTGGGCTCACTCTGCCAAGTTAGCCGGCCACCCTGGCGTTCGGGGTACGCTTGCTTCCATTCGCCAGCGTTTCTGGTGGCCCACCCGGGAGCATGACACGCGTCGTTTCGTGGCTGCTTGTTCGGTCTGCGCGCAGACTAAGTCCGGTAACTCTCCTCCTGCCGGCCGTCTCAGGCCGCTTCCTATTCCCTCTCGACCGTGGTCTCACATCGCCTTAGATTTTGTCACCGGACTGCCTTCGTCAGCGGGGAAGACTGTTATTCTTACGGTTGTCGATAGGTTCTCTAAGGCGGCTCATTTCATTCCCCTTGCTAAGCTTCCTTCTGCTAAAGAGACGGCACAAATCATCATCGAGAATGTTTTCAGAATTCATGGCCTTCCGTCAGACGTCGTTTCGGACAGAGGTCCGCAATTCACGTCTCAATTTTGGAGGGAGTTTTGCCGTTTGATTGGGGCTTCCGTCAGTCTCTCTTCCGGCTTTCACCCCCAGTCTAACGGTCAAGCAGAACGGGCCAATCAGACTATTGGTCGCATCTTACGCAGTCTTTCTTTTCGCAACCCTGCGTCTTGGTCAGAACAGCTCCCCTGGGCAGAATACGCCCACAACTCGCTTCCTTCGTCTGCGACCGGGCTATCTCCTTTTCAGAGTAGCCTCGGGTACCAGCCTCCGTTGTTCTCATCTCAGTTCGCCGAGTCCAGCGTCCCCTCCGCTCAGGCTTTTGTCCAACGTTGCGAGCGCACCTGGAAGAGGGTCAGGTCTGCACTTTGCCGTTATAGGGCGCAGACTGTGAGAGCTGCTAATAAGCGTAGAACTAAGAGCCCTAGATATTGTCGCGGTCAGAGAGTTTGGCTCTCCACTCAGAACCTTCCCCTTAAGACGGCTTCTCGCAAGTTGACCCCGCGGTTCATTGGTCCATTCCGTATCTCTCAGGTCATTAATCCTGTCGCAGTGCGACTTCTTCTTCCGCGAGATCTTCGTCGCGTCCACCCGGTCTTCCATGTCTCCTGTGTTAAGCCCGTTCTTCGCGCCCCCGCTCGTCTTCCCCCCCCCCCCCCCATCCTTGTCGAGGGCGCACCTATCTACAGGGTCCGTAAAATCTTGGACATGCGTCCTCGGGGCCGTGGTCATCAGTACCTAGTTGACTGGGAGGGGTACGGTCCTGAGGAGAGGAGTTGGGTTCCCTCTCGGGACGTGCTGGACCGTGCGCTGATTGATGATTTCCTCCGTTGCCGCCAGGTTTCCTCCTCGAGTGCGCCAGGAGGCGCTCGGTGAGTGGGGGGGTACTGTCATGTACTGTCATGTTGTCTTGTCTCTGTCCTTTCCCTTCACCCTGTCTCCCTCTGCTGGTCGTGTTAGGTTACCTTTTCTCCCCCGCTTTCCCCCAGCTGTCCCTTGTCTCCTCTAACTACCCATTCACCCCGTTCCCCACCTGTTCCCTTTTTTCCCTCTGATTAGGTCCCAATATCTCTCTCTGTTTCTGCTCCTGTCCTTGTCGGATTCTTGTTTGTTTGTGTCATTCATGCCTGAACCAGACTGTCGTCATGTTTGCTGTAACCTTGTCCTGTCCTGTCGGAATCTGCCGGTCCATCTGAGCCTACCTATGTTTGGTAATTAAAGAAGCTCTGTTTAAGTTGATTCGCTTTTGGGTCCTCATTCACGCACCGTAACAATAAGCAGAGGACAGGGGAATAACGATGGGGGAGATGGCACCACTGCCCCCTGGGGCTCCATGGATGGCAGAGTCATAAGGTCATCAGCATACTTCCCATCCGAAACCGTAATGAACAGTTTGTGTATTTGTAATGACGACATATTGTAATGTTTTTGTTTGTTTTGGTCTTCTGTAAGGTTTTTTTCAGCTGTTCGTGCACACTGATACTTTTTTTCAAGGCAAGCTGAAGTTCAGAGCTGAAGTCTACGCCCCTTCGTTGGTCATTGGTCAACAGTAGTGATTCTTGCCATTTGAGAGACGACTTGATTTCACGCACATTTTTTCACTTGGGAAATACTGCAATAGCTTAGATTAATTCTGACTATTTTGTGGAATTGTATACTGGCTATGGCGCCTCAAGATGGACAAACAGGCTGTTGCATCTTTTTCTCTTTTTTTTAAGTGAAGGTCTTTTTTTTAAGGGAGTATGCGAGTTCGGCTAGCCACCAGCCAACTGAAGCATACAGAAGCCTTTAGCAAGCCTCCATAGGACACATTATGCACACACACACACACAGGCCAAGCCTTCATCCTGGCTCTATCCAAGGAGGAGGTCATAACTCTGTTACTACACACAGACAACCATGGGTCCTGATACAGGTATACAGTTGATAATGGGCCTGGGTCTTACCACGCAAAGGCCAAGGGAGCAGGATGAGCGGTGGTGGTGTGTGTGTCTGTGTGTGTGTGTGTGTGTCTCACGAGGAAGGGGGCTGTATGAGATCAGATTCGGAGTCAGGGAAAGACTAGGGCTGTGACGGTCATGGATTTTGGATGGCGTTAGTTGGCCAGCCAAATGATTGCAGTCACCGTAATAACCGTTCGGATAGCGAAAAAAGAAACACGGTAATTTTCTCCTCTCCTCCACTCCTGACTGCATGTGCTGCCATAGAAATAGAATGAATAGAACTGGTGTCTCAATTCATGTCAATGATGGCATAATGGGTGGACTGGCGGCCATTGCGATTCTATTAATAGGAGCAAAGCAGGAAGCAAAAGGAGGAAGTAAAAGCAGGAAGTGTACCCATGGTGGTTTGTTGATTCAACTCAACTGACATGACTTAAAATACATTCCATTGCATGAGGCGCATCAGTTAACATGGGGCCTTTTTTTAACTAGGCAAGTCAGTTAAGAACAAATTCTTATTTACAATGGCGGCCTACCCTGGCCAAACCCGGACGATGCTGGGCCAATTGTGCGCTGCCCTATGGGACTCCCAATCACGACCGGTTGTGATACAGCCTGGAATTGAACCAGGGTCTGTAGTTATGCCTCTAGCATTGAGATGCAGTGCTTTAGACCGCTGTGCCACTCGGGAGCCCTTATTCAGCACGGTCAATAATTTGATCAGCACTTTTATAAGCCATAAAGTGTGCATTCTCCCTATTTCCAGTCACACTTCAACCAGCACTGCAGCTGCAATTAATGGGTGTAGCAAAGTGTTTCCATAAGTTTGCGTTGTTATTAAAAGCGGCTTGTCTTTTATAATATAGAGGAATATTTCACTTTCTCTGGTCATAGAAGTTGTCACGCCCTGGCCTTAGTTATCTTTGTTTTCTGTATTATTTTGGTTAGGTCAGGGTGTGACATGGGGGATTTATGTGTTTTTGTCTGGTCTAGGGCTTTTGTATGTTTATGGGGTGTTTTCAGGTCTAGGTGATTATGTAAGTCTATGGTTGCCTAGATTGGTTCTCAATTAGAGGCAGGTGTTTATCGTTGTCTCTGATTGGGAGCCATATTTAGGCAGCCATGTTCTTTGGGTATTTTGTGGGTGGTTGTCTTCTGTCTTTGTGTCTATGCACCAGATAGGACTGTTTCCTTTTTTTTTCCTATTTGTTGTTTTGTATTTTGTAGTGTTCACGTTTATTGTCCTTATTAAACATGTTGAACACTAACCACGCTGCATTTTGGTCCTCCTCTCCTTCAACGGAAGAAAACCGTTACAGAACCACCCACCACAATAGGACCAAGCGGCGTGGTAACAGGCAGCAGCAGGAGAGGCAGCAGCAGCAGCAGTAGCAGGAGAGGCAGCACTATTTAGAGAAATGGACTTGAGAGGCGATCCTAGACGGGAAAGGACCCTGGGCACAGCCAGGAGATTATCGCCGCCCCAAAGAAGAGCTGGAGGCAGCGAAGGCGGAGAGGCGCTGGTATGAGGAGGCAACACGGCGGCGCGGATGGAAGCCCGAGAGACAGCCCCAAAAATGTATTGGGGGGGGGGGGACAGGGAGAGTGTGGCAGAGTTAGGAGTCAGACCTGAGCCAACTCCCCCTGTTTACCATGAGGAGCCAAGGATGGAATCAGAGCAGTCGGCGAAGTTGAGGTGTACGTCTGAGAGTGTGGAGGAGTTATTGGACAAATTGGAGGAGAGTGAATGGAGGGGAGATTATGAGACATTCGAGGAGTTGTTGATAAAATTGGAGGAGAGTGAAGAGAGAGAGCTGTCGGTTTGGCGCAGTATTACACGGAACTCGTCCTGAGGTGCGCGCTAGCCGTCTGGTTAAGACTGTGCCAGCCTCACGCACCAGGCCTCCTAGCCTCCCTAGCCCTGCACGTCCTGTGCCAGCTCAGCTCTACAGTGCTCCTAGCCGTGCTACCCGTGGCGGGCGTTGTACTGGTCAGGCACCGTGTTATGCGGTGGAAAGCACGGTGTCCCCAGTACGCGTGCTTAGCCCGGTGCGCTACATCCCAGCTCCCCACATCTGCCGGGCTAGGGTGAAGATCCAGCCAGGGTGGATGGTGCCAGCCCTGCTCTCAAGATCTCCAGTACGCCTTCACGGTCCCGTCCATCCAGTGCCACCTACACACACCAGCCCTCCGGTGGCAGCCCCCCGCACCAGGCTTTCTCTCCGTCCTTTGTCTACAGGTGCTCCCGCCTGTCCAGAGCTGCTAGAGTCTCCCGGGGGGTACTGTCATGCCCTGGCCTTAGTTATCTTTGTTTTCTGTATTATTTTGGTTAGGTCAGGGTGTGACATGGGGGATTTATGTGTTTTGTCTGGTCTAGGGGTTTTGTATGTTTATGGGGTGTTCCCTGGTCTAGGTGATTATGTAAGTCTATGGTTGCCTAGATTGGTTCTCAATTAGAGGCAAGTGTTTATCGTTGTCTCTGATTGGGAGCCATATTTAGGCAGCCATGTTCTTTGGGTATTTTGTGGGTGGTTGGATGTGGATGTGGGAAAATTGGAAAGGCGAATGTCTCCTCGTTTTTGTGTCTGGGAAGTGAGTGGGCTAGGCTCTGGGCTCTGGACTGGGATAGTTGATCCATATTTAGGGTACTCATACTGCAGTGAATTATAACCACACACTGGGCTGGGTAATCCATCTTTCAGGTCCTACTGGTCCTGCTGTAGGGAAATACAACCAGAACTGTGAGGGGACCAGAGCTGTCTAGTGGACACAATGAAGCCCTGTGTGCTGGACGTTCCCTCCTGACAAACTCATCAGTGCCTATTAGTCAGAAAGAGAGAGACTAATATTACCAGAACTTTTACTGTATAGGCCCCATAGATGTTACAACCCCTGCGGATCTGTGTCTGTCTAACACACACACATTGTGTCTGTCTGTCTGTTTCTAGCTCCTGTTACAGCGCTACATGTACTTCCTGTCATGGGTAATACATTATAGATAGTTGAGAAGAGAAACAGGCTGTTTTCTACTCTGGGTTTCTGAGTAGAATAAGATGCCACGTGGGTGTGAAGGGATTGTGCGACTAAAGCAGTTTGTTCCCACAGTCGGCATTGGCACGTGGCCTTGTGCTGTGGCGTTGGTACCATAGCCTGCTTCATCCACCTCTGCCTGTCAACTTTGGCTGTATCTCAATTCATCCTCTCTCTTCCCGTCCTACTCACTGTATTAGAGGAGACCTTTTTTGACCTTTTTCTCCAATCCATTTTGTCGAGGCGGCAAGGAGAGAAATTGAGGAATGGCGGAAAGATTAGTTAGGAAAGAGCTCTGGACTGGATGTCTTCTCTCTGGCCCAGGCCCTGATCCCTCTGCTGCCTGTCCATGCTGTTACATCAAATCAAAATCAAATCAAATGTATTTATATAGCCCTTCGTACATCAGCTGATATCTCAAAGTGCTGTACAGAAACCCAGCCTAAAACCCCAAACAGCAAGCAATGCAGGTGTAGAAGCACGGTGGCTAGGAAAAACTCCCTAGAAAGGCCAAAACCTAGGAAGAAACCTAGAGAGGAACCAGGCTATGTGGGGTGGCCAGTCCTCTTCTGGCTGTGCCGGGTGGAGATTATAACAGAACATGGCCAAGATGTTCAAATGTTCATAAATGACCAGCATGGTTGAATAATAGTAAGGCAGAACAGTTGAAACTGGAGCAGCAGCACGGTCGGGTGGACTGGGGACAGCAAGGAGTCATCATGTCAGGTAGTCCTGGGGCATGGTCCTAGGGCTCAGGTCCTCCGAGAGAGAGAAAGAAAGCGAGAAGGAGAGAATTAGAGAACGCACACTTAGATTCACACAGGACACCGAATAGGACAGGAGAAGTACTCCAGATATAACAAACTGACCCTAGCCCCCCCGACACATAAACTACTGCAGCATAAATACTGGAGGCTGAGACAGGAGGGGTCAGGAGACACTGTGGCCCCATCCGAGGACACCCCCGGACAGGGCCAAACAGGAAGGATATAACCCCACCCACTTTGCCAAAGCACAGCCCAAACACCACTAGAGGGATATCTTCAACTACCAACTTACCATCCTGAGACAAGGCTGAGTATAGCCCACAAAGACCTGCCACGGCACAACCCAAGGGGGGGGGGGGCAACCCAGACAGGATGACCACATCAGTGAATCAACCCACTCAGGTGACGCACCCCCTCCAGGGACGGCATGAGAGAGCCCCAGTAAGCCAGTGACTCAGCCCCTGTAATAGGGTTAGAGGCAGAGAATCCCAGTGGAAAGAGGGGAACCGGCCAGGCAGAGACAGCAAGGGCGGTTCGTTGCTCCAGAGCCTTTCCGTTCACCTTCCCACTCCTGGGCCAGACTACACTCAATCATATGACCCACTGAAGAGATGAGTCTTCAGTAAAGACTTAAAGGTTGAGACCGAGTTTGCGTCTCTGACATGGGTAGGCAGACCGTTCCATAAAAATGGAGCTCTATAGGAGAAAGCCCTGCCTCCAGCTGTTTGCTTAGAAATTCTAGGGACAATTAGGGGGCCTGCGTCTTGTGACCGTAGCGTACGTGTAGGTATGTACGGCAGGACCAAATCAGAGAGATAGGTAGGAGCAAGCCCATGTAATGCTTTGTAGGTTAGCAGTAAAACCTTGAAATCAGCCCTTGCTTTGACAGGAAGCCAGTGTAGAGAGGCTAGCACTGGAGTAATATGATCAATTTTTTTGGTTCTAGTCAGGATTCTAGCAGCCGTATTTAGCACTAACTGAAGTTTATTTAGTGCTTTATCCGGGTAGCCGGAAAGTAGAGCATTGCAGTAGTCTAACCTAGAAGTGACAAAAGCATGGATTAATTTTTCTGCATCATTTTTGGACAGAAAGTTTCTGATTTTTGCAATGTTACGTAGATGGAAAAAAGCTGTCCTTGAAATGGTTCTTGATATGTTCTTCAAAAGAGAGATCAGGGTCCAGAGTAACGCCGAGGTCCTTCACAGTTTTATTTGTGACGACTGTACAACCATTAAGATTAATTGTCAGATTCAACAGAAGATCTCTTTGTTTCTTGGGACCTAGAACAAGCATCTCTGTTTTGTCCGAGTTTAAAAGTAGAAAGTTTGCAGCCATCCACTTCCTTATGTCTGAAACACATGCTTCTAGCAAGGGCAATTTTGGGGCTTCACCATGTTTCATTGAAATGTACAGCTGTGTGTCATCCGCATAGCAGTGAAAGTTAACATTATGTTTTCGAATAACATCCCCAAGAGGTAAAATATATAGTGAAAACAATAGTGGTCCTAAAACGGAACCTTGAGGAACACCGACATTTACAGTTGATTTGTCAGAGGACAGACCATTCACAGAGACAAACTGATATCTTTCCGACAGATAAGATCTAAACCAGGCCAGAACTTGTCCGTGTTGACCAATTTGGGTTTCCAATCTCTCCAAAAGAATGTGGTGATCGGTGGTATCAAAAGCAGCACTAAGGTCTAGGAGCACGAGGACAGATGCAGAGCCTCGGTCCGATGCCATTAAAATGTAATTTACCACCTTCACAAGTGCCGTCTCAGTGCTATGATGGGTTCTAAAACCAGACTGACGCATTTCGTATACATTGTTTGTCTTCAGGAAGGCTGCGCAACAGCCTTTTCAAAAATTTTTGAGAGGAATGGAAGATTCGATATAGGCCGATAGTTTTTTATATTTTCTGGGTCAAAGTTTGGCTTTTTCAAGAGATGTTTTATTACTGCCACTTTTAGTGAGTTTGGTACACATCCGGTGGACAGAGAGCTGTTTGTTATGTTCAACCTAGGAGGGCCAAGCACAGGAAGCAGCTATTTCAGTAGTTTAGTTGGAATAGGGTCCAGTATGCAGCTTGAAGGTTTAGAGGCCATGACCATGACCATTTGATATGACCACTGACAACTATTACATGACCACCATCATCCCAGCATGCATTAGGAGGGACATAGGGTCCTAACAGACCCATCTCTAAGCCTTCGACTGACCTCTGTCATCCTACAAGGCCCATACTCGCTCACCTATCCTGGGTAGGGTTGCAAAAATCTGGTAGCTTTCACCATTTTTTGGGGGGGGGGGGGGGGGGGGGATCCTGTTTAGAACTCCTGGAATCATGAGGGAATAAACAGGAAATCCGGAATCCTCCAACCAGGATTTCTGGGAAGCCTGGGAATTTGGGGAAAGTTACCAGCATTTTGCAACCCTAATACTGGGTCATGTTCAGTACGTTTCCGAATGATTTCCACCTACTGAATAGGACCCTGATGTGAGGTGTTTGATTAATCAACAGTACTGGTCTCCTGTTTACAACCACAACTGATACCTGGGCTGGAACATTGTGACACATTAGAAAATGGAGATCAAGCCAGACTGACTTTCTTTCTCCCTTTCTCTTTCTCAGGAGGCTGTGGTGGTTTTTTTATTCTCTGTCTCTCTCCTACACACACGCACACACAATCCAATAACCTTTTTTTCCAAAGATGCATGAGTCTGGCTAGAAGATGGAAATTGCCAAACTATGATTGTCAGTCATGTGAGGTTTGGGCTTATAAATGCCATTTACTCACCGTCAGTCATTCTTCTTCTCTTTATTCCCTGTCTACAGCATGATGGGAAGCCCTTCTGCCACAAACCATGCTATGCTGCCCTCTTTGGACCAAAAGGTGAAGTACATCTTACTATTGTCATAAGGCATACATTAGATCAGGATGGCAATTCCATGGTGACAGAATGATGCTCAAATGTTTCACTTTAAAGTGTATGTCATACCAAAAACAATGTTTGCAAAGTTTAACAAACTATACAACTCTATGCACAAGGACAACTTTTAACAATTTCAACTGAAAACTTGAAGAACAGTGCGGACGCAAAGTTTGGTAACAGAATGACGGCACAAACAACGCAAACCGCCATTCTGTTACCAAACTTTGCATCTGCACTGTTTTTCAAGTTTTCAGTTGAAATTGTTAAAAGTTGTCCATTCTTGTTCTGAGAAATGAAGGATATTTCATGTGAGAAATTGCCAAGAAACTGAAGATCTCGTACAACGCTTTGTAATACTCCCTTCACAGAACAGCGCAAACTGTCTCTAACCAGAATAGAAAAAGGAGTGGGAGGCCCCAGTGCACAACTGAGCAAGAGGACAAGTATATTAGAGTGTCTAGTTTCAGAAACAGACGCCTTACAAGTCCTCAACTGGCAGCTTCATTAAATAGTACCCGCAAAGCACCAGTCTCAATGTCAACAGTGAAGAGGCAACTCCGGGATGCTGGCCGTCTAGGCAGTTGCAAAGAAAAAGCCATATCTCGGACTGGCCAATAAAATGAAAAGATTAAGATGGGCAAAATAACACAGACACTGGACAGAGGAAGATTGGAAAAATGTGTTATGGACAGACAAATCTAAGTTTGAGGTGTTCGGATCACAAAGAAGAACATTCGTGAGACGCAGAAAAAATGAAAAGACGCTGGAAGAGTGCTTGACGCCAAATGTCAAGCATGGTGGAGGCAATGTGATGGTCTGGGGGTGCTTTGGTGGTGGTAAAGTTGGAGATTTGTACAGGGTAAAAGGGATCTTGAAGAAGGAAGGCTATCACTCCATTTTGCAACGCCATACCATACCCTGCGGAAGGCACTTAATTGGAACCAATTTCCTCCTACAACAGGACAATGACCCAAAGCACAGCTCCAAACTATGCAATAACTATTTAGGGAAGAAGCAGTCAGCTGGTATTCTGTCTATAATGGAGTGGCCAGCAGTCACCCGATCTCAACCCTATTGAGCTGTTGTGGGAGCAGCCTGACCTTTATGGTACCTAAGAAGTGCCTATCAAGCCAATCCAACTTGTGGGAGGTGCTTCAGGAAACTTGGGGTGAAATCTCTTCAGATTACCTCAACAAATTGACAACTAAAATGCCAAAGGTCTGCAAGGCTGTAATTGCTGGCTGTAAATGACTACCTCATGAAGCTGGTTGAGAGAATGCCAAGCGTGTGTAAAGCTGTCATCAAGGCAAAGGGTGCCTACTTTGAAGAACCTCAAATATAAATAATATTTTGATTTGTTTATCACTTTTTTGGTTACTACATGATTCTATCTGTATTTTTTTCATAGTTTTGATGTCTTCACTATTATTTTACCATTTATAAAATAGTACAAAATAAAGAAAAACCCTTGAATTAGTAGGTGTGTCCAAACTGGTCTGAATCTTACCTCTGACTTCTCTCTACCCTATGACCACTGAAGGTGTGAACATTGGCGGAGCAGGGTCCTATGTGTATGAAGCCCCCGTCAGCAATAACCTAGCCTCTACTGACTTGAACGCCCCCCCCAAGCCTGCTGAGGAGAAGAAAGTGTTTGCACCCAGGGCACCTGTCAAAGGTACATGCTAGTGTGTGTGTGTGCCCAATCTTTCGCGCATGCATGTGTATGTGTCCACATACAGTGCCTTGCGAAAGTATTCGGCCCCCTTGAACTTTGCGACCTTTTGCCACATTTCAGGCTTCAAACATAAAGATATAAAACTGTATTTTTTTGTGAAGAATCAACAACAAGTGGGACATAATCATGAAGTGGAACGACATTTATTGGATATTTCAAACTTTTTTAACAAATCAAAAACTGAAAAATTGGGCGTGCAAAATTATTTAGCCCCCTTAAGTTAATACTTTGTAGCGCCACCTTTTGCTGCGATTACAGCTGTAAGTCGCTTGGGGTATGTCTCTATCAGTTTTGCACATCGAGAGACTGAAATTTTTTCCCATTCCTCCTTGCAAAACAGCTCGAGCTCAGTGAGGTTGGATGGAGAGCATTTGTGAACAGCAGGTTTCAGTTCTTTCCACAGATTCTCGATTGGATTCAGGTCTGGACTTTGACTTGGCCATTCTAACACCTGGATATGTTTATTTTTGAACCATTCCATTGTAGATTTTGCTTTATGTTTTGGATCATTGTCTTGTTGGAAGACAAATCTCCATCCCAGTCTCAGGTCTTTTGCAGACTCCATCAGGTTTTCTTCCAGAATGGTCCTGTATTTGGCTCCATCCATCTTCCCATCAATTTTAACCATCTTCCCTGTCCCTGCTGAAGAAAAGCAGGCCCAAACCATGATGCTGCCACCACCATGTTTGACAGTGGGGATGGTGTGTTCAGGGTGATGAGCTGTGTTGCTTTTACACCAAACATAACGTTTTGCATTGTTGCCAAAAAGTTAAATTTTGGTTTCATCTGACCAGAGCACCTTCTTCCACATGTTTGGTGTGTCTCCCAGGTGGCTTGTGGCAAACTTTAAACAACACTTTTTATGGATATCTTTAAGAAATGGCTTTCTTCTTGCCACTCTTCCATAAAGGCCAGATTTGTGCAATATACGACTGATTGTTGTCCTATGGACAGAGTCTCCCACCTCAGCTGTAGATCTCTGCAGTTCATCCAGAGTGATCATGTGCCTCTTGGCTGCATCTCTGATCAGTCTTCTCCTTGTATGAGCTGAAAGTTTAGAGGGACGGCCAGGTCTTGGTAGATTTGCAGTGGTCTGATACTCCTTCCATTTCAATATCATCGCTTGCACAGTGCTCCTTGGGATGTTTAACGCTTGGGAAATCTTTTTGTATCCAAATCCGGCTTTAAACTTCTTCACAACAGTATCTCGGACCTGCCTGGTGTGTTCCTTGTTCTTCATGATGCTCTCTGCGCTTTTAACGGACCTCTGAGACTATCACAGTGCAGGTGCATTTATACGGAGACTTGATTACACACAGGTGGATTGTATTTATCATCATTAGTCATTTAGGTCAACATTGGATCATTCAGAGATCCTCACTGAACTTCTGGAGAGAGTTTGCTGCACTGAAAGTAAAGGGGCTGAATAATTTTGCACGCCCAATTTTTCAGTTTTTGATTTGTTAAAAAAGTTTGAAATATCCAATAAATGTCGTTCCACTTCATGATTGTGTCCCACTTGTTGTTGATTCTTCACAAAAAAATACAGTTTTATATCTTTATGTTTGAAGCCTGAAATGTGGTAAAAGGTCGCAAAGTTCAAGGGGGCCGAATACTTTCGCAAGGCACTGTATGTAACTGAAGACATGGGAAAAGTTGTGAAATAGTGAAAGTAGCTGCCTACAGATCTGAGTTTGATAGAAAGGGGAAGTAGACTTGGTCTTCCTGCTGACTCAGTGATGAGACCTACTATACAGGCCAGGCTCACACCAGGGATTGTCCCAGTGGACTTTCTCAAGCTGTTCACACTGCATTTTCCCACAGTTGCAGACCAGAGGCTATACTAGTGTGTGTGTGTGTGTGTGTGTGTGTGTGTGTGTGTGTGTGTGTGTGTGTGTGTGTGTGTGTAGCTATCTGCTGGTGAACTCTCTTTCTGACTCTTCTGTTTCTTTACAGCTTCCAGCATCACCACCTTCTCTGGTGAGGCCAACCTGTGTCCCAGGTGCAGCAAGAAGGTCTACTTTGGTAAGTAGCCATGGCAGACTACCAGGCTCAGAATAAACTGTTAGGTGTTAGATTACAACTGGACCTGTCGTGCAGTTGCCATGGTGACGTGTCCTCCTGTGTGTCTTTTCCTTTTGAATGACATTTGAGCATTTCCGACACACCTGCCGCTGAGGTCATTGACTTCTAAGTTATTGTGTGTGTGTATGGCAGCTGAGAAGGTGACGTCCCTGGGGAAGGACTGGCATCGGCCCTGTCTCCGCTGTGAGAGGTGCAGCAAGACCCTGGCCGCCGGCAGCCACGCAGAGGTAGGAGAGATGAGGGGAGGGAGAAAGGGATGAGGAGGGGTGTGAAAGAGGCAGGAAATTTAAACAGGAAGGGGCCAGCTGCAAAAAAACAATCAATGTTCAAGGGAGTCCGTCTGAGCAAGGCACAACACAGAATCACTGAACTACGAATCATCTTGGATCTTAAATAACTGCTCATTATGTTATCAAGATTAGGGAGTCTACACAGCACCTTGCTCAAGCCGGCACCTGAATGGCATAAATGCGTCATAATTAGGATGTTCTGAATGAATACATGGTATGATTGCACATTTTCATACAGTGTCTTTTGTGTTATAACAGCATAATGGCCAGCCATACTGCCACAAGCCATGCTATGCTTGTCTCTTTGGACCCAAAGGTAGGTGCTTGTCTTTACTCAACCACTAGGCGGTACTGTTGTCCATAAAAATTAGCTATACTTTAACAATAGCCTATGCTGGGTGTTATAGCTGTTAAAAGAAACTACTTATATTGCACTTCCTACATAAAAGTGACACAAAACCAAAATAAAATAAGTGATTTGTTATACTGTAACACATTCTCAGCATTTGATACTGATGCCTGTTTGTCTGTGATGTTCTTGTGTCTCCAGGAGTGAACACTGGAGGTGTTGGCAGCTACATCTATGAGAAGGAGGTCAGCACAGAGACCCAGCCCTGAGCTACTGCAGTCTGTCCTGTCCCCAGCCTCAACCTAAGCTCTCCAATACTAATACCTCAATCCAACACAGTATTATTAACACTAGGCTTTAGCCCCTATAGCTCCTTCTATAAGCAGCCCTGAGAGACCCAAGGCCTCTCTTCCAGCTCCTCCCATTTAACCCCTGACCCCAAATATTTCACCACCTGGCCCAGCCCACCTCAACCTCCTAGCACTGCAGTCCTCTAATATACACTAATATATATACATATACACTGACCAAAAGTATGTGGACACCTGTTTGTCGATTCCAAAATCATGGGCATTAATATGGAGTTGGTCCCTTCTTTGCTGCCACAGCAGCCCCCACTCTTCTGGGAAGGCTTTCCACTAGAAGTTGGAACATTGCTGCAGGGACTTGCTTCCATTCAGCCACAAAAGTATTAGTGAGGTCGGGCACTGATGTTGGGCGATTAGGCCTGGCTCGCAGTCTGTGTTCCAATTCATCCCAAAGGTGTTTGATGGGGTCAGGACTCTGTGCAGGCCAGTCAAGTTCTTTTACACCGACCTCGACAAACCATTTCTGTACGGACCTCGCTTTGTGCACGGGGGCATTGTCATGCTGAAACAGGCAAGGGCCTTCCCCAAACTGTTGCCTCAATGTTGGAAGCACAGAATTGTATGCAATGAATGTTATAGTATGCTGTAGCGTTAAGATTTCCCTTCACTGAAACTAAGGGGCCTAGCCCGAATCATCAAAAACATTGGGGCAGGTAGCTTTCTCCTGGCATTCGTCCGTTGGGACTGCAAGATGGTGAAGCATGATTCATCACTCCAGAAAACGCGTTTCCACTGCTCCAGAGCCCAATGGCGGCGAGCTTTACACCACTCCAGCTGATGCTTGGCATTGCACATGGTGATTTTAGGCTTGTGTGCAGCTGCTCTGCCATGGAAACCCATTTCATGAAGCTCCTGATGAACAGTTATTGTGCTGACGTTGCTTCCAGAGGCAGTTTGGAACTCAGTAGTGAGTGTTGAAAATGAGGACAGACTATTTTTACACACTTCAGCTTTCGGCGGTCCTGTTCTGTGAACTTGTGTGACCTACCGCTTGTTGCTCCTCAACGTTTCCACTTTACAATAACAGCACTTACAGTTGACTGGGGCAGCTCTAGCAGGGCAGAAATGTGACGATTTGACTTGTAGGAAAGGTGGCATCCTATGACGGTGCCACGTTGAAAGTCACTGAGGTCTCCAATATTTGTCTATGGAGAGTGCATGGCTGTGTGCTCGATTGTATACACCGTTCAGCAATGGGTGTGGCTGAAATAGCCACATCCACTAATTTGAAGGCGTGTCCACATACTTTTGTATATATAGTGTAGCTTGACACTTCCCAAACACTTTATTAAATTATATTTTATTTACGCTTCAAAAAGAAAAAATAATTTATGGAACACAATTTAGCCCTGAGTGGGTTCTTCATATTACTGTATGGAGCTAACATTCTCTCTCCCCACTGAAACATAAGTTCTTCACCTTTTATGAGTTCATGATTAGTTTATGTCATGTTTATGTATATTTACGAGCGTGGATATAAGCACATTATAACCCCATATACAATGTTACTTTAAGAACTGCAATAAAACATTTTTTTACTTCCCTTTTATTTAACTTTAAGTACCCTTAACGCGGCCTTTGAGGGGGAGTTTAGAGAGGAGACCAGGTGAAATAGGTCATATGATCCCTGTCTGTAACATAACAAATCTATTTCCTCAGAGTAGTGATACATGGTGTTTTTAGGGGTGTTGCGTTGTCATGGTAACATGCTGACAGGCATGCAGGTGTACCTGGGAGAGAGGGAGTAGTCTGGCGGCAGGTGCAGGTGGTGCTGTTTCAGGACAGGAGCACCACTTTAAATCCCTCCTGCTAGATTTATGGGTTAAGACCTAGATTTATACAGTTTTGGCCGCAGACTACATTCCTGATCAAATGGATGATATAAAAAAAAGTTTAAGTTCCAGAAATAGTCTGGATCATTTTAAAAGATGGTATTTTAGGGTTGTGGGTCAATAAGGGTAGCCAGGTTCATGATCTGTTTGTACTGTTTTGCCTATGGTCATTGCACGTCAATGGATACCATAGTATCCACACAGCACATACACATCTGGAACCAGGCTATTTTGAGGATCCTGTTACTGGGTTGACATGGTACAGTAGATTGTTTATGCACAGTACTGCATTGGGTTCCAGACATGGAAATCATTTTAAATTGGGTTTGAAATAAACAGGATGTGTTTATTCATTTGTTAAGAATAAGAAGACTATACCAGTAAAATTGCATAAGGAAAGTGCATTGTACTATGGCTATGGGACAAATGAATGAAGGAAGGAAAAGAAGCTGGGGCAACATAAACTTGTAGGATATAGAGTGATGACCATCGATCGGTAAGCTGTACAATTCGATATGGTTAGAATGTTACTGTAGTAAGAACCCCTTGATGTATTTCTACCTGAGATTTCTATGAGCTAACTGAAGTATTATACCTTAGTAGGAGGTAGCCAATAGAAACACAGGTGCATCTGAAATGGCACCCTGTTCCCTGTTTAGTGCACTAATTTTGAACAGGGCTCCCGTCAAAAGGATTTCACTATGTAGGGAATAGGATGCCATTTTGGGACGAACACAGAGTAACTGAAACACTGCAGACAAAGCATTATGTTAGAATGTGCTTTAGTATTATATATATATATATAAAATAGGACTGTTGTAATGATTTGATTATAATGATCTGTTATGAACTGTTTTGTGTAGTAAGGCTTGATTAAAACACATCAGGAGTCACTGTTTGTAGAGAAATAAAATGGCTGCACTTCAGTCCTGCTGCTTCCGTCTTTTTAATCCCTTAATTAAACTTTCTATGTATACTGTTGATCTGATCTCCTGTGGTTTGTGTGTGTGTGTGGGGGGGGGGGTTATCCCAGAGCGTATAAATATACTGTACATCTTTACATTTACAGTGCCTTCAGAATGTATTCATACCCCTTGATTTATGCCACAAGTTGTTGTGTTACAGCCTCAATTCAAAATGAATTAAATATGTATTTTTTTCTTCCATCTCCACACAATACCCCATAACGACAAAGTGAAAACATGTTTTTAGAAATGTATTGAAGATGAAATACATAATGTCATTTACATAAGTATTCACACCGCTGAGTCAGTACTTTGTAGAAGGACCTTTGGCGGCGATAACAGTTTTGATTAATCTTGGGCATGTCTGTATCAGCTTTGCACATCTGGATTTGGGGATTTTCTCCCATTCTTCCTTGCAGATTTTCTCAAGCGCTGTTAAGTTAGATGGGGAGTGGTGAACGGCTATCTTTGTCTTTTCACAGATTTTCAATGGGATACAAGTCTAGGCTTTGGCGGTGCCAATCAATGACTTTCACAATCTTGTTCTGAAGCAATTCCAGCGTTGTTTTGGCTATGTGGTTGGGGTCATTGTCCTGTTGGAATGTAAATCTTCGCCCCAGTCTAAGGTCGTTTGCCCTCTGAAGCAGGTTCTCTTCAGGGATTTGCCTGTATTTTGGCTCCATTGTTCCCTCTATCCTTACCAGTCTCCCAGTCCCTGCCACTGAAAAGCCTCCCCATAACATGTTGCTGCCACCCCCATGCTTCACGGTAGGGATGGTGTTAGACGGGTGATGAGCTGTGCCTGGTGATAGCGCTTTGCATTCAAGCCAAAGAGTTACATTTTTGTCTCATCAGGCCACAATTTTTCATGTCCCTTTTTGCAAACTGCAAGTGTGTTACGTCCTCGTATATTACCAAGGTGATCTCTCCTTACAATAAACACATGTCACGGTGGTTCGCTACGCTGTGCCATGAGATCATCTGCCGTTCGTTTTAAAGTGAACTATTGCATGCTAGGCTGGGCAGAGTCAAATATTTCAAGGAACACACAGAGACATGCGTGCGTGCGCACACCTTCACACATAAACACACAACTGGGTATGAATGGAAAACAATCAGGGGTTAGAGTGATTACTTATTAATAGTTGCTAGTGCCCTGCCCACACCGTGTATGGAGAAAAGGTACACATACACACACAGTCAATACAACAGAACAGACCATGTAACTCATGATAACCTTTGACCAACCCCACCCTGTAGTATGAGCTGAGATCAACTCTTCATAAACCTATGAACAATCAGGCCAAACCTGCTTCTTCATAATACATACCATTGGGATTTATTTGGACCTTATTCTGCTCTGGTTGTGTGGGATGTTTGTTGTGTGAATGTCACAATACACACACACACACACACACAACATTACTTCCATTACCCCAGGAATCAGCTTCTGTCTGTCAACAAAGGCTTGGATGCTATGGGCATGTTATGCATGTGTAGTGGGGCAGTGGAGGCTGCTGAGGGGAGGACGGCTCATAATAGTGGCCGGAACGGAGCAAATGGAATGGTATTGAACACCTGGAAACCACGTGTTTGATGTATTTTATTCCATCCCGCATATTCCACTCCAGCCATTACCACAAGCCTGTCCTCCCCAATTAAGGTGCAACCAACCTCCTGTGTGATGGTATGAACAGTAATTATGTTTACTGCGTGCTACTGCCTGCTATTGTTTGTAAGGTTTACTGACTTCTTTAGTATGCGTGGGCTGGTTCTGATGATTTACAGTCATAATGCCTTTAAGTTAAAAACACACACCCCCACACACACACACACACACACACACAGTACCTCAGGTAGCAGTCCCTCAAGATGTACCCAGGCCCAGACCTAGCTCCTTGTGTGAAGGCAGGGGACTCCACCAAGCTCCCCTCAGGGCAGTGGACTCCCCCCAGCTCCCCTCAGGGCAGTGGACTCCCCCTAGCTCCCCCCAGGGCAGTGGACTCCCCCCAGCTCCCCTCGGGGCAGTGGACTCCCCCCAGCTTCCCTCAGGGCTGTGGACTCCCCCCAGCTTCCCTCAGGGCAGTGGACTCCCCCCAGCTTCCCTCAGGGCAGTGGACTCCCCCCAGCTCCCCCCAGGGCAGTGGACTCCCCCCAGCTCCCCTCAGGGCAGTGGACTCCCCCCAGCTCCCCCCAGGGCTGTGGACTCCCCCCAGCTTCCCTCAGGGCAGTGGACTCCCCCCAGCTTCCCTCAGGGCAGTGGACTCCCCCCAGCTCCCCCCAGGGCAGTGGACTCCCCCCAGCTCCCCTTAGGGCAGTGGACTCCCCCCAGCTCCCCCCAGGACAGTGGACTTCCCCCAGCTCCCCTCAGGGCAGTGGACTCCCCCCAGCTCCACTCAAAGCAGGGGAGGTCCAGGTGTCTGTCCACATGGTCTAAACTGTACAGTATGTGAGGTTTGGACATCTGGTCCAGAACAAGTAGTTACATTCCTACTTTACAACATAATGCCATTCATTGCACAGTAGAGAGGGATGTGAATGTGTTTAATTGTGATTATGTTCATTTGCTAGTCCCAGGTTTAATTGCTCACTAATACGGAGGTCCTCATTAAAACCCACTGGAGGATAGGAGCAAGAATGAAGCAGGCCTGGGTTCAAAGGGTATTTGTTCTCTTTCAAATATTTTGAGTGTTTGATTGAGCGTGCCTGAGTGGCAAGCGGACAGGGTTTACCCCTTGGGATTCATCTGTTGAGTCTGTTGTGTCAGGCAAAATCAAAATCAACCGCAGCTAAAGCATTCGAATAAAACAAATCCTATTTGACCCCCAGTCTGGAGTGTAACTTGTATCACTTGTGTCAGCCAGGCTTTAGTCTGGTGAGGACAGGAAGTCTTACAGCCAACCAGGCTCATCATACCGCTGCTACCTGGGGCCAGAGCCTTTCTCCCTGGACCATCTGATGAATGATTCAGAGTGTGGAGAAGTTAAAGAGTGCTGCTGGCTGCCTGGCAGAGTGCTTATGGCAGCTGAGACCTCCCCTCTATACTTCATCCTTATGAGCAAATTGCAACAGGCCCTATTTATACACATCTGCTGAAGTGTGTTGTACACCTTCCAGATGCATCCAGCAGCCATAATCATCCCAAGGTCTGCCCTGTCACTGGATGGAGGGATAGGAAGGAAGCAAGAGAGAGGGATGGGAGGATGGAGGGAAATGAGGGATGAGAGGGGTGGGAATGCATCCATGCATATTCAATTGTTGAAACCAGATCCAGATTTGACTGTAACTGCCATTGCTCATTCATCCCTGAATTGCTAGAGCACACACACACACACACACACACACACACACACACACACACACACACACACACACACACACACACACACACACACACACACACACACACACACACACACACACACACACACACACACATCCTTCCAACACGGGCCTGTAGGATGCACAGTAAATGATTATGGACCTCTGTTGTAGACAGTCAGCCTCTTTACACAATTGATACGTTAAAGAGGGGACTGGTTCATGCTTCATGGTTTACAAAAAGCACTCCCTGAGTTGCCATTCCTCAAGACAAGAGTCCATATTTGGCACGTTCTGGAGTTACACACTCAATTCTTTATTGTGTAGCGTGTTCCGAACGGGTTCCGGAGGTGGTGTAGTCAGTGTTTTTGTTCTCGGAGTGAGAAACATGGGACTTAGCAACTCTCACGCAAGAGCGTTCATGTGCAGTTTAGTCCAGCTGGAGAGAGAGAATTATTATTCCTCCTACAGACCATTATTGCAGTTTTAAGTCCAAGTGAACATGGTAGCTGCTAACACCTGGTATTGCAATCGTTCAATGTATCTGTTCCATAAGCTGTCACTGCAATTTCATACTGTACAGAGGGAAAATTATCATTCAGTATATATTTCTGTTCTCCCAGCCAATCCTTGGACAAACGGACAAAATTATACATAATGACTCAATTATGGTGCCCAAAGTGCAAATATGTCTGTCTGTGAAGTGGAAAAAGTAGAAATAAAAATGGAGTCAGTACTGTAATGAGTCTTCATTTCTCCACTTCGGGAATTGGCTTAAGAAAGTGAAAAAGCCTATGGTTGCTTTGCATCTACTTTATACCGCGAGATCACAGTAGCACTTCAGTTACCAGATGCGCTAGAGAGCCTGGAAACTCTGAGCAACACATGAACCATGTTAAAACAACTCAAACAATAAAAAAAAGGGCACTTTGAAATAAAAAACAATCTTATAGAGAGACGCCTACACACCGATGTTGAGTTGAAACGTGCTGGGCAACGGGGTATTTGCGTGGGTACGTGCGTCCGTCAGGCGTGCATGCCTGCGTGTGTGTGTTACAGAGCTTTTAGAATTGGCCGGGCCCACTTCTTTTAAATTAATCCCATGACTCAGTGACTCTGAGTGCGTCTGATAACGTCTTAAAGAATTCGTCCTTTCCATTAGTATTGTGTTTTACTGATGGAAACTGGAGAAATATCCTGCCATAAAACAGTGAAGTTGAAGCCTCTGAGTCTCCGCCTGCCTGCGCTTGTAATCTTGCTGAGTTGTAGAGTTGCTCTTTCTTTCTTATTGAACAGTTCTGAGCCTGATGCCCTCTCACTAGTACAATGCCATAGCTTGGGAGTCCTAAAGCAGTAGGCTTCTTATCAATTGACCCAAACAGATGTGAGTTGTCCCATACCTCATTCTGCAGACAATAGGAACGCCTCATATGAGATCTCCACTCCAATGCACTACGCATTTCTTCATATTATCCAACATAAGTAGGGGCTACAGCCCTCGAACTCAAATCTGGGCCTTTGAAGCCAGTTCCACTGCTTTTTCCATTCGTCACCTCTAATCAGGGACTGATTTGGACCTGGGAAACCAGGTGGGTACAATGAATTATCAGGTAGAACAGAGAAGTAGCAGTAGTCCTGACCTCTTGGGTAAGATTTGACTATGAGTAGGGTAAGTGTCAAGACACTACATTATTCTAGCTTTCCCCATTGAAGGTTTTTCTTACTATCTTTCCATCATGTATCACACCTTTGCTATTAGACGACTACGGATTCACGTTGAGACAGCAGTTTCTTGTTATTACTCTGACTTGCATCCTGAGTCACTGTGCACAGACCAGACTCACCACAGGAACTAATCTGACTCCAGACTACAAAAACGGCACCCTCTCTTTATAGTGCACTATTTGTTTGACTTGGGCCCATAGGGCTCTCGTCAAAAGTAGTGCACTAAGTAGGGTATAGGGTGCCATTTGGGACACCGTTTCTGACTTTAGAGCACAAGCACACTGGAGGTTTCACTTCCAAAGTATAAAAAAACGAGAAGGGTTACATGACTACCGTGGTGGCAGTTAGCAGTCTGTCCTCCCTGCGTTGAAAGCTTATTGCCATGAAGAGAGAGAGAGAGAGAGAGAGAGAGAGAGAGAGAGAGAGAGAGAGAGAGAGAGAGAGAGAGAGAGAGAGAGAGAGAGAGAGAGAGAGAGAGAGAGAGAGAGAGAGCAAAAGCAAAAGAGAGACAGAGACAGAGACAGAGCGAGAATGCAACATTCTGCTTCGAAAAGTACAGACCCTGTTCTCCCCCATTCGTCCAAAATTATTTGGAAAAAACAATTTGGTCTTTTGTCATTCTGTGGAACTTTACGAGTTGTTTTGACGTGGTTGGCACGGAGAGAAGTATGTTAAAATATTCCAACCACAACTGAAGTAAATTTGTATATTTTATCTGAGTGAGCATGTGCATGGAATTTGTATATTCAGCTTCTATTTTCATTGTGGTTACCAGTTAGGGGAAGATTAGGGATAAGAGAAGGGATGGGAGAGACATGCACCATTTCACAGATGTTGTTACTGATCACCCCTCCTCCCCCACCCCTCCTTTTCGCTCCTCCCCCTTCCTCTCTGTGACCAGTTGGGCATGCCTAGCTGTCTGTGGTATGGCTTAGTGGAGAGTGACACTGAAGGTCTTTGTTCAAGAGGAGAGGGTGAGAGCAAGGGAGAGAGGGAGAGGAGAGAGAGAGAGGGGGGGGAGGAGAGAGAGAGAGAGAGGGGGAGAGGAGAGAGAGAGAGAGAGAGAGAGAGAGAGAGAGAGAGAGAGAGAGAGAGAGGAGAGAGAGAGAGGGGGAGAGGAGAGAGAGAGAGAGAGAGAGAGAGAGAGAGAGAGAGAGAGGCAGAGACAGAGAGAGTTCCGCGCCGGCCGGTTGTCGGGTGTCTGTTGGGTCTTGTTTGTGTCTGTTACTGTGGTAACAGCGGTGGGTCAGTCGGTCCTGTGACAGCGGATGGGAGGGAGGGAGGTTAGTGAGGCGGCTGCCAGCCAGCTGCTGGGTGATGGAGGGCGAACGGGCGGCTGGCCGTAACCGTGGAGTTGAGGGTGTTTCCTCGGAACAGGGTGTGGCAGCAGAGGCTACAAAGGCCACGAGGAAGTATCTGGCTTTCCCTTCTGGCCATGGGACAGATTGGGATAAATCCCAGACCCACCCTTCCGCTCCCTTTAAGACTCTGGTCCAGCCAGACCTCTCATCCTCCCTCTCTCCCTCCATCCTCCCTTCAGTACTTTGGTCCAGCTGTTTAGTGGACAGGGTGGGTGTGAGAAAGAGCAGAGGGCTGCGTCCCATGAATCATGTCTCTATGAGTGGATGGGCCTGGCCAATGGAAGTGGATAGGGACTTATTCAGAAGGATAATGTCAGAATGTTTGTATCATGGAAGTGGATAGGGGTGTTCTTTTCCCAAGGATAAGGTCATAATGTTTATATCACATTCCTATCACTTAATGTCAACGATAATTGCCTGGCCCACGGGTGTAGACAGGGACTTTTATCTATTAGTAACACTTCATGTCATAAACTAATTATGTTCCTCTCTTTTACTGTCATTAGCTAAATGTTAACAATCGCCGCGTTGTGACATGGCAAAGGGTGTGAATCAAAGTAGAGTGCCCATACATTTACTGCAATGTTGAACGATTTCTATTCCTGCTCTCGTCCATAATCCTGTGTCCACAACCTAGTCCAATTTGATTACTGACTGAGTTAGTGTTCAGTGCCAACTGCCAAGGCATGTGGACACTGACAATATAAGGGACAATTATCTATGGTTGGCCTGATGCCGATGTGATGTGTTCTGCTATTTTCCTTTTTTCCTCTTTCATACTTGGAACATGGTTGTCACGACTTCGGCGGAGGTCAGCTCCTCTCCTTGTTTGGGCGGCGTCCGGCGGTCGGACGTCACCGGCTTTCTTAGTCCTCGCCGATCCATGTTTCCTTTTTGATTTGTCTTGATTACGCACACCTGATTTCTATTCCCTTACTATGTTCCTTATTTAACCTCTCGTCTACCTTTCTGTTTGGTCCGTGATTGTTTTGTGTTACCGTGTGTGTTGGAGGGTTCTCTTTTACGTGATGTTTCCTTGTTGGAGATATTCCGTTTTTTTTATTTTTTATTAATATTTTGAGTAAAGACTTTTGTGTTTTTCCTCAAACCTGTGTCCTGCGCCTGACTCCGACAACGAACCCAGCACTTTGTCACAACGGTGGACATGTCCATTGCTCTGTATGTAACTACCAAGTGTCATAATGGGTGAGCGCCTAATTGAGACAGGAGAAATGTTATATACTATAAGTATACTGAAACCTTGGGCGTGTTCCTCTGCCCAGGTGTCGCTGATGCCTGCCAAATCATACAATGCCTGGATAGGTATTTTACGTATCACCTAACCACAGCATATGTTATAGCAATCTGTCAGTCGACGACACCGTCTATGATGTGGCACACAAACCGTTGGTTGACGCATGCCACGTCGGAGCGGGGGGGAACGCAACCCTTGTCAAGTACAAGACCACGAGAAATGAATGAATTAGGAGAGAGTAAAACATTTTGAAAAAGAGTGTTTAATCAGAATTTAAGAACAAGTAAAGGAACAGAGAGGTTCTCGTATACCCCTCCGATCCACTAGTGGGAATAGAGAGCGTCTCTGCTGTGCATTAAGGCTGATTCCTCTAGACAACACAAAGACAGAAAATAACACAAAATGGTGGTTCCCGAAAAGGAACTTCTTTGGTTGTTTGTTTTGGTTTAGTATGGTATGGAGGACGTTGTAGAATGCAGAGTTGCCTTCTTCTTGGTGTGGTTGGAGAACCTGCAAAGAAAGGAGACAATGTTATGTTTTGTATTTTGTTCAATAAAACAACAATCTCTAATGTTTGTAGCATTTGTAAGGCTAAGGTTGGCGGTGAAGGTGAATGTATTGTCTGCATGTATTTGTTTTGTTTCTATATTAAAGGTCTATTTGAATGGGAGTGATATCATTGGGGTGGGTCTATCTTTGGAATGAGTACACTGGCCTGTACCTGAGTGGCTCTACTTTGTGAATGTGTGGCTTTCAGCTCCTCCACGTCCAAAACCTGTTTGAGAGAGAGAGAGAGAGAGAGACAGAGACAGAGACAGAGAGAGAGAGAGAGAGACAGAGACAGAGACAGAGAGAGAGAGAGAGAGAGAGAGACAGAGAGAGACAGAGAGAGAGACAGAGAGAGACAGAGAGAGACAGAGAGAGACAGAGAGAGACAGAGAGAGACAAAGAGAGACAGAGACAGAGAGAGAGAGAGAGAGAGACAGAGAGAGACAGAGAGAGACAGAGACAGAGAGAGAGAGACAGAGAGAGACAGAGACAGAGACAGAGAGAGACAGAGAGAGAGACAGAGAGAGACAGAGAGAGACAGAGAGAGAGAGAGAGAGAGACAGAGACAGAGAGAGACAGACAGCGACAGAGAGAGAGACACAGAGAGAGAGAGAGAGAGAGAGAGACAGAGAGAGAGAGAGACAGAGAGAGAGAGAGACAGAGAGAGAGAGTGTGTGTGTATTGGCTCAGGAGACTGTATACTGTATGTCGGCCAAACATTTTGCGATTAAGTTTCAGGAGGAAATGGGAGCAGCAGAACCACAACAATGGAAACTCCAGTGGTCTCTGACCCCATTCCACAGCAGCCCTTCTAGAGCCACCACGTGGAACCGACAAGACCAGGCGATATGACCTCGGCTCTGACTGCTGCTGTTCCTATTCCGACGGACAATTCCAACTATTTATCTCATTATGTGTCGAGGAGCTAGCGTACTTTTTTAAAGCGAACGAGCGTGTTTGAGCAGATAGTTGGTAGGTTACCCATATCCAATGAGATAAATAGATAAGATGTTAGCATGATGACCACAATGTTATTTGTGGAAGCCTGAACCTCACCGAGGTGGGTATTGTAAAGGTTACAATGAGCTCATTCAGTCACAGGTTCATGTAAGGAGGACAATGATCCTGGACTTTCCATACAGGATATAAGCGCCTGTATATCGGGCGATGTACGTACGCCGTGGCTCCAATGTCACTGAGCTCCACTTATCAATTGTTATCTTGTTCCATGTATTCTGAGCCCACAACATAGAAACACCCTAGGTAATATGGGTTATGGTAATATAATTATGATATCTTTACTGAGATAGATTGTTAAGGCACCTTGCACCAAGGGCCATTACAGCCAGGAATGAAGAAGAACTCACCTTTAGGCCCGAATAGTGCAGAGTAGCAGGGGTTGTTACAATAAGGCTTGCCATCGTGCTACAGCGAGAGAGAGAGAGAGAGAGAGAGAGAGAGAGAGAGAGGGTACAAGTTGTATTAGTACCAGGCTGATTAAAAATAACGTATTTTTGATTGTATCCAGACTTTCTACACAATCTGTGTGATAGGTCAAAAATTCTTATGAAAGATTTATGGACCAGAATGTGGGCTTAAAGACATGCTCCGGAATGACTACTAATACTTTTAAAACCTCCCGTTTTAGGCTGAATGTGTCAATGTGTCGTTCATTACAGGCATAATCAAATTCCTAGTGTGAAAGCGACTGTTTTTCCTCCATTTTCCCCCATGTGGGCCAGACCCCTAGCAATTTGAGTTCTAGCCAATGAGCTTTAGCCCCTCGCAATTTGAGTGACAGTTAGCAAGACACACACACAGTAGAACGAGAGCGAGGGCAATGGCGTGGTGCAGATATCGCCACATATGTGACATAGTACCCATTTTTCAGAGACCACTTTTGGCTCGTGAGTGCAACTTTCAGAACTACTGGCCAAAAAGATAGAAAAGTACCGGGGAATCTCTTTAATGGTACTTTATGAGAAATATGATCTGTGATAAAGCAAACAAACATACATATATTTTTTATTCCCAATATCATTATTTTCATTGAAATATTTGTCAGCTAATAATCCAGTGTGAGAGGCATGTGTGTGTGTGTGTGTCGTCTGACCTCTGCGTGTGATCCGGCCGACAGCGTTTTGCTGCACTTCTCACACTTCAGACAGGGCCTGTGCCAGTCCTTCCCCAGTGATGTCACTCTCTCCGCTGTGAGACAAAGAGATAAACAGACACGTTTAGCTAATGGGCACGGCCCACTCACAACGACATGCATCCTCCCACATCGCACAGAGTGCCACCGTTACACACAGAGAGGGGCATTGGGGTCTGCAGAGGGTATGGATACTGTATGTGACTTGCAGGGCCATACTGGGGCTGCATTGCAGAGGAACTGTGAGCTCCATGGTCAAACGCTACAGGTCTTGCCTAGGACCAGCACAGTGTTAATTTCCCTACCCACACACACAGATAACGCGTTACTCACAAGAACATTAGGAGGGTGTGGTGGTTGGCTGAGCCTCTGAGAGAGAGAGAGAGAGAGAGAGAGAGAGAGAGACAGAGACAGAGAGAGAGAGGGGAGACTCCCAATGGAATTTGCACTCCCTTCCCTCTTTCCCCTCCTTTTGGCATCATAAAAACCTGATAAAGAGAGTCTTTATATCCGGGCTGAACTGTGAGGAACGATTTGCAACAAACAGCCATCATGGCTGGCGATGGTCATTAAACAGGGAGGGAAGCCATAGTCATGTGTTTCAGGAGTTTTATGAGAAGAGGTGTTCAAGCTTGGAGGGCTGTGTCTGCTGAGACCTATCCCATGATGCAACGTGAGAGAGAGCCAAATAATAATTTACTGTGTCTGATGGGAGCCAAACGCTGCTCAGTTCATGATACTGAACACACACACACACCAAACGCACGTACGCACACACATACATGCATGAGCGCACATACGCACGCGCACACACACACACACGCTCCATGCCAAACAAGAGGCCAACTCCCAAGCATTACGGACAGGAGGTGCACAGGGTACAAAACCGCGCTCGTGAAGTTTTGTCATAAATAAACCTGAGAAAAAGACAACACGCCGGAGAATAACTTTATGAGTACCATCTGTGGATACGAATGGACCTGAGGGTCGTGCTAAAGTCTTACTCAAGAAAAGATTTAAAGCAAATGTTTCAGCAATGAATGGCAGATCCATCATGGGAGCTCTTGCTTCACCTTTGGAATGACTGTAAGTTATTCTGAAGGTCTCTACGTATTTGCAGAATTGCATTTGACTACAGTGTATTACTGAGTTCATGCACAGTAGGCCTACGAATCATTGGGTATTACGGAGGAAGAATTATGGAGGAAGAAACATAATAATAGGACCTGATTACACCACACTGAAACCAGGAAGACAGAGAACTAACCTAACCCAGTCAACTAGAATCAGTCAGTCAGTCAGAAGAGTCAGTCAGTCAGTGCAGTCAGTCAGGGAGTCTTACAGCATTCCAGCTGGCTCTGTAGAGGATGGGTGGAACACTCTGGGCCAACACTAATTACTGTACTTTACTTCCAATAACAAGGCATGGGGATCAGGAAACCGAGAAGGGACGTCCCGCTTCACTACGCTGGGCCAGACTATAATAGTGCTGCTGGGTCTTAGGTTGAGTTACAGTGTCAGAGGGTAACATAAGGAAAGCTGTTGGGTTTAACAGACCTTACTCCCACAGTGGCCGACACATGAACAAGGTCTATTCTGATGAAACGAGCAACATTCCTTCACTTCTGTTCTGACCACTGGCTATGACTAGTCAGGTCATTCCTAAGGCATCAGAGAGCTGTTGTCCGTCCGTCTGTCTGTGGGTGTGTGAATAAAGTGCATGCTGGTGTAATTGTCACTGGGGTGGGACTGACTGGGGTGTGTGTGTGTGTGTGGGAGAGAGACAGATGAGTTGATCTGCTGTCTGCATCAATTTGCTCATCACTGTGGAGCAATAATATGAATGGACTTCATCCAACACACACACACACACACACACACACACACACACACACACGCCCAGATGAGGAAGCATTCGACACATCATTCACCACATCCAACCCTCCAAAGAATGATGGACGGAAAAGTTCCCGCAGCCCTGTTTATCATCCTGTAAAAGATGAACTAATATGACACCCGGTTGGGACACGTGTCAGGAAGCGAAGCACTTCTGTTTTCCCTCTTCCTGGTACATCGCCTCTCATTTTTCATTATTACTTCCACACGTTCTATGGCTGAAGCGAATTCAGGGTGCACCTACATTAAACCTACACCTACAGCAGGCTATCACTTATAAAGACTGTGAAGGAAACGCTTCAGAGGTGCTGATGATGTAAACAAATCGTACATTCCCCATGCGTATCTAATCATTCGTTATTCTATGTCCTGACTGAGACAATGCAGTCCTTTGAGAAGCACTGTTCCACCCGAAACTGAACACTGGCACTGGATTGGTTCCGTTAGGATGACATCCGTTTTGGTTCCTGGGTAATTCTCTGCAGACTGTGACGGCCGGAGCCCCTCTTTAGCTCTTAAAGCTCAGACACACCGGTAGGATTGTCAAACGTTTTCCCGACGACAGTACGAGTTAGAACTTCTGAACAGAGTGTTGGCAGTCAGTTTAGTTTGTGTTCACACAGCAAAGACCTTGGAAGCCGTCGGCCACTCAGCCTTGTTAAAATACTCCAAACCAGAAAGTGGCAGTAGCGTTGTTTGGCAATGCATGTCTGTGCATATTGCTTATGGTCTAGTTTCCAAGCTATCTGCGCTAATGTTGCTATTTTGTAGAAAGCCCTTCTTTGATCCTAGCCAGATGGCCACATCTAGATAAGAACCTAGCAAGATGATCAAGAAACAAATAAATTCACTCTCCATAATCCCATACTGCCAGTGCCAGCCCATAGCCACGTGTTTTGCTAACTAGCGCACGTTTGCATATTTTTAGCTAGCACAACATAGCTAGCTAGCTAAGTACACCGCACTAACTTGGCAGCTAACACAGGCAGCTGTTTCATGGAAACTAGCTATTTTAATTATAATGTCAATACAAGCTACAGTGGTAAGCTAGCTTGGAGGAAGTATCTAGTGTTGTGTGCATTGCGTCTGTGCACTTAGCTAGCTATCATCCCATAGCCCACATTGCATATGAAGTGTGAGTATGGAGAAAATGCCCTATTTTTAAAAATGTTCTGTTGGCTGCCCCACGTGGGGGTTCGTGCTCTCTGATTGGTTCTCTGATTGGCTCAAAGTCATTGGCCACTGACAAGCATTTCGTAGGTTCGTCGCTACCAGGTTGGCACGCAGCAGATACTGCATTTGTTCTAGCAAGAGAAGGAATGGCCTCCCACTGTGATAAGTACCTATAGGCAGTCTATTGGCAATGATATTCTCATGTGTTTCATGCTTCACTCTCTCTCTCCTCTCTCTCTCCATCTTTCTCTCTCTCTCTCTGTCTCTCTGTCTCTCTCCCTTTGTCTCTGTCTCTCGTTCCAGGGATGGTGGATAGGTTTGATTGTTTTCCGCTCTCCCTCCCTCCCTCCTCCCTCCTCCTTTCTCTGGAAGCAGATGTACTTTCCCTCCATCAGTCCCTGACTCTGGCAGCAGTAGCATGATTGCTTCCATCTGAGAGCTCAGCTACCACTGGGAGAGAGGGATGGGGTAGAGGAGAGGTGGGGGCTCTGGAGAGTTGAGATCGGGTGGGTAGAGAGAGGCAGTGAATAGGAAATAGGCCTGGTCGGGTAGTAAAACAGGGCTACAGTGGAACAGATCGTGAATGGTTCCGCCTTGATGATGGAGAGTCGCTGCACAAGCATTCCCAAGCATGACAGTATACTGTAGCTTCTACATTGAGCACAGCTATACAACTGATATGACAGAGAGAACTTTTTGAAACAACTATTTCAAAGACGTATTTATGAAAGAGAAAACTGATAGCACTCACTCGAGGTTTAAGAAAACATAGCTTAGCTTCAATGCCCTTTTGCCCTGAGACATTTTAATTCATGGCTGGAAAGAGACACAAAGCTGTTTTTTCACTGGGGCTTTTTCAGCAATACATGAACAAACGATTGAAACAAATCGGTTTGCTTGTTTTGGCCGAGGGGGAAAGTTAATCTGCAGGAAAAAAGGAAAGTGTGGCTCCCCAGCCAGCAGCGTCAATTCATCTGACTGACAGGGCAACCTTACTGTAGAGAGAAAGAGAGCGAGAGAGAGAGGGAGAGAGAGAGAGAGAGTATAGAGAGGAGAGAAGAGAGAAATAGAGAGAAGATACGAGAAGAAAGAGAGAGAGAGAGCGAGAGTAAGAAAGAGAGAGAGAGAGAGCGAAAGAGAGCCCGAGCGAGAGAGCGGCTTTGTGGCTTTGCACTGTGTCTCATGGCTTTGTGTGTCTCCAGAGATGACTAAGTCTAAGAGTTCAACTACTGGAGATGAAGGACATGTGCTAAATGGATCAAGACATACATCAAATGGCCATGTCCTTTTTCTTCCTTCTTTCCCCCCAGATGAACCAATCAGTCCTGCTGCCTCCATGGACCTCTCCAGACAGAGGCCAACCGGATGAAAGCGAGGACATTTCTTTCTTCCTCTTCCAACTTAAAAAAGTACAAAAGCAAACCTGATCTTATATTCCATTAAAGGTCTGAGAGATGTATTAGGGTGTCCTAATGCCGGTTGTAGTCTTTTATCCCTGTCTTATCCCTTCTCTCCCTCTCTTCCCTAATGCAATAAGTGCTGTCTGCTGATCCACTGACTTGGCAGGACCTGCAGTACCACTCCTAGTCTGATAGCAAAATGTTGTCACCATGGGACATCTCTAGAGTTTACTTTTATTCCGAGGGAAAAATACTATGTGTAGTGGATTTTAGTAGGATTGTCTTCCTCTTTCGGGAAGGGCAATGCCATTGCAGTCCTTAACCATTTAGGCCTAGTCAACTACATTTACTAGAATTGCTATTAACTTGTTATTAAAAATTTGTAGCAAAAATATTTTTCGGGTGGATGCATGCATAATTCATAACAGGAATTTGCTCAAGTGATGCGTTCATCATCGCTCTTACAATCTCTCAATAGCTTTTAGAAAGCAGCAGAAAAGACAGTAAACGAAAAACTATATCCAATTGTCTGCAAGACACATATGGGAAACGTGACACGCAAGCGGGCATGTTGAGTAAACTAATTGCAAAACAAATGAATAATAATCTGGATCGACACAATAAAGATGTCTTACCGAAGTAAACTTCCTTCGTGCATTTTGGGCACTTGGGCATGTTTGCAGGTTAAAGTGTTGGTCTCCGGGAGTGAAATAAGTATCCTAATGTTCACGGCAGTATTACAGCAGCAGCCCACCTGTCCGTTCTAAACCACGCCTCGTTGTGAAGTGCAGATGTGCGCGCCTTCCTATTTATACCGAGAAGGAAATACGTTCGGTGGAAAGGAATAGAGGGTGAGGCTTTGACAGCGTGTGCGTGTGCGTGTGTGTGTGTGTGTGTGTGTGTTTGTGTCTGTATCTGTGTCTGTGCGTGCGTGCGCTTGAGAGAGAGAGAAAGAGAAAGAGATAGAGAGACGTAAAATACGAAAATTATGCCAGGGGAAATAACATTTCTTCATGTGATTTGGAGTTGAGCGTGCCCCTAAGATCAAGTCAGGGAATCATTGTAGCAACCTTTTTTGTGCACTTTTTATTTTGGCTAGTTCGAGTTTTATTCTCCCCTTTATGTGCATACACAGCAAATTGGCAAGTGCAGATGTTTCAGTGTAATTTATAGTGTTGATTCAGGAGTTACAGTCACTCTGTTAAAGTGAAATTAACACACAGAGATTTAAAAGAACCTCAGTGTTGGTGTTAATAACCAGAGTTATTGTTTTACACTGTGGAGAGTAAAACAGTCCCATCAAAACTACACCTATCATTACCATATTTCCCAGCATGCTATGCACTGAGATCTTTTTGAAGCTTGTACTTACTATTTGTTTTTGTTTTTTTGCTTGTATATTGATTGATTGATTGATTACTGTTATGCTACACAAAGATAAAATTCAACTAAACCAATTAGTTAGTTAGATTTATTGCATCTGTTACTGAAATGTTTTTTCCGGTTTAAATGGTTGTGGTAGTCATTCTGAGTGTAGGTTGAGTGTGAATAAAAATTCTAACTTAATAAACCATGCTGATCTCGCGAGTTTACACTATGTCCCATAGAGCAGCGCACAATTGGCCCAGTGTCGTTCGGGTTAGGGGAGAGTTTGGCCGGGGTAGGCCGTCATTGTAAAATAAGAATTTGTTCTTAATTGACTTGCCTAGTTAAAAAAAGGTTAAATAATTAATTTTTTTACATAAAATGTAAGTTTGCGAGATCTGGATTCGTGCCAGGCTAATCCTAACGCTAGCTGGATTCCAAAAGGAATTAGACATCACTTTGCCAGCCTGAGGTGGCCTATAATAAATTAACCAGCATTTTCCTAACCACACTGTTAGGGTAAAACTAGGTCAAAGCAAGGCAGTTAACCCAGTGTTCCTAGGCCATCATTGAAAATAAGAACTTAACTGACTTGCCTAGTTAAATAAATGTCAAATAAAAGGCCTTATGATATAATGTCATAAAGTTAAAGTTTTAGCCATAACTTTTACCTGGGTGCTCATTTGGTGAAAGCCACAGACATTTAAAAGGAAATAATTCAACACCTATCTCTCTGTCACTAACAAATACAGTCATGGGTGCTAACTCTACAATTCACTCAAAAAGAAAAGGCACCATGGAAAATATGTCAATTTGGCTTATAGTGAGTGTAACAACACCCCAAATCACTTACTGTAACAGTGTTTTTGCATAACACTAATAGGAGTTAACTCTATATTAGCACTAGTGTTGAATAGAAATAACACTGTGAGTATTAATTACCCCGTAGTTTTACACGTGAGGAACAATGGCAAGTGTAATGCAGTGTTAATGTTTTACATTACGCAGTGTTACATTAACACAAAAAATGTAACATTATAATCAGAGTACTTTTTACACTCTGTAGAGTGGGACCATATGTTTTCGGAGGTAGTGTGGAAATTAACTCTTTAAGTGTTGATTTAACACTGTAAAATGTACTGTTTGAGCTACATATTCTAAATAATTGAATTGAATTTCAATAAATCTCAGTTATTAAAGTTTTTTTTATCACATTGGTACTATTTTCAGTAGAATGTGGTAACATTTCACAACTCTTACAACAAAACTGAAAACAGATCATCAAAACTTTCAGCACATTTTAAATTGACTAAGTACAACACACAAAATCACACTGTAACTTTTTCACCAAACCTTATCACTGTTTCATCTAGATTAGTGGTCCCCAAACTGTTTATAGTCCTGTTCCACTTCAAACATTCACCCTCCAGCTGGGTACCCCCTCTAGCACCAGGGCCAGGGTCAGACTTCACTCTCAAATGTTCTTTTTTGCCATCATTGTAAGTCTGCCACACACACTACACAATACATGTATGTTGTAATAGAGTTATGCAGAGTTCTACTCATCCTTTCAAGCACACCCTTCTCATTAACCTGTGGTGAGGTATTCATCATTTTTGATGAACAAATAAGGTTTTCTATGTAAGATGGCTAAATAAAGAGCAAAATTATTGATTATTTGATTATTTGTGCCCTGGTCCGATAAGAGCTCTGTCACTTCCCATTCACCTCTTCATTGTTGACATTGAGACTTGTGTTTTGCAAGTACTATTTAATGAAGCTGCCAGTTGAGGACTTGTGAGGCATCTGTTTCTCAAACTAGACACTGTAATGTACTTGTCCTCTTGCTCAGTTGTGCACCGGGGACTCCCACTCCTCTTTACATTCTGGTTAGAGCCAGTTTGCGCTGGTCTGTGAAGGGAGTAATACACAGCGTTGTACGAGCTCTTCAGTTTCCAGCTACAATAGTCTTTTACAACATTGACAGTGTCTACACTGTATTTCTAATCAATTTGATGTTATTTTAATGGACAAAAAAATGACATTTGTCAGTGACCCCAAACTTTGGAACGGTGGTGTAAATATATTGCCTAATGTGAAAACTGTAATCTACTGTATTTATTTTAACAGGTAAGTTGACTGAGAACATGTTCTCATTTACAGCAAGAACCTGGGGAATAGTTACAGGGGAGAGGAGGGGGACGAATGAGCCAATTGTAAACTGGGGATGATTAGGTGATCGTGATGGTATGAGGGACAGATTGGGAATTTAGCCAGGACACCAGGGTTAACACCCCTACTCTTACGATAAGTGCCATGGGATCTTTAGTGACCACAAAGAGTCAAGACATCCAATCCAAAAGACAACACCCTACACAGGGCAATGTCCCCAATCACTGCCCTGGGGCATTAGGATATTATTTTAGACCAGAGGAAAGGGTGCTTCCTACTGGCCCCCCAACACCCCTTCCAGCAGGATCTGGTCTCCCATCCAGGACCAACCCTGCTTAACTTCAGAAGCAAACCAGCAGTGGAATGCAGGGTTGTATGCTGCTGGCAGTACTGTAGCGTATTACTTTCAACACTTCTAAAGGGCGATTTAAAACACGTATCTTTCATTGTTTGATATTGGATTAACTGGTAGTTAAAACGACAAAATTGAAAAGATATCATTATGTTGTGTTTTGGTGATTAAACCAATGTTCTCATTACATTTCACAATAAACGTATTTTGAATCAATGGTTGTGTGGTGAGAGATGTTTACAATCCAAATGAGTGCACAATGACAGGTTTGAATGAAAGGCTGGCTGCGTTACACGTGTGACCAGTTTAGAGTTTTGCACTAAGAGTTGTGAAAATGTACCACAAAACCTTTGAAAATAACACCAAAGCGATTAAAAAAATAAAATAAAATAAAAACTGTAACAACATGTTTGCAACATACATGATGGGCCATACTGTACTTAGCATGCTGATTCTCACTGAAGCCTATTCTGCTCACTAGGCGACACCCAGTTTCAAAGCTCAGTTTCTTTCCTGAGTGTGCAGGTGCTGATCTTTCAATTACAACCCACTCCCATGTCCACCTCATGCTGTAGCTACTGCGCTAGCGACTCGGTGATGATAGAAAATCAAACTGCCAAAAGTAATGTGAGGGAATATGAGGACAGGTTGTTTTGAGTGGAATATGTCCATCATGCTTTAAACGTACAATAATAACTTTATAATAAACATCTTTTTATAATGGAGAGAGGGAGAGACGAGAGTCACCTTCCAATGGATCGTTAACACATTTCCTGTCATTGGGACCTGTGTGCACTGCAACAACACACACACACACACACACACACACACACACACACACACACACACACACACACACACACACACACACACACACACAGGCTGCTGCCTACATACAGACTTGAAATCATTGGCCACTTTAATAAATGGATCACTAGTCACTTTAATAATGCCACTTTAATCATGTTTACATATCTTGCATTACTCATCTCATATGTACATACTGTATTTTATCCCATCTATTGCATCTTGCCTATGCCGCTCGGTCATCGCTCATCCATATATTTATATGTATAAGTCATGCTCTGTTCCACTAACTGTTCCACTAACTAATCTGACTATAGTTCCTCCTCGGAAAACATTGCATTATTAACAAGCCTTTAGAAAATACCTCATTTTGTTCTCACAGTTTTGGCAGCTTCATATCACATCACACCTTCCCAGAACAAAGGAGGTACTGAGGGAGGAGGGTGTGTGTGTGTGTTTGTGCGTGTGTGTGTGTTTGTGTGTGTGTGTGCAGCAGGAGATAGGGAAAGTGTTTGATTTATGATGAAATTTAATATTAATTTGCTTTTCTGACTGTATCTGAAAAGACTGAGTATGTGAATGACCCAGAGCAGGGAACTGATATGAGTGAAGGAAGGGATTGGAAGGGAGCTCAGCTTATTGCTTCTTTGTAATTTACTAATTGAAATATGATTCAACCCACTCCTCCTACTCCTACACGGCTACAGATGAATTACACACTCTAAAAAATGCTGGGTTGTTTGGATGACCCAACTGCTGGGTTGCAGTAATTGGGTCACTTAGTTGGGTTGTTTTCTTCAAATATAGAAAGGTTGAGTTGTTGATGCTGGGTTATTGATGCTGGGTTATTGAGATATGACATCAGAAGACCGTAAGCGTAGCTTAATAGGGACGTGGCGTTCAGATAGTTATTTTTGGCCACCCGTGAGAGTACATGTCAAGCTGATAAATTCTCAAGCCCAGGGAGGGCATTTAGATCATTATTATAGATTATGTTTATTAAAGATAAAACATGTTCAGCACGGAACAAAGTTGTGGAAAATTCACATACAAATATGTAATGTAGAACAAATATTCTGAAATTACTTTACATTTTTTACAAAAGAAAAGCTTGAAATTGGCATGGTCTAATTGACTCAACAACCAAACAACTTAATTAACCAGAAAATCTATAGTTATTTGGGGAGGTTTATTAAAGATAGCTGGCTAACTCATTGCTCCTACATTGTAGTATACCCCTCTGGTCTTGGGTTCGGCTGTAGTTGACCAACTACAGCCTAGTAACCATGCTTCCACCCATGTGATCATAGCTACTGTTTGTTGGTTACAGTCTCTGACAGACAGTGTAGGACAGTTTAGGAGCTGAGTTGACTTGTGACTGCAGTAATAACTGTGCGGTGTCGTCACAAATGTCTTCGGCAGAAACACAGGGAGTGTTTTGATTCTCAGCCCAGCATGTGAAAGATCAGCGTGTGAAGTCCAGCCCTGTCAGACTAACCCAGCCCTGTCAGTCTTGTACAATGATTAGAACATGTAGCACACCATGCCTAGGACCAGAGAACTAGACTTTAACCCTTTTGGAGCACTTTAGCCTTGACCATTGGATATTACTTTGTCGTAACCTATGCTTGTATTTTTAACTCATAGGCAACCGCTTCAAGCACAAACACTAGAATCTATGTAAAGGGGGCTTGTGTGTAATCACTATACAAACACCTACCAACGCATGCACATACACTCACACACCTTGTCAGTAGAGCGTGCCTCTGTGTACTCCTCCACTGTTGACTTCTTTCTAAAAGATAGCTAAGTCGCTGACCCTCCTTTTAATGAAGTCACCATGGCAACCAAACAATGAGCGAAACACACAGGAGTCATCATAGGTTCTGTAGAAAGATGAGGTGGCACCACAGGTTCAAAAGTGGTGTGAGAAAGTTCAAATGTGTCTTTTCTGGGGCCTGTAGTTTTTCCTGATCTCATGACCTGGTCAGTTAAAACTTTGGATGCTATTCGTAGGCTAATTACAAAACATTATTATTATAGACAGCTTCCTTTTTCATCTGTGCTATGACCATAGAGCTGGAGGTTTTCTTGTTGGGTCACGTGAATTGAAAACACTTCTGGTCTAACGTGAATCAAACCCTTTCAAACTACCACAAACCTTGTTATTATTCATTCTGAATCTGATATCAGAAGAGCCAGTGACAACAACGTCAATGGACAGCATACTCTGTAGTTTAGTGAACTACTATAGCAGTGTTGAGCGTTATGCAAAGAATGGTTACAATGTCTTTAAATACACATTTCACTCTGTACACACAATGTTTGGCAGTGGTTTTTGAAAAATTAACAAGAGACAGGTTTCAATGTAGAAAATGATTGACATTTTATGTCATAAAAACCTATTATTATCTGATTACAGTGATCTTCTGCAATTATTTATTCAGGGTTACATTTAACACTACACAGTAGAATTTGTAACAAGGCAGGGTTACATTTAACACTACACCGTAGAATTTGTAACAAGGCAGGGTTACATTTAACACTATACAGTAGAATTTGTAACAAGGCAGGGTTACATTTAACACTATACAGTAGAATTTGTAACAAGGAAGGGTTATATTTAACACAACACAGTAGAATTTGTAACAAGGCAGGGTTACATTTAACACAACACAGTATAATTTGTAACAAGGCAGGGTTACATTTAACACAACACAGTAGAATTTGTAACACGGCAGGCAGGGTTACATTTAACACTATAGAGTAGAATTTGTAACAAGGCAGGGTTACATTTAACACAACACAGTAGAATTTGTAACATGGCAGGGTTACATTTAACACTATACAGTAGAATTTGTAACAAGGCAGGGTTATATTTAACACTATACAGTAGAATTTGTAAAGTTTTTTTTATGTGTAAGTCATAAAACCACTAACCTTGTGTTGTTGTCCTCGTCTCCATCTGCCCACCAGAGGTTGCTTCCCTGGCTCTCACTGTAGGATTTGCCTGTAAAATCCATATATTCAATCATGAAATCAACGACTTTCAACATTTTCATGGAAAATAATGTTCTCCTTTTCATGAAGTAGCTTATATTGAATGTCACTCATTCTATTGCACTCTATTCTAACCAAACCTGCATTACCAGTCCATATAATCATGGGGGCACACTATCTACCTAGAGAGTTTTCATCTGTATTTTCCGTAGCTGTTTATATACCTGTCAGAGGCTGGTACTAAAACAGTATTGAATGAGCTGTATTCCTCCATAAGCAACAAGAAAACGCTCACTCAGAGGTGGCGCACCTAGGAGTAAAACTTAATCAGTTTTACAACATTTCTATCAGCATGTTAAATGTGCAACCAGAGGGAAAAGAACTCTGGACCACCTTTACTCCACACACAGATACGCATACAAATCTCTCCCTCGCCCTCCATTTGGAAAATCTGACCATAATTCTAAAATTATGGTCAGCAAAAATTAAAGCAGAAAGTGACTAGATCAATAAAAAAGTGGTCAGATGAAGCAGATGCTAAGCTACAGGACTGTTTTGCTAGCACAGACTGGAATATTTTCCGGGATTCCTCCAATGGCATTGAGGAGTACACCACATCTGTCATTGGCTTCATCAATAAGTGCATCGATGACGTGATCCCCACAGTAACTGTACGTGCATACCCAAACCAGAAGCCATAGATAACAGGCAACATCCGCAATGAGCTAAAGACTAGAGCTGCTGCTTTCATGGAGCGGGACTCTAACCCGGAAGCTTATAAGAAATCCCCACTCTGGCCTCAGACAAACCATCAAACAGGCAAAGCGTCAACACAGGACTAAGATTGAATCGTACTACACCGGCTCTGACGCTCGTCAGATGTGGCAGGGCTTGCAAACCATTACAGACTACAAAGGGAAGCACAGCTGAGAGCTGCCCAGTGACACAAGCCTACCAAGCGAGCTAAACTACTTCTATGCTCGCTTCGAGCACTGAAACATGCATGAGATCATCAGCTGTTCCGGAAGACTGTGTGATCACGCTCTCCACAGCCGATGTGAGGAAGACCTTTAAACAGGTCAACATTCACAAGGCCACAGGGCCAGATGGATTACCAGGACGTGTACTGCGAGCATGTGCTGAACAACTGGCAAGTGTCTTCACTGACATTTTCAACCTGTACCTGACTGAATCTGTAATACGAACATGTTTCAAGCAGACCACCATAGTCCCTGTGCCCAATAACATTAAGGTAACCTGCCTGAATTACTACCGACCCGTAGCACTCACATCTGTAGCCGTGAAGTGCTTTGAAAGGCTGGTCATGGCTCACATCAACACAAATTATCTCAGAAACCCTAGACCCACTCCAATTTGCATACCGCCCCAACAGATCCACAGATGATGCAATCTCCATTGCACTTCACACTGCTCTTTCTCACCTGGATAACACAAACACCTATGTGAGAATGCTATTCATTGACTACAGCTCAGCGTTCAACACCATAGTGCCCTTAAAGCTCATCAATAAACTAAGGACATTGGGTCTAAACACCTCCCTCTGCAACTGGATCCTGGACTTCCTGACGGGCTGCCCCCAGGTGGTAAGGGTAGGTAACAACACATCCGTCACGCTGATCCTCAACACAGGGGCCCCTCAGGGGTGTGTGCTCAGTCCCCCCCCTGTACTCCCTGTACACTCATGACTGCACGGCCATCATTAAGTTTGCCGATGACACAACAGTCACCCACAACGACAGTCGTGAAGAGGGCATGACAAAACCTATTCCCCCTCAGGAGACTGAAAATATTTGGCATGGGTCCTCAGATCCTCAAGCGGTTCTACAGCTGCACCATCAAGAGCATCCTGACGGGTTGCGTCACTGTCTGGTATGTAAACTGCTCGGCCTCCAACCGCAAGGCACTACAGAGGGTTGTGCGAACGGCCCAGTACATCACTGGGGCCAAGCTTCCTGCCATCCAGGACCTCTATACCAGGTGATCTCAGAGGAAGGCCCTACAAATTGTCAGACTCCAGCCACCCTAGTGATACTGTTCTCTCTACTACCACACGGCAAGCTGTACCGGAGCGTCAAGTCTAGGGGGCTTCTAAACAGCTTCTACCCCCAAGCCATAAGACTCCTGAACAGCTTATCAAATGGCTACCCAGACTATTTGCATTGCATTTCAAAAATAAAAAAAATTCTATATTCATAACAGATTTCACAACACACTAAGTGTGTGCCCTCAGGTCCCTAATCCACTACCACATATCTACAACACAAAATCCATGTGTATGTGTGTGTATAGTGCGTAGGTTATCATGTGTGTGTATGCATGTGTCTGTGCCTATGTTTGTGTTGCTTCACAGTCCCCTCTGCTCCATAAGGTGTATTTTTATACTGCGTGCATCAGTTACTGCGTGCATCAGATATGTGGAATAAAGTTCCGTGTAGTCATGACTCAATTTTGTACTGTGCGCCTCCCATATTCTGTTCTGGACTTGGGGACTGCGAAGAGACCTCTGGCGGCATGTCTTGTAGGGCATGCATGGGTGTCTGAGCTGTGTGCTATTTGTTCAGGCAGTTTGGTGCTTTCAACATGTCAATACCTCTCACAAATACAAGTAGTGATGAAGTCAATCTCTCCTCCACTTTGAGCAAGGATAAATTGACATTAATATTATTATGTTATTATGCTCTATGTGTACATCCAAGGGCCAGCTGTGCTGCTCTGTTCTGAGCCAATTGCAATTTTCCTAATTCCATCTGTGTGTCACCTGACCACACGACTGAACAGTAGTCCTGGTGCAATGAAACTAGAGCCTGTAGGACCTGCCTTGTTGATAGTGCTGTTAAGAAGGTAGAGTAGTGCGTTATTATGGACAGACTTCTCCCCATCTTATTAATATGTTTGTCACACCCTGATCTGATTCACCTGTCTTTGTGCTTGTTTCAAACTCCCCTCCAGGTGTCGCCCATCTTCCCCATTATCCCCAGTGTATTTATACCTGTGTTCTCTGTTTGTCTGTTGCCAGTTTGTTTTGTTCGTTGGCTCTTCTCAAGACCACCTCCAGGTATCGATGACAAGCGGACCGTCACCGGACCCCAGCTCCCCGGTATTGTCTCAGGCAGAGGGTATGGCTGTCCACCAAAGATCTGCCCCTCTGGGTGGAGTCCCGCAAACTTTCCCCCCGGTTTACCGGCCCTTTCCGGTAAACCGGTAAATCCTAGATACATTCCACTTGTCATGTATCTAGGATTAAACCTATGTCTCACAGCTATGTCTCACAGCTCTAGGCCCATCCCTCTTCCCCGTCTCATCGATGGCCAACCGGCGTACACGGTCAAGCATCCCTTGAAGGCTTGACCTCGGGGCAGGGGATTCCAGTACCTGGTTGACTGGGAGGGTTATGGCCCGAAGGAGAGGTGCTGGGTCTGGGCTAGGGACATCCTGGACCCAGGCCTCATCGCTGAGTTCCAACGCCGGCACCCGGTCAACCAGGTATGTGACCAGGTAGGACGCCAGGTGGCGCCCCTAGAGGGGGTACTGTCACACCCTGATCTGTTTCACCTGTCTTTGTGCTTGTCTCCACCCCCTCCAGGTGTCATGCATCTTCCCCATTATCCCCAGTGTATTTATACATGTGTTCTCTGTTTGTCTGTTGCCAGTTGATTTTGTTCGTCAAGCCTACCAGCGCTTTTCCCCTGACCCTGAGCCTGCCTGCCGTTCTGTACCTTATGGACTCTGATCTGGATTTACTGACCTCTGCCTGCCCTTGACCTGTCGTTTTGCCTGCCCCCTGTTCTAGTAATACACTTTTGTTACTTCGACACTGTCTGGGTCTGGCCCCTGAAATCTGATAATGTCTTGACCATGACAGTTTACAATGCAGGATTACTCCAAGCAGTTTAGTCACCTCAACTTGCTAAATTTCCACATTACTTACTACAAGCGTTAGTTTGAGGTTAAGGGTTTAGTAAATTATTTGTTCCAAATACAATGCTTTTAGTTTTTGAAATATTTAGGACTAACTTATTTCTTGCCACCCATTCTGAAACGAACTGTAGCTCTTTGTTAAGTGTTGCAGTCATTTCAGTTGCTATAGTTGCTGACATGTATAGTGTTGAGTCATCCGCATACATAGACACACTGGCCGTAACTCATACTTTTTTCCAGTAGCAGACTATGATCAATAATGTCAAAAGTTGCACTGAAGTATAACAAAACAGCCACCCACAATTCCTTATCATCAATTTCTGTCAGCCAATCATCAGTCATTTCTGTACGGGCTGTGTTTGTTGAATGTCCTTCTTTATAAGCGTGCTGAAAGTCTGACAATTCATTTACTGTAAAATAGCATTTTTTCTGATCAAACACAATTATTTCCAAACTTTACTAAGGGTTGGTAACAGGCTAATTGGTCGGCTATTTGAGCCAGTAAAGGGAGCTTTACTATTCTTAGGTAGTGGAATGACTTTTGCTGCCCTCCAGGCCTGAGGGCACACACTTTCTAGTAGGCTTCAATTGAAGATGTGGCAATATCGTCCGCGATTATCCTCAGTAATTTTCCTTCCAAGTGGTCAGACCCCAGTGGCTTGTCTTTGTTGATCTTTTATCTTCCACATTCACTTTACGGAATTCAAAATCAAAGTGCTTGTCTTTCATATTTTGGTCAGATATACTTGGATGTGTAGTGTTAGTGTTTGTTGCTGGCATGTCATGCCTAAGTTTGCTAATCTTTCCAATGGAAAAATCATTAAAGTAGTTGGCAATATTAGTCGGTTTTGTGATGAATGAGACGACATCTGACTCAATGAATGATGGAGCTTAGTTTGCCTTTTTTCCCAAAATGTAATTGAAGGTGCTCCAAAGCTTTTAACTATCATTCTTTATGTCATTTCTCTTTGTTTCATAGTGTAGTTCTTTCTTCTTTTTTATTCAGTTTAGTCACATGCTTTCTCAATTTGCAGTATGTTTGCCAATCGGTTGTGCAGCCAGACTTATTTCCCATTCCTTTTGCTTCATCCCTCAACCCTACCATTTTTCAATTCCTAATCAACCCATATGGATTTAACAGTTTTTACAGTTATTTTCTTAATGGTTGCATGCTTATTAGTAACTGGGATAAGCAATTTCATAAATGTGTCAAGTGCAGCGTCTGTTTGCTCCTCATTACACACCACGGACCAACAAATATTCTTTACATCAAGAACATAGGAATCGCTACAAAACTTATTGCACTGGTTATAGTTTGAAGCTTTTTCTTGAGTGGGCAGCTTGATGAAAGCCAGTCAATATTTATTTCACCCAGAAAATATTCCACTCTGTTGGTATCAAATACATTATCAAGCATTTCACACGTTATCCAGATACTGACTGTTGGCACTTGGTGGTCTATAGCATCTTCCCACAAGAATGGGCTTTAGGTGAGGCAGATGAACCTGTAGCCATATTACTTCAACAGTATTTAACATGAGATCCTCTCTAAGCTTTACAGGAATGTGGTTCTGAATATAGACCGCAACACCGCCCCCATTGGCATTTCTGTACTTTCAATAGATTGCTACCACTGTATCATCAAAGGTATTATCTAAGTGAGTTTCAGTGGGGCAAAAAAGTATTTAGTCAGCCACCAATTGTGCAAGTTCTCCCACTTAAAAAGATGAGAGAGGCCTGTCATTTTCATCACAGGAACACTTCAACTATGACAGACAAAATGAGAAAAAAAAATCCAGAAAATCACATTGTAGGATTTGTAATACATTTATTTGCAAATTATGGTGGAAAATAAGTATTTGGTCAATAACAAAAGTTTATCTTAATACTTTGTTATATACCCTTTGTTGGCAATGACAGAGGTCAAACGTTTTCTGTAAGTCTTCACAAGGTTTTTACACACTGTTGCTGGTATTTTGGCCCATTCCTCCATGCAGATCTCCTCTAGAGCAGTGATGTTTTGGGGCTGTTGCTGGGCAACACAGACTTTCAACTCCCTCCAAAGATCTTCTATGTGGTTGAGATATGGAGACTGGCTAGGCCACTCCAGGACCTTGAAATGCTTCTTACAAAGCCACTCCTTCGTTGCCCGGGTGGTGTGTTTGGGATCATTGTCATGCTGAAAGACCCAGCCACGTTTCATCTTCAATGCCCTTGCTGATGGAAGGAGGTTTTCACTCAAAATCTCACGATACATGGCCCCATTCCTTCTTTCCTTTACACAGATCAGTTGTCCTGGTCCCTTTGCAGAAAAACAGCCCCAAAGCATGATGTTTCCACCCCCATGCTTCACAGTAGATATGGTGTTCTTTGGATGCAACTCAGCGTTCTTTGTCCTCCAAACGCGACGAGTTGAGTTTTTACCAAAAAGTTATATTTTGGTTTCATCTGACCATATGACATTCTCCCAATCTTCTTCTGGATCATCCAAATGCTCTCTAGCAAACTTCAGACGGGCCTGGACATGTACTGGCTTAAGCAGGGGGACACGTCTGGCACTGCAGGATTTGAGTCCCTGGCCTAGTGTGTTACTGATGGTATACTTTGTTACTTTGGTCCCAGCTCTCTGCAGGTCATTCACTAGGTCCCCCCGTGTGGTTCTGGGATTTTTGCTCACCATTCTTGTGATCATTTTGACCCCACGGGGTGAGATCTTGTGTGAAGCCCCAGATTGAGGGAGATTATCAGTGGTCTTGTATGTCTTCCATTTTCTAATAATTGCTCCCACAGTTGATTTCTTCAAACCAAGCTGCTTACCCATTGCAGATTCAGTCTTCCCAGCCTGGTGCAGGTCTACAATTTGGTTTCTGGTGTCCTTTGACAGCTCTTTGGTCTTGGCTATAGTGGAGTTTGGAGTGTGACTGTTTGAGGTTGTGGACAGGTGTCTTTTATACTGATAACAAGTTCAAACAGGTGCCATTAATACAGGTAACGAGTGGAGGACAGAGGAGCCTCTCAAAGAAGAAGTTACAGGTCTGTGAGAGCCAGAAATCTTACTTGTTTGTAGGTGACCAAATACTTATTTTCCACCATAATTTGCAAATAAATTCATAAAAAATCCTACAATGTGATTTTTTCTCATTTTGTCTGTCATAGTTGAAGTGTACCTATAATGAAAATGACAGGCCTCTCTCATCTTTTTAAGTGGGAGAACTTGCACAATTGGTGGCTGACTAAATACTTTTTTGCCCCACTGTAGTTAGAATATGAATGTAATCTGTTATTAATGTCATGAACCTTGTTTCTTAATAAGATATATTAATGTGGGTTATTTTGAGCATTTTTCTATGTTCCTTGCTTGTTTTCCATTGCTTTACTGGGAAGCTTAGTAGAAGTACATATTCTTGACACAAACCTGCGCAACTGGCACCTACCACCATACCCTGTTCAAAGACACTTAAATATTTTCACCCTCCGAATGGCACACGTAAACAATCCATGTCTTAATTGTCTCAAGGCCTGAAGATCCTTCTTTAACCTGTCTCCTCCCCTTCATCAATAAGGGATCATAGCTTTCACCTGGTTTCACCTGGTCAGTCTATGTTGATTGATATGACTTGAGTTGTCTCTGTTATTAGTACAAACTTCCTGGTATGGGATTTCAAACCATGAATAAATTATCAGACTGCCAATCAGCTGCCACCTGTGTCTTCCCTGTGTCTTCCCTCAGAAGTGCACTTGGAGATAGAGGTAGGTGAAGTCTCAGTGACTGATGGAAATAGTTAGAATAGGTAGACAATATGATTGTCTAGGATGTATTACCCGGCATTACAATGAACTTTATATCATGGAAACTACATCATATATACATTAAAATAGATTTTGTCTGAGATAGACAAGTCTGAGAGCGCTTGCTATGAGGTACCTTACGTCACTTCATTAGGGGTCTGAGGAAATTCACCTCAGAGAGAATGCTCTCAATTGGCCTACTTACAGGGGGGGCAATGTTATTGAAGGGTCCCACTTGAAACATCTAGGTATAAATTAGACTCGAGGCCAACTGTTAACTTTGTGGCCTGTCATATATAGACTACATTGTTTCAAGATGGCAACCGATAATTCTGGTAAGGTTGTTTGACTTCAAAAAGCTCATCATAACATGCACAAACGTCATATTTCGTCAAAGTCATCCACGCATCATGAATAACTGAATGTAACCTTCTGTCATCGTTGTCCTTTTACAGGTCCATGAGGTGCTGTCGGTTCTCGACTTCAACCTGGGCAAACATCCCACCAAAAAGAGTGAAGTTACTAGGAAAGAGGTGGAAAGGAGAATTGAGTGCCCACAACAGTTCCCTTTAAATACTGTCCAGCATTACATTAGACAGGGAACAACAAAAGACAAAATCAACAACACACAGTGTTCTTTTCAGCACTGTGTGAGGGTATGGAAGGACATATGGTTGGTTTCCCGGACACAGACTAAGTCTAGTCCTAGACTAAAAAGTATTTTTGGGGGCAAAGATGCTGCATTTAGCTTGCTTTTTGGTCCAGGACTAGACTTGTGTGTGTCCGGGAAACCATCCATTCATGTATCATGATACATCTCGAAGAAGGCATAGTGAAATGTAAATACAAAATGTAATCTAGATAGAAACATGAGACTAAAGGAGCTTAAAACGATGAATTATGATATTGTGTAATGATGCATACTGTAGTACAGCGTGTGTGTGTGTGTGTGTGTGTGTGTGTGTGTGTGTGTGTGTGTGTGTGTGTGTGTGTGTGTGTGTGTGTGTGTGTGTGTGTGTGTGTGTGTGTGTGTGTGTGTGTGTGTGTGCGTGTGTGTGTGTGTGTGTGTCCCATGTGATGTTCTAAGGCTTTCGAGGGGCACTGAGACGCTGTCCGCAAGATTCCTCAACCTGAGTCATGTGTCAGATAACAACGCTGCTTCTGCAGGGAATGTCCCTCAAAGGCTGTTTGAGCTAAATACCACAAGGTAACTTCACAACTGTCCGTCATGAATTTAAAAGGAATGTAGTGGTGTAAGGAATATGGTGGGAACTTTCTGTTCCCACTTTAGACAAAGTACAACTTATAAAGGCTTTATATAGCACACATACAAGTTACTACATAAATGCTTCGTGGTGTATAAATATACATAGCGCATTATGTCACATTTGGAAATTTACCCCACAGTGGGAATGGTTATGTCACCCTTTATACACCAATTAAAGAGTATGCATATGCTTATGGATCATTTGTGAATGATCTATTTAGTGCTTAGGAAGCCTTTATATATGCTGTATAAATGTTTTGTACTTCGTATAATGTAGGATTTAAATGTATATGCTTGCGCCATTCCAATGCTTTTGAATGGAGGAGGTGGAGTGAACGAATGGACACTTCTCGGTGAAGGTCGAGAATCAGAAGGATTAGAACACAACCAATGAGCCTCTTGCCTTTCAGGAAAATCATCACAGTTAGTTGACAGCATGCCAGACCACTGCAAACCGTTTGGCATGGTCACCCATGGAGTTGGAGCAGACATCCTGCAGACTGTGCCATCGACACAGAAATGGAGATGTTGGAAACAAAACAAGATGTTCAAGAAGATCAATTACAGCATTTGGACAGTACTTTATTCCATTTTATAATGATATATTTGTTCAAATTAGTATAGTGCTTTTGGAGATATGATTTTTTAAATTTTTTTTATTAAATACGTCTGATTGATTTGACTCCCTTTGTCTCCTATTCACGAGGCAAGGACCAAACATTGATATAGGTTTACGATAGGGCAGAACTGGCTATCAGATATAAAACAGATTATGCCGTGCCCTGTCGTAGGATAATTATGCAGTTATAGATAGAATTATGGTCGACTGATCATATGCAAACATAATAAATTACCAGGAGTAGGGATGGATTTCACCAGAATGTCACCTTGTTGAACATCAAGGTGTTTTAAATGAAAGTTTGCTTGATGCAATCTGACACCACAAATTAAGTTCCCACTGGGAAAACAAAGTTAGTCATGCCATGCTAGGTTTCGCTACGATGTGTTTTCAACAGCTTTAACTTGACTATCGAATCCATGTGTCACGCGAGCGCTACAACAGGACTGTGCTATTTATCTCCGCCACAGGCTATTGACTTATGTACAAGACACATTCTTATAGTTCTTCCATGCTGGCAACACTTCTGTCCTCTGTTTCCCCACATGTAGAGGGACCAAGTGGGAGTGAGGTCAGTGAAGATGAGGAAGGTAAAAGCAGGGGCAGGAGGAGTTGGCAGAGTACTGTACAGAAGACAGATTATCACACAACAATTTTAGAGATTTATCTAGAAACCAGAATTTAAACTATAATAAACAAGAGTACCAGAAGCCATAGAGGCTAGCGACAAGACAAATTGGCAGGTGTTTGACCCACCAAGGTCACTGATTGATGTGGCTTTTGATAAACTCTGCTCCACGACTCCTTTTGATAGTGCTCTCTCTTAATTTGTTTCAAAAGAGAGACTTGTCAAGTAATTCATTCTAGAAGAAAATAACAAATGCAGCATATCATTTCACTACTCTACCTTGCCCACATCCTTTACCTTATAAACCACCTCTACCACGCCACCTTATAAACCACCTCTACCACGCCACAATCATATTTTTCCTCAAAGTCAAATTTGGGGTTAGTGGGGCCCCTCAACTCAACAGCATTGTGTGTGTGTGTGTGTGTGCTTGACTTCCACACGTTTTCCTGGCGGCTCAGACTTTGATGCAGTGCTTGACTCTGAAATAGGTGCCAGTACTCATTTTGGGTGCCGGTACTGTTTACATTTAGGTGCAAGAACGCCGCAATACTCTGACAAACTCAAACAGTAGAACATTTGAGGTGGCGGTACTCAGTACTCAACTCCTGTCTAAGTCAAGGACTGCGTTTGATCAATGACTTTGCTTTGTCCTGTACAGTAGCATAGGGCTGTTTGACACTGGTCATTTCTTATACTTTATGGAAAGCCTGACCTTATGAAGTTATTGAAGCTCTGTGTTGTGAATAGTCTCCCTTGTGGTTGGGATGAGTCTGGGATGACTGTCTTCTGTTCTGTTGGCTGTCTGGCGTCTGAAATTGTCTCAGACCAGACGATGCCCCCCAACCCCTACCCCTCAGTGCCCGCAGCAGCAGCTCAATCAGTCAGCTAATCTCTCCCAGGCCAGCCTAGCCAGATCTCCATGCCAACCAGGAGGCCCGGGTCGGGGCCATGCCTCACCGCTCTACTCTGCCTGCCCTGGGATCTGCTCTGTTGGGTCGGCTGGGGCCGGAGATGTGTCTAGTTTGAGAAACAGACACCTCACAACGTCACGCCCTGACCTTAGAGATCCTTTTTATTCTCTATGTTTGGCTAGGTCAGGGTGTGACTCAGGTGGGAAAGTCTATGTTTTCTATTTCTTTGTTTTTGGCCGTGTGTGGTTCCCAATCAGAGGCAGCTGTCTTTCATTGTCTCTGATTGGGGATCACATATAAGTTGTCATTTTCCTTTTGGGTTTTGTGGGATCTTGTTTTCTGTTTAGTGTCTGTACCTGACAGAACTGTGCGCTTTCGTTTTTGCGTTTGTTATTTTTGTTGGAGTGTTTTTGAATAAAGTATCACGAACACTTTCCACGCTGCGCTTTGGTCCACTCTTCCTTCTACCAACGAGAGCCGTTACAGAAGATCCCACCACCAAAGGACCAAGCAGCGTGGCCAGGAGGAGCAGGGTTCCTGGGTCCGGGAGAAAAGGGAGTGGAGGACATCATGGACCTGGGAGGAGGTAATGGCAGGGGACAAGACCCTGCCATGGAAGCAGGCGGAGGCAGCGAGTGAGGAACGGCAACGATACGAGGAGTTAAGAGATTGGCGGAGTCAGGGGAGATTGGGGGAGTCAGGGTTTAGACCTGAGCCAACTCCCCGTGCTTACCATGGGGAGCGTGTGACTGGTCAGGCACCGTGTTATGCGGTGATGCGCACAGTGTCTCCAGTGCGCATCCACAGCCCAGTGCGCTCTGTTCTAGATCCCGCAGTTGCCGTGCTAGAGTGGGCATTCAGCTAGGACTGATTGTGCCGGCTCAGCACTCCTGGTCTCTGGTGCATCTCTTCGGCCCAGGATATCCTGCGCCAGCTCTACGCACAGTATCCCCAGTTCGCCAGCACAACCCAGTGCGACCTGTTCCAGCTCCCCGCACTTGCCGTGCTACAGGGGGTATTCAGCCAGGACCCGTTGTGCTAGCTCTACGCTCCAGACCTCCAGTGTGCCTCCACGGCCCAGTATATCCTGCGCCGGCTCTACGCACTATGCCTCCAGTGCGCCTTCATAGCCCAGTGCATCCTGTGCCAGCTCTCCACACTCACCGAGCTAAAGTGGGTATCCAAACAGGACGCGTTGTGGCAGCTCCACGTACCAGGCTTCCAGTACGTCTCCTCAGTCCGGTGAGACCTGTTCCGGCTCCACGTACGAAGCCTCCAGGGATGATCCATGGCACGAAGCCTCCAGTGATGATCCATGGCACGAAGCCTCCAGTGATGATCCATGGCACGAAGCCTCCAGTGATGATCCATTGCACGAAGCCTCCAGTGTTGATCCGCGGTCCGGAGCCTCCAGCGATGGTCCCCAGTCCGGAGCCTCCCGGCGATGTCCGGAGGTCCCGGCGATGATCCCTGCACCAGAGACGCCACCACAGTGGGGGGAACCTCAGGGTACTGTCACGCCCTGACCTTAGAGATCCTTTTTATTCTCTATGTTTGGATAGGTCAGGGTGTGACTCGGGTGGGAAAGTCTATGTTTTCTATTTCTTTGTTTTTGGCCGTGTGTGTGGTTCCCAATCAGAGGCAGCTGTCTATCGTTGTCTCTGATTGGGGATCACACATAAATTGTCATTTTTCCTTTTGGGTTTTGTGGGATCTTGTTTTCTGTTTAGTGTCTGTACCTGACAGAACTGTGCTCTTTCGTTTTCGCGTTTGTTATTTTTGTTTGAGTGTTTTTGAATAAAGTATCACGAACACTTTCCACGCTGGGCTTTGGTCCACTCTTCCTTCTACCAACGAGAGCCGTTACACACAGGTCCTCAACTGGCAGCTTTGTTAAATAGTACCCTGCTCCAGATACTCGTCTGAAGAAGGCCAGAAGGCCAGGTATTAGTCTAAAGAAGTTCAGTTTTATTGCTTCTTTAATCAGGACAACAGTTTTCAGCTGTGCTAACATAATTGCAAAAGGGTTTTCTAATGATCAATTAGCCTTTTAAAATGATCAACTTGGATTAGCTAACACAACGTGCCATTGGAACACAGGAGGGATCGTTGCTGATAATGGGGCTCTGTACACCTATGTAGATATTCCATAAAAAATCAGCTGTTTCTAGCTACTATAGTCATTTTAATATTAACAATGTCTACACTGTATTTCTGATCAAGATTGCAAAATTGCTTTTCTTTCAAAAACAAGAACATTTATAAGTGGCCCCAAACTTTTGAACGGTAGTGTATATTTCCTGAGCTTTCTTACACAGTATCTCCTATATATAGGACAGACACTTCAAAACGTCTGGCTGTTGCGGATGGGTTATTAGTAATTGTGGGCGGGTGTGGGTGACAAACAGCTGTACTGCGCATCACTAGTGGGTGTGTTTATACAAATCTAAATATATTTACATACCCAGCCCTGATTGGCGGATCGGATCGTCTAGACTCAAGACAAGAGACTACCCCGCTTACCCTTCCAAAGTAGAAAGATACATATGCAAATAAAAGACGACTGGTCATAAGTCAGAATAATCGAGTGGTGCAGTGGTCTAAGGCACTGCATCTCAGTGCTAGAGGCGTCACTACAGACCCTGGTTCGTTTCCAGGCTGTATCACAACCGGACGTGATTGGGAGTCCCATAGGGCACAATTGGCCCAGCATCATCCGGGCTAGGGTTTGGCCAGGGTAGGCCGTCATTGTAAATAAGAATTTGTTCTTAACTGACTTGCCTAGTTAAATAACAAAACAAAGAAATTGTGATGTCATGCTTTTGGCCAAAAACTCCATCCCACCTGAACAAGCTGAAATTCCAGGAGTTAAAAATATAAATAATGTCACGACTTCCGCCGAAGTCGGTCCCTCTCCCTGTTCGGGCGGCGTTTGGCAGGCGACGTCACCGGTCTTCATGCCATCGCCGCTCCACCTTTCATTTTCCATTTGTTTTGTCTTGTTTTCCTGCACACCTGGACACTACGACTCCTCATAATTACTATGTGTATTTAGCCCTCTGTTCCCTCTGTCTGTGTGAGGTATTGTTTATTATCGAGGTTGACACGCTTCCGGCTGGTTAGTGCCAGGTTTTATGTATACCTGTGTTTTGTGGCATCCGGTACTTTGTTTGTGGTACTTTGTGCTGCCTTACTTGTTTTGGGCATTTGGTGTTGGTGATGCTGTTGCGTTCTGGACTTACTATTTGCCTCAATAAGGTGCTTTGTGTTCACTCATCTCTGCTCTCCTGCGCCTGACTTCCATGCACCAGCTACACCCACCGTTGACAAATAAGCTCTTACACTAAAATGGCATTATCATAATTTGAACAATTTCAGAATGTTATTTCACCCTCATAGTGTGGAAATATAATTTTAAAAAACAGGAAATCACATTTTTAACAGGACTGCCTCTTTAAGAATTTTCGGACGGCTTATTTTATTTGAACCGGACATTTCTGGAATCTTTTATTTGTGGGAGTAGCATAGCTCCCCAGAATGATGGATTGGGGTCCATCCGGTGAGGTGAGAGTGGAGAGAGAGACAAAATACAGGCTGTGATTACGAACATACAGGCTGTGATTAGTTCATCGGGACTGTTAGTAAAACAAGCCATGACATGTTCTAGGTCATTACTCCTGCAAATCTATCAGACAGAGGGAGAGATGGATGTTGGGATAGAGAGAAAGTGAGAGAGAAGTCCAGGACTGGGAGGAGAACATGTAGACAGGAAAAAGAGAGAGAGGGAGAAGGGGGAGGGAGGAGAGAGAGAGGGAGAGAAAGTGAGACCGAGAGTGTGGTATAGAGGACCACGATTGGAAAGAGATCATGCGGTAGACAGAATACAGGAGCATGGCCAGTAAATTGGGACTCAATCAATGTCCTTGTTTCTGTGATGCGCAAAGTCAGAGCCAGTCAGAACACGTGCGCGCACGCACACGTGCACACGCACACACGCACGCGCGCACACACACACACACACACACAAAGGAGAGGTACTGTATGGTCACCACCTTTGGCTGTCCTATCTCTTCTCTCCTTAATACTCCCATTACCTCATTATACTGATAACCCCCACGCTTTGACGTCATCAGCATGGGAAACAATGAGCCACTAGCAAAGCTTTGATGTGGTTGCTAGGCAGATTAATGTTCCCACCACATCATAGTTTGTCCATAAACACCAGTGCTGTCAGTCAACAGGTTATTGACACCGTTAATGAGCAGACAGAAAGTACCACACCCATGCTTCAAACGTTACAAACATCTTACATTGATGTATAATTGTCACATCAGTGGCAGCTGTGGTGGTAACTTGATAGCACGGAAGCAACTCCTTCTTATGGATATACTGTAGGACGTAAACACATATATCCTCAAAGAGTTTTCCCCCCAAAAGCCCTAAACGTCGCTCCTACTATTATCACGGACATGTTTACAAGATTTATGTCGAGATTTTGTATCATGTCATTTCATCTGAGGCGTAGCTAAGCTTTCTTTCATCCATCCATCCCCAGGCCAGATACAGTCTGTCTACACACGCTACAGGCATCATGAATTTAGGAGCAGATCCTGGTAACAAGTCGCAGGAGATCAACATGTTGGCTACTTCCTCGTTGTCATAGAGGCGGTGAACGAGTGGACGACTGCAGAGAAAACAACTTGTGTTGTTTGTGACTTTTTAACTCGGGGTGGTGTTTCTGTGTAGGTTGACAATTCTTTTGTTGGATGATTGTTCAGCTCACAGTGTCACCTAGAAAACATTCCAGCGCCTCTCTGTGTTTGACTTGGATAAGTGTCAAGAAGTGGCTTACAGTCAAAACAAATATACTCCACACACACACACGCACACGCACACACACACACACTCCAATACACTATGGGAAGAGGCACCGACATGGTGAAATGTCAAGAGTGTATTTGTCCTTGTCTGCACTGTTCTAGACACATTTGTGTGTGTAGAAAAAGGGGGGGGGGGGGGTCAGCTACAAATATAAGCGAGAACATAACAAGAACATTTCACAGAGGTTTCTCATACTAGAATAATAGGATAATCTCATGGAAGCCATTGAGATAGATCGGTTCAGAAAACAATTATCTAAACCCAAAACCCGCCTACCCTCAAACTGTTCTCATCAAGACCAATTTCCAGCCGGGCATGTTGTTGGCAGGAACACAACTATTTGTTAGAAAAAAAAGAAGAAAAAAAAACAATCAACAGGATAAAAACAACGGTTTCCTCGACAACGTGTCATTATTTATCAGGGTTGTGTGTCCTGCGCCATGGTTACAAGAAGCTTAATCAAAACAGGATATGAAACGGGGATGTGCGTTTGATGATCGTCTATAGTAGTTTCCGGTTCTCTCTGGGTAGAGTGAGACTTGAAGCATTAGGTTCACCCTTATCAACGAAATGCAATAGTTTATCAGCGACATAAAATCTCTCAATCAAAGTTAAAATGAGGTTCCAAAGGAGATTGAAGATATGACAGATGAATCCGAACGTGTGTGAATTGTCAATGACTTGGTCATCCAGATACACGACCCGCACTTTGCCTGAATCAAAGTGGGCTTCACGGCGTAAAAGCAGTATTGTTTCAGGGTGACTATGAAAAGGTAAGGCATATTTTGGAAAATAAAACCTAGTCCAGAAGCATCTATATGTCATCACCATCTGGTCTCAGTGCTCCAGTAGTCTTCCTCCATCTCCCCCAGCGCTCTCACTGTGTTGTCATATTTACCGCTCCGATATGATTCACTTCATGATTTTTCACGGTACAAAACAGAACTTCTCCAATATTTGTTACCTGTTTGGGACAGAAACCTCATATATCACTTTGGCACTGTTTTCTATATATTGTTACAGCAGCTATAGGTATTAATTTTATCCGCAGATGTGTGTGTACTCTGTGTGTGTACGTGCATGTGTAGGTGCGTGTGTCCTGCTCAGACTGGCTCTGGCTCGTCCCTTCTTGTTGACAGGACATGCCCTCTGTGTGATCTTATGCTGAGAACACATCAGAGACATGACAACATGATGCGCTGAAGACAGACACCTTCGAATGCACAAATAGGTCCACTAATACAGGACTAGTAAAGGCTCAGTGCACTCTTTTTGTGAAAAATTGTGAAAAAATATTAACTACACTACCGGTCAAATGTTTTAGAACACCTACTCATTCAAGGGATTTTCTTTATTTTTAGTATTTTTTACAAAAAATAGTGAAGACACCAATACTGTGAAATAACCAAAAAAACAAAAAAGTGTTAACCAAATCAAAATATTTTTTATATTTGAGATTCTTCAAATAGCCACCCTTTGCCTTGATGACAGCTTTGCACACTCTTGGCATTCTCTCAACCAGCTTCAAGAGGTAGTCACCTGGAATGCATTTCAATTAACAGGTGTGCCTTCTTAAAAGTTAATTTGTAGAATTTCTTTCCTTCTTAATGCATTTGAGCCAATCAGTTGTGTTGTGACAAGGTACAGAAGATAGCCCTATTTGGTAGAATACCAAGTCCAAATTATGGCAAGAACAGATAAAATTAGCAAAGAGAAACAACAGTCCATCATTAATTTAAGACATGAAGGTCAGTCAATCCGGAAAATATTCAGATTTTTCAGGGCGTGCTGCAGCACCCCTACTTACCCCGGCTATGCAGCTGGGTGTTTTATTATTAAATGAAAGGCTCCAATTATCTACAGTCATACAATAGCCTTTTGATATAAAAGTAATGTATATACAGTGCCTTGCGAAAGTATTCGGCCCCCTTGAACTTTGCGACCTTTTGCCACATTTCAGGCTTCAAACATAAAGATATAAAACTGTATTTTTTTGTGAAGAATCAACAACAAGTGGGACACAGTCATGAAGTGGAACGACATTTATTGGATATTTCAAACTTTTTTAACAAATCAAAAACTGAAAAATTGGGCGTGCAAAATTATTTCCTGGAGTGGCCTAGCCAGTCTCCAGATCTCAACCCCAAAGAAAATCTTCGGAGGGAGTTGAAAGTCCGTGTTGCCCAATAACAGCCCCAAAACATCACTGCACTAGAGGAGATCTGCATGGAGGAATGGGCCAAAATACCAGCAACAGTGTGTGAAAACCTTGTGAAGTTTGACCTCTGTCATTGCCAACAAAGGGTATATAACAAAGTATTGAGATAACATTTTGTTACTTATTTTCCACCATAATTTGCAAATAAATTCATTAAAAATCCTACAATGTGATTTTCTGGATTTTTTTTCTCATTTTGTCTGTCATAGTTGAAGTGTACCTATGATGAAAATTACAGGCCTCTCTCATCTTTTTAAGTGGGAGAACTTGCACAATTGGTGGCTGACTAAATACTTTTTTGCCCCACTGTATCCTACCAACTTTATTGATACCCTAGATCCCTGGATGTCTCTGGTGACAGATCCGGTGATTTGTGTGAATGATCTGTCAAAAAAATTAAGGATGAAAGAGAAAGAGAGAGAAATAATATGCATTTGTCGAAATGTTGCTTCGATATTTATGCTTTGTTTTTATCTGGAGTGGATTTCCTCAGACTAGCAAGAAATGAAAAAGATACAATTCATTCTTTGTGCTTTTGCCTGTATGAAATTAATGTACTTCATCCAGTTAATGTAAATCTACTCCCCTCTCCTTGGCCCCAAAAGATCCAAACATGCAGTGTAAATAGAAACCCGGGGTACGGTGTTGATCCATACACCAAAAGCCTAGTCATACCAGCTACACAGGCTCTACCAGTTACACAGGCTGTACCTACTGAGCTACACAGACTCTACCTACTGAGCTACAGGGGCTCTACCAGCGACACAGGCTCTACCTACTGAGCCACAGGGGCTCTACCAGCAACACAGGCTCTACCTACTGAGCTACACAGACTCTACCTACTGAGCCACAGGGGCTCTACCAGCGACACAGGCTCTACCTACTGAGCCACAGGGGCTCTACCAGCAACACAGACTCTACCTACTGAGCTACACAGGCTCTACCTACTGAGCCACAGGGGCTCTACCAGTTACACAGGCTGTACCTACTGAGCTACACAGACTCTACCTACTGAGCTACAGGGGCTCTACCAGCGACACAGGCTCTACCTACTGAGCCACAGGGGCTCTACCAGCAACACAGGCTCTACCTACTGAGCTACACAGACTCTACCTACTGAGCTACAGGGGCTCTACCAGCGACACAGGCTCTACCTACTGAGCCACAGGGGCTCTACCAGCAACACAGGCTCTATCTACTGAGCTACACAGGCTCTACCTACTGAGCCACAGGGGCTCTACCAGCGACACAGGCTCTACCTACTGAGCTACACAGACTCTACCTACTGAGCTACAGGGGCTCTACCAGCGACACAGGCTCTACCTACTGAGCCACAGGGGCTCTACCAGTTACACAGGCTGTACCTACTGAGCTACACAGACTCTACCTACTGAGCTACAGGGGCTCTACCAGCGACACAGGCTCTACCTACTGAGCCACAGGGGCTCTACCAGCAACACAGGCTCTACCTACTGAGCTACACAGACTCTACCTACTGAGCCACAGGGGCTCTACCAGCGACACAGGCTCTACCTACTGAGCCACAGGGGCTCTACCAGCAACACAGGCTCTATCTACTGAGCTACACAGGCTCTACCTACTGAGCCACAGGGGCTCTACCAGCGACACAGGCTCTACCTACTGAGCTACACAGACTCTACCTACTGAGCTACAGGGGCTCTACCAGCGACACAGGCTCTACCTACTGAGCCACAGGGGCTCTACCAGCAACACAGGCTCTACCTACTGAGCTACACAGACTCTACCTACTGAGCTACACAGGCTCTACCTACTGAGCCACAGGGGCTCTACCAGCGACACAGGCTCTACCTACTAAGCTACACAGACTCTACCAGCTACACAGGCTCTACCTACTGAGCCACAGGGGCTCTACCAGCAACACAGGCTCTACCTACTGAGCTACACAGACTCTACCTACTGAGCTACACAGGCTCTACCTACTGAGCCACAGGGGCTCTACCAGCGACACAGGCTCTACCTACTAAGCTACACAGACTCTACCAGCTACACAGGCTCTATCGACTGAGCTACAGGGGCTCTACCAGGTACACAGGCTCTATCTACTGAGCTACAGGGGCTCTACCAGCTACCCAGGCTCTACCTACTGAGCTACAGAGGCTCTACCAGGCACACAGGCTCTATCTACTGAGCTACAGGGGCTCTACCAGCTACACAGGCTCTACCTACTGAGCTACAGAGGCTCTACCAGGTACACATGCTCTATCTACTGAGCTACAGGGGCTCTACCAGCTACACAGGCTCTACCTACTGAGCTACAGAGGCTCTACCAGGTACACAGGCTCTATCTGCTGAGTTACATGGGACTCTTGACAGTCCTGAAGGTTTCTGTTGTGGGTGTGTAAAAAGTCATGCCTACCGCCTGGCTTCTGTCAGTTCTGGAAACTCTCTGCCATGCGTATGGTCCCACTCAGTTCCCAGCAACCTACTCTGGGTAGCCTACAAAGACAGGAAGGAAAACTCAGCATTGAATGTACAACTCTAAATAGTCCTGATAAGTTGTGAACTTTGAGTAGACATTAGTTTGGAGCCTGTAAGATGTGTTATGGTATATATACAATATATGTACTCTCAGGAAGGAGGGAAGGAGGGGTTATGTGATTTTGATTAAGGATTAAGGGGTCTCCATTATGGTTTAGTGCACCATAAGGAGGTCTAATCAGTAATCACACACACATGGACTTGCAGACCTACAGTACATCAGAACGTTCTCCATGACAAAACCCCACTCTTGAGAAGGTCTTCCACTCCTCCACTTTAACGGGCAATTTTACATTACACAGTGGTTTCCTTTTGATGCTTTTAAAAGCTTCATGCTTGGTTTGAATCTCAACTGAAATTGTATTTAAACTCGGAACAATGTAGCCTACTGTACGTATGTAAGTACGTACAGTATGTAAGTAATCATAGAAGCTATACCAGAGCTTTGAACGGCAACATTTCCATCCCTTCGTATAACCACATAAATACCCTTTCAGATCAATCCCTGTACCCATACTTCACAAACTGCAGGAAATGACATGTCTGCGCTATTTTGTCATAAATCCTGCATAGAACAAGTTAGTCCAGTACATCAGTTCCACGATTCATTGCACAACAGCAGCCTCTGATTAACATAGTGTAGGATTTATTTAGAATAATTATTATTGGACTCTGTTATTTTCTATGAAACATCAACTGGATAGTATTCCTCTCATGACTGCACAGCCAGGCACGACTCCAACACCGTTATTAAGTTTGCCGATGACACAACAGTGTCTGATCACCGACAACGATGAGATGAGCCTATAGGGAGGAGATCAGATACCTGGCCGTGTGGTGCCAGAACAACAACCTCTCCCTCAACGTGATCAAGACAAAGGAGATGATTGTGGACTACAGGAAAAGGAGGACCGGGCACGCCCCCGTTCTCATCGGCGGGGCTGTAGTGGAGCAGGTTGAGAGCTTCAAGTTCCTTGATGTCCACATCACCAACAAACTAACATGGTCCAAACACACCAAGACAGTTGTGAAGAGGGCACGACAAAGCCTATTTCCCCTCGGGAGACTGAAAGGATTTAGCATTGGTCCTCAGATCCTCAAAAGGTTCTACAGCTGCACCATCGAGAGCATCCTGATGGGTTACATCACTGCCTGGTATGGCAACTGCTCTGCCTCCGACCTCAAGGCACTACAGAGGGCAGTGCGTACGGCCCAGTACATCACTGGGGCCAAGCTTCTTGCCATCCAGGACCTCTATACCAGGCGGTGTCAGAGGAAGGCCCTAAAAATGGTCAAAGACTCCAGCCACCCTAGTCATGGACTGTTCTCTCTGCTACCGCACGGCAAGTGGTACCGGAGAGCCAAGTCTAGGTCCAAGAGGCTTCTAAATAGCTTCTACCCCCAAGCCATAAGACTCCTGAACATCTAATCAAATGGCTGCCCAGACTATTTGCATTGCCCCCCCCCCCCCCCCCCCCCCCCCCTCTTTTACACTGGTGCTCCTCTCTGTTAATTATCTATGCATGGTCACATAGTCACTTTAATATCTCTACCTACATGTACATATTACCTCAATTACCTCAACTAACCGGTGTCCCTGCACATTGACTGTACTGGTACCCCCTGTATAGAGCCTCGCTATTGTTATTTTACTGCTGCTGTTTAATTATTTGTTACTTTTATTTTGTTACATGTTTTTTAAACTTTTATTACACACATATATATATATATATATATATATATATATACATATATACATATATATACATACATATATATATGTACATATGTATATATACATATATACATATACATATATATACATTTTATTTTTGTACATGTTTTTAAAACTTTTTACACATATATATATATATATTATTTTACTGTTATTATTATTGTTGGTTAGGGCTTGTAAGTAAGCATTTCACTGTAAGGTCTACTACACCTGTTGTATTCGGCGCATGTGACAAATACAATTTGATTTGATTGACTTTGTATTGATTCATGTTCAGTGATTGTGGAATTCGTTTATATTACGGCAGCGTCCAATGGCTTTGATTCTAATAGGTTCTGATGGAAGAACAGACCAGAGGGAAGCTTGAAGCACAGGATGCATTATAGTCTGGTAGAGCAGCTGTGGCCACTGTTACTCCCATTAACCAATCTCCTCCATCAAGTCAGATGGCGTGAGGAATGAATGTTAAGATATGCTTTGTTGAATTCCCTCCGCTCCTTCTGAAAGCTTTAGTGGAGTCGTTTGATCTCTCTAGTAGCTGATTGTTCCCAACTTCCCTCTCACACAATCTGGTGCTTGGACCATTTGTGGGAAATGAATGGGAACAAATTAATAAAATGGACTGGTATGTGGAAAATACTGTGCTGTAGTATGCAACAGGAGAGTTGTGTGAGGCAGTGGGGAAAAAAAGAACCAAAATCGGTCTCGTGTATTTATGCCCTCAAAGAAGCAGTGTTTCTGGAGAAGTCATCAGTCAGGAGTCTCTCTTCGCTCCACAAAACCTGTGAACGGCAGAGACCCAAGCTGACCCAACATCAAATGGATGTCTGGTCACAGACTCATACCGTGGATCTCTCTTCTGAACGGGTTCTGTCGGACAGGCCATCCTTATGTCATCTATGATATACAGTAGAAGAAGAAAAAGGGTATATCTACTGTTGCTGCACAGATCAAAGGGGGTTCATTTTGAATGAATAACAGAGTGGGTTTTATACTGAGCTGACCTCCATGGCCAGGTATCCCTTGTGAGGCAATCTGGATTAAAGGTTCAATAATAATTAGAGGATGCTGACAGTACTCTGGGCTCAGTCTAGAAGGTCTAGCGGAGCTTTGGAGTCTCGTGAAACGTGATTCCTCCTAGTTGTGGAGTCTGTGCTGATCGTAAATCTGACTGTGAGCATTTTGTTCACTGCTTTCTTTCTCCCACCAACGTTGCTAGAACTCTGGTGGTTGCATTTGTGGTCTACTGTTTACGATGGCTGTTGTTCTTTATAAAACCGGGCCATTAAGTATGGCAGAACTCTGGAAAGCACCAGTAAATCACTAGGGAGGTAGGCCAGGATTACAGATTCAGTAATGAAAAACACACCTTGGATAAATACGGTAACTCACTACTTTGCCAGAATGACCATATTTACTCCAATCGGATATTTACTCTGTCATTAGGCCTTCAGAGGTTTAGCAGTTAGGCCAGCTATTAAGCTGATACTCCACAGAGCTGACCACCATGGTGTAGTTCACCCCCGGCCAGTGATGGGTGGTGGTTACAGTGTTTCCCCTGTACTTTCCCCTCTCTGCACTCCATTCCAACTGTATGAAGATATCTTCATCTCATTTGCAGAAATGTTTGAACAACTCTCTCTGATGTGGTGGTTCTGTCCGTCCCAGAAGCCTGCCGTCTGAGTTCTGGAATGTTTCCTCATGGCAGTGCTAATGGGTGGGACAAGGAACAGAGTCTATCCAGAAGGTTCGAGAAAATTGAAGTGCATTTATGAGTACGACTGAGAGAAAAAGCAAATAGTGTAGACTTTGACGAACCTGGCAGGCCTAGAAATGGATTGATTGCATACGGCATGTTTGTTTCTTCCCTGCTAAAATATACATGTTCAGTTTGACGCAGAAACAAATCTGCAGTGTATTAAATGTCCAGAATCATGTGGAGCTCAGATGATTATTGTTCATGAATAAAACCACCACAGAGCCTTGCAAGATGTTGCTTTAGCCAAGTTGTATTTTTGGTACGGTTGTATTTTTGGTACAGTTAGGTTGCACGTATGCTTTATTTCTCTCCAGATCATTGAATAACAAACTCATCTGAACTACCATTTTTAAAATCTACCTGAGGAAAGATTATTTTTTACCCCAAAAAAACATCCCACTGGGCACACACTGGTTTAATCAACATTGCTATCAGGAATCAAGGTAAGACCCAAGTGCAGACTGTGTGAAGTAACAATGTTTATTGTAACCACAGGGGCAGGCAAACGACAGGTCAAGGCAGGTAGGGGTCGATAATCCAGAGCAGAGGACAAGGTACAGGATGGCAGGCAGGTAGAGGTTGGTGATCCAGAAGTGGAGCAAAGGTACAGGACGGCAGGCAGGTTCAGGTCGGTAATCCAGAAGTGGAGCAAAGGTACAGGACGGCAGGCAGGTTCAGGTAGAGGTCAGTGATCCAGAAGTGGAGCAAAGGTACAGGACGGCAGGAAGGTTCAGGTAGAGGTCAGTGATCCAGAAGTGGAGCAAAGGTACAGGACGGCAGGCAGGTTCAGGTAGAGGTCAGTGATCCAGAAGTGGAGCAAAGATCCAGGAACGGCAGGCAGGTAGAGGTCGGTAGTCCAGAAGTGGAGCAAAGGTACAGGACGGCAGGCAGGTTCAGGTCGGTATTCCAGAAGTGGAGCAAAGGTACAGGACGGCAGGCAGGTTCAGGTAGAGGTCGGTGATCCAGAAGCGGAGCAAAGGTACAGGACGGCAGGCAGGTTCAGGTAGAGGTCGGTAATCCAGAAGTGGAGCAAAGGTACAGGACGGCAGGCAGGTTCAGGTAGAGGTCGGTGATCCAGAAGTGGAGCAAAGGTACAGGACGGCAGACAGGTTCAGGTAGAGGTTGGTGAGCCAGAAGTGGAGCAAAGGTACAGGACAGCAGGCAGGTTCAGGTCGGTAATCCAGAAGTGGAGCAAAGGTACAGGACGGCAGGCAGGTTAAGGTAGAGGTCGGTGATCCAGAAGTGGAGCAAAGGTCCAGGAACGGCAGGCAGGCTCAGGCAAAGTGGTCAGGTGGGCGGGTACAGGGTCAGGACAGGCAAGGGCCAAAAACCAGGAGGTCGAGAGAAAGCGAGACTGTGGAAACCAAGGCGCAGCGACAAACCACTAGTTGACTTGAACAAACAAGACAAACTGGCACAGACAGACAGAAAACACAGGTATAAATACCCAGGGGATAAGTGGGGAAGATGGGCGACACCTGGAGTGGGTGGAGACAAGCACAAGGACAGGTGAAACAGATCAAGGCGTGACAGTTGCTTCCACGTCGTTTCAATTAAATTACGTTGAACCAACATGGACTAGATGTTGAATTGACGTTGTGCCCAGTGGTATTCTACTCTGTTGGAAGGACCCAAGAGGGCTGTTACTGTGGTTTCCTCTGATACAATCCTGCCTCAGCCAATCAACTAGAGTTTCTTTTGGTTGGGGATTTTAAAACCACATATCTGACAACCAAAACCCCTGTCAATTCCTGCCTGCTCTGCTCCAGTCCAGTGACTAACATGGCAACCCATAATCAAGTGCTAATCACATGTTGTTATCTCAATGAGAGGTCGGGATTTCCAGTCATTTGGGGATCCAGTTCCATTAGTGTTCCTGTAAAGCAGAGCTTCAAACAATCTAATCGGATCTCTATAATATCCTCCCAAACTGATTTAAAACAAGCCCAGAGCCTTGTTGAGATCCAAAATATAATCACAAAGGCCATTAGAGAATCAAGTCAACTTCCTCTCTAACATCTCAAAGGGGGACATGGGGCTTTATTTTTTAAGACACTCTCTGTCTGTATGATATAAAAAGTATAAAAAGAACTGGAATGCACTGAGTCTGAGATCCTTGGTGCATCTCCATAGCAACCATCTCCCCCTCCAAAACACAAACAAACTCCTTGATTTTCTCTCCAGATGAAAAAAAGAGGGAGGGAGGGGGAGAGAGAACAGAGAACATTTTTTTTACCAAGTAATAGCTGTGGAGGGGCTCCTGCGGTGGTTCTGCAGTTGGAACGCTTCCAAACCGCTGAAGAATTCAGTAAAATAATATATTTAGCTGCAGCTGTGAACTGAACTGGGCTGGCATGCTAGAATTGCATTTCGGTTGTGCCCTGCTTTTTCCGCCTTTTGACAGTCTGGCGTATGTAACTGTATTGTACTGTGCTGATACTGTATGGTGACTGAGCGGTTAGAAAGCCGTAGATGTCAAAAAGCAACAGGCCATTGACTGAATAGAAAACTACACGAGAAAGAAATGTGCCTACTCTCAATCTCAAGAATTATGTTAGCTCTCCTTTTTACCACAAGTGTCAGGAGAGACTGGACACTTTGTGATGAACTTGAACGATTGTCTAATTGACACCTGTTCCTCCTATTTTGCTCATCATCTACTTACCCTCCACACTTTTTCAATCCATTCATTTTCTTCTCCTTCTCCATGATCGTCCTCCTACTAACTGCCTCCAGCACTTTGCTCCTCCGCTACCTTCGCCCCCGGTTTTCCATCCCAGTTTGGCAGCTGGGACACTGGGGCCATTGTGTGAGGATGACGGGCCTTCTCTTCCCTGGTTCCCCAGGCTGGATGCACAACTACAACAGAATGGAATGGGTTGTCAGTGACATCACTGGGTTGTGGTCCTGGATATGAAACCAATGGTCGGTAGCTCCATCCCGGAACTAGGCATTATTTATCTAAATGTTTATTTTAACATTATAATATGTTTTTATAAACTGGGTGGTTCGAGCCCTGAGTGCTGATTGGCTGACAGTCGTGGTATGTCAGACCGTACACCACGGGAATGTCAAAACACTTATTTTTACTGCTCTAATTATGTTGGTAAACAATTTACAGTAGCAATAAGGCCCCTCGGGGGTTTCTGATTTATGGCCAATATACCACGGCTAAGGGCTGTGTCCAGGCACTCCGTGTTGTGCCGTGCGTAAGAACAACCCTTGGCCGTGGTATATTGGCCATATATCACACCCCCTCGAGCCTTACTGCTTAAATATAAATGCCTAGTTCAGTTCCATATCCAGGGCCACCACCCGGTGATGTCATTCACAACCCATTCCAAAATGTATATTAAAAATGTTTGTTTGAACATTGTAATAGAAATGTTAATAGATGCCTAGTTGCGGGACAAAGCTAAGTGGTCAGTTGAATTCAGAACTAACTAACTAGCATGGACTATCAAGCTGGCTAGCTAATGGGGAGGCTACGGGGTAACCATTTGGAAGCTTTATTGTTAAATTAAAGGCCCAAAAATGTGGGGAAACATTAACATGCAGCATTTCATCAGATACATTTAGCCCCAACCGTATAAACCATCAGTTCTGACAAACCATCATTATTATGACATCGGCTCAGTTGGCTCCTCCCCTAGAAAGCTCCAGTCTAGTTTCGGGTTGGGGGGGGGGGGTGATTCTGGGTGCTTGGACTGCTTGTGGACAACAATGTGGCATCCTATTTCCTATTTAGTGCGCTACTTTTGACCAGAAGCTTAGTTCACTAAATAGAGTATACCGTGGCTTGCAAAAGTATTCAACCCCCCCCCCCGTGGTATTTTTCCTATTTTGTAGCATTACAACCTGGAATTAACATGGATTTTTGGGTGGTTTGTATCATTTGATTTGCACAACACGCCTACCACTTTGAAAATGCTAAATATTTTTCATTGTGAAACAAACAAGAAATAAGACAGAAAAAGAGAACTTGAGCGTGCGTAACTATTCCCCCCCCCCACTTTGAAAATGCTAAATATTTTTCATTGTGAAACAAACAAGAAATAAGACAGAAAAAGAGAACTTGAGCGTGCGTAACTATTCCCCCCCCCCCCCCCCCCCCCCCCCCCGAAAGTCAATACTTTGTAGAGCCACCTTTTTGCGGCAAGTCTCTTGGGGTATGTCTCTATAAGCTTGGCACATCAAGCCACTGGGATTTTTGCCCATTCTTCAAGGCAAAACTGCTCCAGCTCCTTCAAGTTGGATGGGTTCCACTGGTGTAGAGCAATCTTTAAGTCATACCACAGATTCTCAATTGGATTGAGGTCTGGGCTTTGACAAGGCCATTCCAAGACATTTAAATGTTTCCCCTTAAACCACTTAAGTGTTGCTTTAGCAGTATGCTTAGGGTCATTGTCTTGCTGGAAGGTGAACCGTCCCAGTCTCATATCTCTGGAAGACTGAAACAGGTTTCCCTCAGAATTTCCCTGTATTTAGCGGCATCCATCATTCCTTCAATTCTGAACCAGTTTCCCAGTCCCTACCAATGAAAAACATCCCCACATTATGATGCTGCCACCACCATGCATCACTGTGGGAATGGTGTTCTCGGGGTGATTAGAGGTGTTGGGTTTGCGCCAGACATAGCATTTTCCTTGATGGCCAAAAATCTCAATTTAGTCTCATCTGACCAGAGTACCTCCTTCCATATGTTTGGGGAGTCTCCCACATGCCTTTTGGCGAACACCAAACGTGTTTGATTATTTTTGTCTTAAAGCAATTACTTTTTTCTGGACATTCTTCTGTAAAGCCCAGCTCTGTGGAGTGTACGGCTTAAAGTGGTCCTATGGACAGATACTCCAATCGCCGCTGTTGTGAACAGTGGGTGTAGCTGGTGCATGGAAGTCAAGTGCAGGAGAGCAGAGATGAGTGAACACAAAGCACTTTACTGAGGCCAGAACGCAACAGCATCACCAACACCAAATGCCCAAAACAAGTAAGGCAGCACAAGTACCACAAACAAAGTACCGGATGCCACAAAACACCGGTATACATAAAACCTGGCGCTAACCAGCCGGAAGCGTGTCAACCTCGATAATAAACAATACCTCACACAGACATAGAGGGAACAGAGGGCTAAATACACATAGTAATTATGAGGAGACGTAAACCCGGTGTGCAGGAAAACAAGACAAAACAAATGGAAAATGAAAGGTGGAGTGGCGATGGAATGAAGACCGGTGACGTTGACCGCCGAACGCTGCCCGAACAAGGAGAGGGACCGACTTCGGCGGAAGTCGTGACAGCTGTGGAGCTTTGCAGCTCCTTCAGGGTTATCTTTGGGCTCTTTGTTGCCTCTTTGATTAATGCCCTCCTTGCCTGGTCCATAGGTTTTGGTGGGCTTCCCTCACTTGGCAGGTTTGTTGTGGTGCCATAGTCTTCCATTTTTTAATAATGGATTTAATGGTGCTCCGTGGGATGTTCAAAGTTTCTGATATTTTTTTATAACCCAAACCTGATCTATAACCCAACCCACAACTTTGTCCCTGACCTGTTTGGAGAGCTCCTTGGTCTTCATGGTGCTGCTTGCTTGGTGGTGCCTCTTGCTTAGTGGTGTTGTAGACTATAGGGCCTTTCATAACACGTGTATATATACTGAGATCATGTGACAAATCATGTGACACTTAGATTGCACACAGGTGGACTTTATTTAAATAATTATGTGACTTCTGAAGTTAATTGGTTGCACCAGATCTTCTTTAGAGACTACATAGCAAAGGCGGTGAATACATCACTTTTCAGTTTTGAATTTGTTTACATTTTTCATTTCACTTCACCAATTTGGACTTATTTTGTGTATGTCCTTTACATGAAATCCAAATAAAAATCCATTTAAATTACAGGTTGTAATGCAACAAAATAGGGGGGTGAATACTTTTGCAAGGCACTGTACGATGCCATTTGGGATGCAGCCAGGGCCTCGGTGGAACTGATCTGGTAACAGCAGCAAAGGGGATATATCACCCCATACCACTTGGCATCATCTGACATCTCAGTACAGTAGGAACCCTAGCTATTCTATCTTACCTGGTGACCGGACTAGCTTTCCGGCAAAGGTGAAATGATTTAATCATTCCTCTTGTACATATTTCAGCAAATTCGGGTCCAAACCCTGTGACGAGGTCGCTAGGTGTTGGGTTAAGGTCACTACAATACATTGAGATAAGCAGAGCAGAGGGTAGCAAATCACCTTGCATGTCAAAACCTACTTATGCCTAATCTTTAACTTAGAAGTGTGCATACAAACAGAGTGTGTAACTTAGAACAGTGTAGGCGGATAATATATCATATATACCAGTGACGCAGTGCACACATGAGAAACCATGTTTGAGTTTCTTTTTATTTGAGTCTGTACATTTTGTGTACAGTATTGGCATTTCTGTCTCGGGCCTCGGACATGTTTATGTACATAGTGTTAATGTAATTGTATTATTGTTTAATGGTTAGGTGTACATGTCATCATAGGGAATTACAACACAGTCAGAACATGAGGGGTAAGCCATAAAAAACAGCAACAAAACAGGAAAGGCAGTGACAAAAGAGGGAAAGGACTCGGGACAGACAGACGTGATGAGGGGCAGGCGGTGAGGTCACAGCACATGATCAGCTAGCCAGCTGTTTCCTGATGTCTGAGAGGTGCTATAGTACACTGAGATTGTATGGATATCATAAAACCCAATGACTAATCGTTTGAATAGCACATTTACAGCTTAGAGCGTGTGTGTGTGTGTGTGTGTGTGTGTGTGTGTGTGTGTGTGTGTGTGTGTGTGTGTGTGTGTGTGTGTGTGTGTGTGTGTGTGTGTGTGTGTGTGGACGTGTTTAACTATACTTGTGTAAACCAACAACAATTTGACCAACTGGGGATAGTTTGCTAGTCCCCACATGGTCAAATGCTATTTCTCGGGGGTTTAGTGTTTATGTTAGAATTAGGGTTAGGTTTAAGAGGGTTTCTGTTTATGCTGGTATCAAACTTTTGGTTGCACGGGCCTATTGCAACTTTCTACCCTGTTTCTTTTCTATGTTGTCCATCAGACCGGTCTGGAGAGGGTGAGAGAACATGAAAGGCCCAGAGCTCCGAGGGGTCACCCATCACAGTTCAACAACAGAAGGAACACAATTGTTGATAAAGTGCTGGGGGGTAAACAAGTTTAATTTTAGAAAACATTTTATATGATAAAATCATAACAAAACATTCAATCTGGATCAATAAATGAATAGATAAATAACTAAGTACATCATTGGAAATCACACCAAGGGATGGAGTGATCAAGTGGTACAAAGACGAGTGCTATGTTGAAAGTGCTTGACATAATACAATTAAATATAAAAAAGACAAAACCAGATTGAGCATAGAAACAACACATTTTTGGTTGAATTTCCTCCTCGTGTCGGTGGCTCCTCCAGCTCTCTTAATTAGGCCCTCACTAACTCCCACTGTCAGTGTGTAACGTCTGTGTCCAACCCACACTCCCAAACGTCCCCGGAACACAGCCCACTTTCCAGCTCACTCTCCAGATCCCAATCACCGGAATTCTAATCACCTGTTCACACACCTGCATGTCATCCTCCCACACTATTTACTTCAGTTCCTTGCACCCCATCACTGTGAGCTATTGTTTGTTTTGAGACACACCTTTTTGGAGCGCTGGTTGTTCCCTGTCCGTCTCTCCTCTCGTGTATGATAGTTGTTGCCTGCCTCACTCACGACGGCTTTTGTCTATTCCCTGCCTGTACTGTTGCCATTTTTGGACCTACCGCGTATGACCTTCTGCCTGGCCCTGGACCCAGCTACCTGCCTCCTCCTCCTATGGTGCGTTTCATCAAACCCCTGCTGCGCTCTGCGCTTGAAACCAGCTCTCCGTCTCCCCTCGTGTTCGATACACAATGCTTTATCCTACTCTTTACCGTTCATACCAAGTGGAGCCATGGTCTTAAGGTTTGCTATTCACCTGGATTCAGCTGCTCTTCTCTGGTCTGTGGTCGAGGAGGCTTTCATCTCTAGACCGGTGATGCTGAGGGAGGTTGTAGGGTGGTTTTGGAAATGTTTTACCAGGTGTGTTTTAATGTTGTTGTTTTTTTCAATTTTGTGGAGGTGCAGTTGAAGGCATGTCAAGACTGTGACTGGTTTCTCCTATATAAATGTTGTAGCATAATGTGCATGTTATGGCATGGACAATTTTGGTGCTCTGAATGGTCATGAGTTGAGGGATAGGACTGGAGGTTTGTGCATGAATGTGTGGAAGTTGTTGATAGTACTGTGATTCAATAGGTGGTTTAGGAGTGGGTTTGTTGGCACAATTTACATAGACTAAGAGATCTCTTAGGTTGTTTTTTTTCTTCAGAATGCTGATATAGGTCTAAATCCCTGGAGGGGGGGAAATGTAGGTTGTGTTTGGGTGAATGCGGAATGAAGGAGTCTGTTTGTCTGAGAAGGTTCTGATGATGGGTATAATCTGGGATTCTGTATCTGTTGGGGGGGGGGGGGGTAAGAACAGGGGGTCTGGGAAAGGTCTGAGGGTGGAGGACAGGGATAGGATTGGGGGGGGGGGGGGAGATAGGGATAGGGATACGGACCCAGAATCTGGAAAGGGTTAAAAATAGGTGTGGGCTGTTCGCCCAGGTCAGGAGTCAGTGCCTGGTCCAGAGTTCTGCAGGGAAAGTTAGGTAAGGTTAGTAAGGTTAGGGTTAGGGGGGGATCAAGCATTCTGTTCTGGGTGAGGCCTGCCAGTGTGTTAGGGTTAGAGGGGGATCAAGCATTCTGTTCGTGGTGAGGCCTGCCAGTGTGTTAGGGTTAGAGGGGGATCAAGCATTCTGTTCGTGGTGAGGCCTGCCAGTGTGTGTGCGCCTTTATGTACCCCAGTGACAGCTTTGAGTATCCCCTTAGGGTTACAGTTAGGTTTTTGGGTTAGAAGTTAAGGAAAATATGATTTTTTTTATTGGGACTGAATCGTATCTCCCCACAAGGTTAGCTGAGCAAGACTGTGTGTAGTTGCTTTTCATCTCTTTAGCTAGTCCCTGTAGTATAGGCAGAAAGGAAACAACTCCCGCTGTGGAACATGGCCACTTCCAACGAGGACATAAAGAGCAGAGCACAGGAAAGGCCTGGTGTTGGTGTTGGAGAAGAAACCAAAGGGAACTGCTAAGCTACTGCTGGAGCGTTTCACTAACTAATCTATCATGTAAATCCCTGCCTGGACTGGACTGTGTAGATCAGGGGCCAACTGTGTACACCAGGGGCCCAGGGCCGACGCAGCACTTATCCCTGTGTGTTCCCCACTGGCCCCCGCCGGCCCGGCTGTCAACTTTCATCACAGCGCAGACACACAATGGGTGTGAGAACATGATAAAACAGCTGGTTCCTATGAGATATGCCCATTCATAGTATAAATCCCCACATACTCCCATCCATAACTACTGTACTAAAAGTGTATATAATCTTATTTTATCGTGTTGGTCTGGCCACCTTATTGGGCCAACAGGGAGAGAGGGACATAGTAAACTGTGGTAAAGGAGAGGAGGTGGTGGGAGGATTGGATCCTGGCCTTGACAGTGGCAGGGTGCCATGGTTTCGAGTCGCTCTCATCAATTCGAAACGTTAGTGCGCCTGCCAAGCCGGTGCCGATCTGAGACATCATGTGATTATGTAGGGGGGTGGTGGGGGGTTGTCAGTGGGTCCAAGAAGGGTTGAAGGATTGTGCTGGGCCAGGGAATATGTCTGGGCCCTCAGGGTAGCAATGGAGCTCTGGGTTCCATTTGGACCTCCTCTTTCATCATTGCATCATTACAACATTAACTCTGAACACACAGGTTTTTACTTGATTGTCCAATGGCTCTCTTGAGCTAGGGCTGAGTAGGGAGGGGAGAGGGGGGAAGAGGAGCCATCTATGTGAAGCTGATCCATCTGGGATACAAGAAACATCTGTTTCTATGCCTGAACTTTTAAATAAGGCTCTGGGTAGTAGAGACAATCCGATAGGAGGACATAAACAAGCCAAATCAATAGGAATGCAATTGGAGTCAGAACATCTTTGGGTCAGGTTCACATCTGCTTACTAAGATGTTGCAACTGGAGAGAGACATCGAGGTGGAGGGAGAAAGGGAGGGAAAGACACTGACATAGAATTATCGTTAAGAATAATGGGATGACACAGATGGGGGAGGATGAGGAGAATAATGATGACGATGGTAACAACAGAAACACTGATGATAACCTTAATGCCGCCAGTATGGTCAGCATTAGAAAGCCTCTATAATCACCACAGATCAGTGAAACCAAAGGGAGCAGGAATCTCATTACCTTTACTGCCAGCTAGGCGCCTCACCAAGTCATTCTGATGTTTTAACTGTGTGTGTGCACTCGCAATGGTTTAACTGGCTGAGAAAAACACTGTGACTTTGGCAGACAGTCACCAGAAATCAAACCAATTGCAAATAGAATTTGGAGATAATTGAATCTAACATGGGGAAGTCCACTGGAGGCTGTGGCTCTGGACAGGATCTGTGTCCGGACCGGCTGCCACAGAGGGTCTGGGTCAACCACTCACTGACTGTTGTCATAGTGAGAAAATAACTCCAGAATCCCTCACTCACTGAGTGAGCTGTCTGAATATCTGAGTTCACATCTTAAAAACATTAAAACAATTGTTATTTGAGTGCAAACTCAAGACAAATGTTGAGTTAAAAAAAAAAAGATGAATACTGTGTACTAGATGATGTTGCGAGTCCTGTGCTATAGTGTACGTATGAAGTTGACGCTGCATGCAAAGTTAAAGGCAGGGCAAGGAGGGAATGTGGGGTTAAAGTGGCTCAATGGTCCTTTGAGACTACTGGGATGTGTCCCAAGTAGCACCCATTCCATAGTGCACTACTTTTGACCAGATTCCTATGGGCCCTGGTCAAAAGTAGTCCACTACAAAGGGAAAAGGGTGCCATTTGGGATGCAGACCTGGAGTCATGGTTCCATTTTAGTGACCCATCCAGTCCCTCAAATCCCATAAGCCCAGGCTCTAGGCACATTACTGAGGGTTTGGGACCAGCCCATCTGGTAGATGAGTTGAATCTATGCTACTTTAAGTAGACATTTCTATTTAGGAGGTTACTGTAGATGATGGTGGAAATATCATTTGGCAATGTCAGTCAAAACCTCAATGGTCAAGGAGCAATGGTCAAGGAAAAAATGAAGACTGAAAAGGGAAATACAGTGGCTTGTGAAATGCTTAAAGTGGTCTTATGGACAGATACTCCAATCTCCGCTGTGGAGCTTTGCAGCTCCTTCAAAGTTATCTTTGGGCTCTTTGTTGCCTCTGATTAATGCCCTCCTTGCCTGGTCTGTAGGTTTTCGTGGGCAGCCCTCTCTTGGCAGGTTTGTTGTGGTGCCATATTCTTCAATTTTTTAATAATGGATTTAATGGTGCTCCGTGGGATTTTTGTTCAAAGTTTCTGATATTTTTTTTATAACCCAACCCTGATCTGTACTTCTCCATAACTTTGTCCCTGACCTGTTTGGAGAGCTCCTTGGTCTTCATAGTGTCGCTTGCTTGGTGGTGTTGCAGACTCTGGGCCCTTTCAGAACAGGTGTATATATACTGCGATCATGTGACAGATCATGTGACACTTAGATTTCACACAAGTGGACTTTATTTAAATAATTATGTGACTTCTGAAGGTAATTGTTTGCACCAGATCTTATTTAGGGGCTTCTTAGCAAAGGGAGTGAATACATATGTACCCACCACTTTTCAGTTTTCAATCCGGTAAAATTTTTTGAAACAAGTTTTTTACAATTTATTTCACTTCACAAATTTGGACTATTTTGTGTATGTCCATTACATGAAATCCAAATAGAAATTACAGGTTGTAATGTAACAAAATAGGAAAAATGCAGAGGGGGGTGAATACTTTTGCAAGGCACTGTATGTGTCTCTCTGTTGAAAGAATAGTCTTTAAAGATCCTACAGAGGACGTTTCATGACTCTTTGGCAGGTTGTTTGGTGTTTGTGTGCACGTTATTTGATGGTTGTGTTGTCTCTGTCTCTTTGAGAGTGTATACACTGCCCAGACCCTCTGGAGCAGGGGAAGGTTGTCTGTAGGTTATATGAAAGTTTTTTGAGAGTTGTATGAAGGTTGTGCGGTAGTTGTGTTGACCCAATGTCTCTTTGTGAGGGCACACACTGTCCAGAGCCTGTGGAGCAGTGAGAGAGATCTTGGAGCAGAGCCTCCACGGACCCCTGTCGTTATTCCTAATGTTGCCTTAATTTAAACAGACCTGTTTCCTTTGGCTAACCCCATCACAGGGCCTGCAGCTCTCCCAGCTAGCACATTTGGCACTGACATTGTGGGAACGTATGTTTTTGGTTTCACATTGGCTGTGGGAATGAAGCCATATGTTTCCTGACCTGTAAAATGTAACTTTTTTTTAAAAACGTTCTGAGAACATAAGTAAAACATTTCACCAGTTCTGGGAACCTTCATTTTTAGATTGTAGGGAGGTTCTGAGAACGTTTTACTCTGGTTCCTTGAAAGTTTTATTCATGCTCTGAGAACGGAAATTACAATTTGGAAATGTATGAATAACTTCCTTAAAACTTTCACAATGTTTCAATAACACTGCTAGCTTATTTTTGGTAAACTTTTTTTAAACTCTCAGCACATGTAACCGTATAGCTTCCGTCCCTCTCCTCGCCCCTACCTGGGCTCGAACCAGCCAGCATCGAAGCATCATTACCTATCGCTCCACAAAAGCCGCGGCCCTTGCAGAGCAAAGGGAACAACTACTTCAAGGTCTCAGAGCGAGTGACGTCACTGATTGAAACGCTATTAGCGCGCACCCTGCTAACTAGCTAGCCATTTCACATCGGTTACACACACAGATGGAACACATGGAAATTCACTTCCTTCGGCATTAATCATGCTAACGCATGTATTTTTCATTGTGACACAGCATCAGTGAGATTCAAACCTATAATCCTGTATTCACTAGCCATGGAATTAGTCTACTGTACCACCAGGATGGAGCTAGCATGCCATGGCTTTTTTTACGCATACAAAGCTGTCCATTTTAGTCTAGTCAAACTGGTGCTGAGCGATTAGTGCTTTTTGAGGTTGGTTCGACTTCAGTTCGATTCGACATTTCAACATTATTTTTTATTTTTTTATGCACTAAACTATTTAGAATATTGGCCTGTTGGAATCTACATTTTACACTCGAGTCATTTAGCAGATGGCCTTATCCAGAATGACTTTCAGTTAGTGCATTCATCTCAAGATAGCTAGATGGGACAACCACATTTCACAGGCATGGTACTTTAGGTACACTTTTACTCAAAAAAGTAGTCATCAGCAAAGCCAGAGCCAGAAAGGGAAGGAGGGAGGGGGGGGGAGAGAGAAGTCAAGTACAAGTGTTGGTTCAGGATATTTATATGTATTTAAGATACTCTTTGAAGAGGTGCATTCGGAAGATGGGCAGGGACTCTTCTGTTCTAGCTTCATGGAGAAGCTGGTTCCACCATTGGGGTGACAGGACAGAGAAGAGAGAAGTTCCTCTTGCTGCTCCTCCGTAGGCAAGCGCCATGGTCTCGTATTGGATGTGAGCTTAGACTGGAAGCCAGTGGAGTGTACGGAGGAGCGGGGTGACATGGGAGAACTTGGGAAGGTTGAAAACCTGGCGGGCTGCAGCGTTCTGGATAACTTGATGATGGGTTTGATGATACAAGCAAGGAGTCCAGTCAACAGTGAGTTGACAGTAGTCCAGACGGGAGATGACATTTGCCTGGATTTGGACCTGCACCGCTTCCTGCGTGAGGAAGGGTCGTACTCTACGAATGTTGTAGAGCATGAACCTGCAGGAGCGAGTCACTGCTTTGATGTTTGCAGAGAACGACAGTGTTGTCCAGGGTCAAGCCAAGGTTCTTTGCACTCTGGAAGGACAACACTGTGGAGATGTCAACAGTAAATGAGAGGTCTTGAGTGGACAGGCCTTCTCCGGGAGGAAGAGCAGCTCCGTCTTGTCGAGGTTGAGCTTGAGGTGGTGGGCCAACATCCAAGCTGAGATATCTGCCAGGCACGCAGAGATGCGTGTCGCCACCTGGGTGTCAGAAGGGGGGGAAGAAAGAAAAGTAGTTGAGTGTCATACGCATAGCAATGATAGAAGAGACCATGTGAGGATATGACAGAGCCTAGTGACTTGTGTATAAGAGAGAAGAGGGCCTAGAACTGAGCCCTGGGGGATACCAGTAGTGAGAGCATGTGGTGCAGACACAGATCCTCTCCAAGTCACCTGGTAGGACCGGCCTGCCAGGTAGGATGCGATCTAAGACTGTGCAGAGCCTGAGACGCCCAGCCCTGAGAGAGTGGAAAGGAGGATGATGGTTCATGATGTCAAAGGCAGTGGATAGATCTAGGAGGATGAGAACAGAGGAGAGAGAGAGTCAGCTTTGGCTGAGGAGGAGGAGAGGAGAGCAGAGGAGAGCAGTCTCGGTTGTGTGACTCGTCTTGAAGCCAGACTGGTTAGGGTGAAGAAGATCGTTCTGCGAGAGATAACAAGAGAGTTGATCAGAGACAGCATGCTCAAGTGTTTTGGAAAGAAAAGAAAAGGAGGGATACAGGTCTATCGTTTTTGACGTCAGATGAGTCGGTTGTTTGTTTCTTGTATGGAGCGACTCAGGCCTTTTTGAAGTCAGAAAGGATGGATGAGTTGATGAGGAATGGGAGAAGGTGTCCAGAGATGGTCTGGAGAACGGAGGAGGGGAAGGGGGTCGAACGGAAAGGTTGTCTGGCGGCCAGACCTCACGAGTCAGGTTTTCATCTGGAGACAGGGGAGAAAGAGGTCAAGGCAAAGTGTAGTTCTGTGTGAGTGGAACCAGTGGACTCAATAGGCTGAGTGAATGGCAACACTGCTATCTTTTGGTTATCACTATGGCAACAGCCTCCAGGAACATAAAAAAAACAATATTTACAATGAAAAAAGTATTATTTACAATGACGGCCTACCCGGGCCAAACCCTCCCTTAACCCAGACAATTTTGTGCGGCCCGGTCGTAATACAGACCGGGATCAAACCTGGGTCTGTAGTGACTCCTCTAGCACTGCGATGCCGTGCCTTAGACCGCTATGCCACTCAGGATGATTTATCTCTAGAGAAACTGCAATGTGCGTATTGAGCTCACAGAAGAAGAAAGAAAACGAAATGGAATTCAAATAATTCAACAGATGTTGGTCAATTACTTGTTTAATAACCAGAATGTTGGTTAATCACCTAGCACTAATTTAAACAGACCCCATGTCAAAGGAAACAAGCACACATTAAGATCAGGTGTGGTCAATTAGTGGGTGTGGCATTTGAACACACCTGAACACAATTAACAAGATAGAGGACAGAGATAGGTTCGTTGATGTTGGAAACAGAATGTATGTTTTTAAACCATTACATTAAATAGAACCATGAAAACTGTATGCTGAAGTATTGAAGTATTGAAATATAGTATTGAATTCCCACAGAGGAACAATATTTCTTAATGTTCTCTGAACGTTCTGAGAACATTCCCAACCTCCAACCATTTGGAGAACGTTTCTTGAACATTAGCAAAACTGAAATGTAACCAAGTTTGAACTTTTCGGAAACCTTCTGATAAAGTAATGAAATACCAAGAAAATAAAGTATTTTTGTCAAGTTCCTTAAAATGGGCTGAGAATGTTGCAAAGTCAAGCAACTGTCCAGCACCATTCCCAGAAAGTTGTGGGAAGGTTGTATGCAAAGTAACCATAGGACAACCACGCTCTCACCAAGCTCTAAGAAACATGGTTCTCAGAATGTTATATGCAAGCTGGGTAGTGACTGTTTGCAGCCTGGTCAGTCTGTATAGCTTGTAGCAGAAGCAAGGGACTTCTGTTTAGTAACCAGGCAACCACATAGTTCCCTACGGTGTGGCTAGGGGCGGGGCCATCATGGTCCAGTCTGGTCAGACTGAGTGATGGAAGTGAAGGGCAATGTTTCCACAGGGTTGGGATCTGACCTAATATGGATTATAGAGGTCTACATATCCAACGATAGGACTGAACTCCAGTTTATATAGCCTACTGATAGAGCGAAACGCTTAATGAGGAGGCAGGCTAGTCTGTCCTAACTGGTTTCATTGTCATTGGTTGTAATAACATGGGGATGATGATGAGGGTAACGATGTTAATTATAATGGTGAGGAATGACATTCGTGATGATTTTGGTCAGCATATTCTTGATGACGTTGACGTGATGATTTGAGAATTGTTCACAGCGCACGTGACCTATTAGGTAGCTTGGTCTTGGTACTATATATAGGTGGTTAGAGCTCTACCTGTTTGATGGAGTGAAACTGTTACATATTTGTACACAGTAAGGTAAAGCTGAAACTGTACAGTAGGCGGTAGGCATTCCTCGAGCTGTCAAGTACTGTGTGTGTTATTCTCATCCTCCTATTGAGACAGCCTGGAGGCTTGGGAGGTCAGTCAGGTCTGCAGTACAGCCCTCTGCAATAGCTACATCGCTTCAGTTCTTCTCACACACACACACACCTGGCCTGGACTGCATGGAGGCGTTCCAAACGGCACCCTATTCCCTAGTGCACTACTGTTGACCAGGCTCTGGTCGAAAGAGGTGCGCTATATAGGGTGTAGGGTGTGATTTGGGACGTAAAGATTTACAAATGTGTCCTAACTCTCTGTCTCTCCCAAACCAGCAAACTCAAATCTAAATTATTATCTAGCATGCAGTTTTGCAGCGAACAATATATCGAAAATGATTATGATGATTATGCGGTTTACATTCAACCCTTTGTCAATAAGTTCATGTGAGCGTGGCTCTGATATTTATCGTTTCCAGATGGTGTCATACACTAATGTCTCATGTTGAAGGATGTTCTTCAACCCCACATCCCCTTAACTGCCACTCCTCCCTCCTTCAACACCTCCTCCTCTCTCTCTCTCTCCTCCCAGGTTTGTTACCCCATACAAACAAGATCAAGCAATGTCTCATGTTGAAGAATCATTGTCAGTTCAAACATAAATCATCCTTAACCCATCGTTCCTCTCTTCTCCCAGGACCCCATACATACACAGTGTGTGTGTGTGTGTGAGGAGACATCTGAGGCTCATATTGTTCTTGTTTCCCAGAATTCCATGCTGCTCGCTCCCGGTGCTTAACATAGTTGGCAGTTCCCTTCATCCTCCTAACTACACAGTATGGGCCTTTTTTTTTGAAGATGGCCAGACCAGGTGCATATTCTCTTCCAGATCCAACTCTGTTCTGTTCTTGTACTGAAGCTCTGTCCAGCTCCACTGCTCAAGCGTGTCCAACACTTTCACTGAAGAGAGAGAGTGAGAGAAAGGAGAGACGTCACAGAGTGAGAGGAAACATTTGAAGAGTGGAACAAAGACACCAGCAGAAAAGTACATTTATATATACAGTGCCTTGCGAAAGTATTCGGCCCCCTTGAACTTTGCGACCTTTTGCCACATTTCAGGCTTCAAACATAAAGATATAAAACTGTATTTTTTTGTGAAGAATCAACAACAAGTGGGACACAATCATGAAGTGGAACGACATTTATTGGATATTTCAAACTTTTTAACAAATCAAAAACTGAAAAATTGGGCGTGCAAAATTATTCAGCCCCCTTAAGTTAATACTTTGTAGCGCCACCTTTTGCTGCGATTACAGCTGTAAGTCGCTTGGGGTATGTCTCTATCAGTTTTGCACATCGAGAGACTGACATTTTTTCCCATTCCTCCTTGCAAAACAGCTTGAGCTCAGTGAGGTTGGATGGAGAGCATTTGTGAACAGCAGTTTTCAGTTCTTTCCACAGATTCTCGATTGGATTCAGGTCTGGACTTTGACTTGGCCATTCTAACACCTGGATATGTTTATTTTTGAACCATTCCATTGTAGATTTTGCTTTATGTTTTGGATCATTGTCTTGTTGGAAGACAAATCTCCATCCCAGTCTCAGGTCTTTTGCAGACTCCATCAGGTTTTCTTCCAGAATGGTCCTGTATTTGGCTCCATCCATCTTCCCATCAATTTTAACCATCTTCCCTGTCTCTGCTGAAGAAAAGCAGGCCCAAACCATGATGCTGCCACCACCATGTTTGACAGTGGGGATGATCAGCTGTGTTGCTTTTACGCCAAACATAACATTTTGCATTGTTGCCAAAAAGTTCAATTTTGGTTTCATCTGACCAGAGTTCTTCCACATGTTTGGTGTGTCTCCCAGGTGGCTTGTGGCAAACTTTAAACAACACTTTTTATGGATATCTTTAAGAAATGGCTTTCTTCTTGCCACTCTTCCATAAAGGCCAGATTTGTGCAATATACGACTGATTGTTGTCCTATGGACAGAGTCTCCCACCTCAGCTGTAGATCTCTGCAGTTCATCCAGAGTGATCATGGGCCTCTTGGCTGCATCTCTGATCAGTCTTCTCCTTGTATGAGCTGAAAGTTTAGAGGGACGGCCAGGTCTTGGTAGATTTGCAGTGGTCTGATACTCCTTCCATTTCAATATTATCGCTTGCATAGTGTTCCTTGGGATGTTTAAAGCTTGGGAAATCTTTTTGTATCCAAATCCGGCTTTAAACTTCTTCACAACAGTATCTCGGACCTGCCTGGTGTGTTCCTTGTTCTTCATGATGCTCTCTGCGCTTTTAACGGACCTCTGAGACTATCACAGTGCAGGTGCATTTATACGGAGACTTGATTACACACAGGTGGATTGTATTTATCATCATTAGTCATTTAGGTCAACATTGGATCATTCAGAGATCCTCACTGAACTTCTGGAGAGAGTTTGCTGCACTGAAAGTAAAGGGGCTGAATAATTTTGCACGCCCAATTTTTCGGTTTTTGATTTGTTAAAAAAGTTTGAAATATCCAATAAATGTCGTTCCACTTCATGATTGTGTCCCACTTGTTGTTGATTCTTCACAAAAAAATAGTTTTATATCTTTATGTTTGAAGCCTGAAATGTGGCAAAAGGTCGCAAAGTTCAAGGGGGCCGAATACTTTCGCAAGGCACTGTAAATATTTTTAAAAATATCTAACCGTACTATCAAACATCCACACCCAGTTCCATCCAAACCAACTCTACATCCAGACCCCAAACACCAGTTTGGAGGTTCCACCAAAACAGCCACATCCGGCAAGTGTGACTCACACAGCCACATGAGAAGCAGTCTTACTCTGTATAGATGTCTTACTTGTAGCTTACTTACTTACTTACATTACAGAGAGTAAATCCAGTATTGTACACTATAAATCCAGTATTGTACACTATAAATCCAGTATTGTACACTATTCGAGCTCAATGTTATGTGGAATAAAGGCACTGTATTTATAAAGAAAATAAAAGCCAAATGAACAGATGTCAAACAATGGTTCCATCTTGTGCTTGGCCCATGTAAAGGCACGTTAGATTCCTGCTCCAATACTGCCACGTCGTGGATCTCAGTAAAACAACTACCCTCAGGCACAGTGTAAGGTGAAGTTGCCCCTAGAAAATGATCCAGTTTAGCATTTTACAAACTAAATGGTTAAGGTTTAGGAAGATGATCCTAGATCTGCACCTAGGGGGAAACTTCACCCTGGAGCCAGAAACACACTGGGGTTATGTTCATTAGGTACAACATGAAGAATAATGGAATGAAACGGCAAATAACCTGGTCCAATTACAAAAAAAATACTTTTTTTTTTTCTGTTGCAAAACATTTGAAAACAACCCTGATCACATGTTATGGTAAAAACATGCACGTTTTGAAAATGACCAACACACTTATTCCATCAGTATTGCACAATTTTAATAAAACAGTGCTTTCCCATATTTATTTATTTATTTTTAAAACACAGGTGGTAAAAATCTAATTGAAACAAATAAATGACATTTAATTTGACATCATTAGTGTGAAATGAGCCCCATATGAAAATAGCATTGAAAGTTTGCATTCATAGAATTTAAATGTATAGATATATATTAGCTAAATAAAACCTTTACATTTTTTTCTATTCCCTTCCCTAATTCGATGAAAGCGAATAAGGTTTACAGCTACTTAGCATTTGTGGCGTGCCCTCAATTCCATTCTTGATTCTGTTTAACGGTATTAAAACATTTTTTTCAAAACAAACAACGCCTCATGACAATCTCTGGGGAAGTAAAACTAATAAGAAAAAAGGTAAAGGAGATATAAATTAAGATGACAAAAGTGAAAAGTCAGGATTAAACCTTTTTTCCACAAATGGCTGAATTTCAGAAGGATATTTGACCAAAAAGCAGCACATTTGCAAGAAGCCATCCACACACACACACACACGAACATTCCCAACAGACAGACACACAGTGCATAGTACGCAGGTAGGTTTAACCTTAGCAAGGTAATTGGAGCAGCTACTCTCCGCTCCCCACTCTACTTAACAAGAAAATGTTCTGCCTGCTCATTTGTTGCCATGGCGACAGATCGAGCCAGGTCTGGGAATAGAGATATGAGATATAGTGCTTGGCAGAAAGAGATAGATCGATAGAGACAGACTGTTATGGGAAGCCCTTTTTTATTTTATTTTAATAGGCCAGACAATAGGAGTCGTCTCCATAGAAATAGAATGACCAGAGCAGACCTTCCCATTCAATTCAACATCATGTTTCCCCCTCTCTATCCTCCTGGTGTAATGATATGGTTGACAGAGGGTTAACTGCCTATAAAGCTACTAAGGACCAATTTGGAGAGGGCACAAAGAGGGGCATTCTGGGTACAGGATGGGGGGGGGGGGGGGGGGGAGGGCATCAGGGATCACGTTGTTGTTCTATTGCACATTCTATTTACATTTACTTTTCTTCTCCGACTTCTTTTTCTGGAGATCTCCTTCTCAAACCTCACAGTTCCAAACAGACAACCAAAGCAATGTCATAAATAACCCTATACTGTGGTCAAATGAGAAAGAGAGCTTCAACGCAACCTGCCGCAAAAACAATATAATAATAATAATAATATTATACGAGACAACAGTGACATTATTAATAACAATGATCAAATTAACAGAAACAACAATGACCATTTGATATAATAAGCAAAAAAAATAATTGTTGAATATCAAAAAAGAACCTTTGTAAAAATGAATGGTCATTCATTCGAAGATAAAAACGTGTTTAAAACATCCAAGGCATCGACAGTGAGGAGGAATACCAAATCGATAAAAAAAAATTTAAAAAAAAGTGACAAGGTAGGGATTCACAAAACTAAAACCCAAAAGTACAGCACTTGAAACTAAGAAAGAAACCAGTTTGGTGAACTGAGGACCGATGCATCTGTACAAGCTTTTGGCAGTCTTGAGTGGGAAAAGTCCCAAACGTGAAAGACTATGAAACACATTACAATGCAGTGTTCTCTAAACAGATCGTTCCTTCACATGTAGGCGTGACACCACACAGGTCGTGTTACCACCACATCAGTCTATCGAAGCTTTTCCTGATCTAGAAGTCCTTCCTACTTCAATATTGCATTGTCCCAATCACTCATTTTATCCCCTTCTATTCACAGCATATCAAACTGCAGAGAGAGCGCAGGGCGGTGGCCAAGCCGGGTTGCATTCTGGTTCATGTAGTCTTGCGTTGCCAAGCATCACACAGTGTTCTCGTTTTTTAAAGCCTACGTGGCTGGGGGCGTGGCTATGAGTTCCCACCTGATGAGTGTCTGTGTGCTGTGACTGGCTGAAAGTGCTGACAGGAACAGGAAGAAGCCAGGGGAGGATGGCAGACAGGAGGGGGGGAAAAAAAGTCATGGCGTTCGAGAGAGAGAGATGGCATGGCTTTCATACCCTACTGTATAGCCGTGGGGCGTGTCAGAGATAGGTAACCCTGAACGCATCACAAGCAGGTTAAAGGGAAGAGGGAGAAAACCTGTCCCTGAAAGTGTCACGATAGGCGATCCTGTTCCATGAAACAATGAAAAAGAAGTTTGTTTCAAGACAAATGCTGCTAAAGCAGGTGTCACAAGAGGGCGGAAAATGTCCCTAGAGCGCTAGGAGCAGCCGAGGCCTCGTACTTCTGTTATGTTCCCCTCACCCTGCCAGTAGAGGAGCAGTCAGTCTGTCTTGTTTGTCTGGCCGTCCGTCTTAGCCATAGAGATGACTAGAGGGTGCACTTGCCATAACGGCATAATATGTTGCGGGCTCCCTTTCCATCTTCATGGTCTCAGTGCCAGTCCTCATCTTCCTCGACATCATCGTCTTCGTCAGATGAGTCATCGTTAGCGCCGTCTCCTCCAGCTGCGTTCCCCTCCCGTGCCCCGTTCTGCCGCGCGGCCAGTAACGCTGCAGCTTCCGCCGCCGCCTGGGCCTCTGCCCTCTCCTCCGCCTCCTTCTGCCTCAGCGCAGCGGCCTTCTTCTCCTGCTCCGCGTGGCTCTTCATGTGGGCACTGCGGCTCTTCACCTTGTAGAAGATCCTAAAGAGGAGGAGGAGAGGGGCAGAGGTTAGAGGTCAGGGAGAAGGCTGGGTTAGCTTTCGTATCTGTGGACAAGCACTAGCTCTAATTTGATAACCCCGTTGCAGGAAATGTCTAACTTTTTACTGTATCTGAGGTTTAAAAAGGCTTCTGAAGATTGTAATTTCTACTTGACTTTCCCTTTTGAAAAATGTCCATTCATTATATAAATTCACATTTCCTGTTGCTGCATGATTATTTTCCTGCTGCAGAAAACTGGCTCAAATTAAGCTCCTACATCTGTATGGTGTTGGTTCACAGTAGACAAGTAGAAGGTCCGCACTTCAATTTGAAGAGTGTAAGACCTTCTCTTTGCACAAGCACGGTACTGTGTGTGAACCTGGAGGAAGGAGAACTGATGAAGTCCAAATGCCAGAAACATCTGCCCATGAAATATTACATTTCCTTACTTCATATTCGAAGGTTCCCAGACCATACAATGCTTAATTCTAGAATTGGATGAAGTGTAACACCATGCCGAGGCAGAATACTGTAGAGTAGTCTGCAGTATGTGGACCAGTGAGGAATTGGATATGGGATAAGAGCTGCATAGACTGGGGGCATAGCATGCCATATCACTGCTGTATTTCAGTTGCTAGGAGACCGTTGATAATAACAGAACTGCGGTTGCTAACTGGACGAGCTCTTCAATCAGAGGCAGTCAGCACTGCTTGATTTTTTTATAGCAGGAAGCTCAAACAACCACCAAGGAGCACTTTTCACTGTATTACACATGCGTATGCACACACACATACACACGCACACACACACACACATCGCTCAGAGCGCTTCCCAAGTCAGTGTTTCTGCAACCAACAGCCGCTCAAAGATTCCAACCTATTCAAACCAACCGGTGCAACATTGCAGTTACTCTGCAGATCTTGTCGAATCGCAGTACTCTCTGAGCAAGGTCTCTCCTCCAATATGCAAATCACAACTACCAGTCCATACAATTCACTGTCCGAGTAACATGCGTCAAAATCACGGGTGGTGATGTCATTGGTTAGTGTGCTAGCACTGTAAATACAGAGTGGACAACTTCTAATTGCAAACGTAGACAAAATGCTTTATCCAGATCTGGAATCTCAAGACTATCTTTCCCCCCCCCAACTACCTTTAACCAGCACCTTCAACCAGCACCGCATCAAGAGTCCGGCCAACTTTGACACAAATGACGACGCCATGTTGTTCTGCCTATTGGCATCTAAGACATATCTTAGATATGGGGGCTCCTGAGTGGTGCAGCGGTCTAAGGCACTGCGTCTCGGTGCTTGAGGCGTCCCTACAGACACCCTGGTTCGATTCCAGGCTGTATCACAACCGGCCGTGATTGGGAGTCCCATAAGGCGGCGCACAATTGGCCCAGCGTTGTCCGAGTTTGGCCGTCATTGTAAATAAGAATTTGTTCTTGACTGACTTGCCTAGTTAAATAAAGAAAAAATAATATCTCAGACACTGACCGGTCACACTTCTTGCAGGGGAACTCTCCCTCTGGTCCGGCAGGGCCCTTGGTCCCTGATATGGTCCCGGTCTTGGGGGCCGGTCGTGGTTTCGAGGAGGCGCTGGAAGGGAGCTGAGGAGGGAGACTGACACGGGACGACGTCTGGTCTCTCCTCAAGCCCTCCTGACTCTTCAACACCAGGACCGCTCCAGCCTGCACATGGAAATACTTCATTTGCTAATTGATTTAAGCATTCAAAAGATCATTGGATGCAAGGACACAGGCATGGATACAAAAAGCACCCTCTCCTCCCAATTGCCAAGCTGACCAATAATCATGACAGCTGATCAGAATCAGACACAGGAGGTTAGTGGCACATTAATTGAGGAGGAGGGGGCTTATGGTAATGGCTGGAGCAGGATGGGTGGAATGGTATCAAATACAAATGATTTCCATGTGTTTGGTCCGGGTTTGGCCAGTGTAGGGTATCATGGTATCATTGTAAATAGGAATTTGTTCTTAACTGACTTGCCTAGTTAAATAAAGGTTAAATAAAAATACAATTTTAAATTCCATTATCCCCATTCCAGCCATTATGAGCCGTCCCCCGCTCAGCAGCCCCCAGTGACGTCAGAGCAGTATCTTGCCAACTGCACCCACAACTCTGGTCAGCACTCACACACCTCCCAAAGTCAAACTAACCTAGACGTTGTATACCTGGATAGTACAAAATAAGTACAACATAATAAGGCAGGTTTTTTTTACAAAACATAACAAAGCTTTATGTTTCACCTCAGGCCATATTTTAAAACCATAGATTTTGACCAGGTCACCAACTAACAGCAGAAATGGTGTCAAAGGTTTTCTGAGTCATTGTTTGCTGACAGTCAAATTACACAACATGGGGAGTGGGGAAGCCAGCCAAATCAGCTGTTCAGTATTTAGCCACTAGATGGCAGAATACCTATGAACACAGCAGCATGATGTCCCTCGCCACTGTTCTACTGTGAACTCAGTCGAGGCAAGTTCAAAAGTGCAAATATTGTTGACTGCACGGGGTGTTGATTACACAAGAATAAAAATATCACATACATCCATGCTCATTCATCTTCTAGTCAGTGTCTCCTCTACTCAGGAGGAGATGCTCCTCTACACAGACACAGTTCCCCTGCATCTCCCACTCACGTTCTCAGTGGCTTGTACCTTCTGTGTCATCCTGCTTGGACTGGAGCCCCACTGCTTCCTGTCAGCTGACACCTCCCACTTCCTGCTATATTCGTCTTCCTTCCGAGATTCTAGTCTCTGAGAGCACTGTTGGTAGAAAGAGAGAGAGAGAGAGAGAGAGAGAGAGAGAGGTATTTTCTCAATTAGAATTGCTCACTTCCTGCGTCCTCGCTCACCTCACTTTGAAAAAGTCAAAGTTCAAATTGATGAGAGCGAACGTGGATGGAAATGCGCTCGCTTGAAATGAGACTGTCCTTCTCCAGTCCTGCGTCATTAGGCAAACTACATTTGCAGGGGTGGATCCCAAAATAAATGCGTAAAGTGCTCAAAACAAATTAAGTTAGTTCTGCAAGACATTTCATGGATAAAAGGACAAGTAAAAACTTCCTCGCCAAAAGGAGGCTGTCAAGGAGGGGAGGACCATCTTCCGTTTGCATACTAACGATCTGACCCACTCCTCGATCTCTTATCGGAATTCTGGGTCACGGAGGAGAGAGGAGGACCATCTTCCGTTTGCATACTAACGATCTGACCCACTCCTCGATCTCTTATCGGAATTCTGGGTCACGGAGGAGAGAGGAGGACCATCTTCCGTTTGCATACTAACGATCTGACCCACTCCTCGATCTCTTATCGGAATTCTGGGTCACGGAGGAGAGAGGAGGACCATCTTCCGTTTGCATACTAACGATCTGACCCACTCCTCGATCTCTTATCGGAATTCTGGGTCACGGAGGAGAGAGGAGGACCATCTTCCGTTTGCATACTAACGATCTGACCCACCCCTCGATCTCTTATCGGAATTCTGGGTCACGGAGGAGAGAGGACAGACTTTTGCCCAAACGAGAAAGCGAGCGAGCGAGCGAGCGAGCGAGCGAGACAGAGAGACAGAGAGAGAGAGAGAGAGAGAGAGAGAGAGAGTCACTGTAGAAAGATTGTTTATGTAGTGTTGTTTCTGTTGGTAGGGAGATGCAGAGATGCGTTTCATTGTACTTTCAGGATTGTTTATACCGTATACAGTAGGCTGTACAGTAACAGGGTATCCCACACAGTACATTTTATGAAATATGTCTGCAATGCTGTTATGAATGGGTTATGAATGTGTTATGAAATCCGTATTATAGGTAGCCCTCAAATAAAGTCTTACCAACAAATCACAACTTGTGTCCTAGGTTAAAATGGGTGGCTGTGAGTGAGTCAGCACCTCTAAATAATACACTAAATCATTTTCTCTGGGTGTGCGCCAGCTCTTGTTTTTGATCATGTTTTTTAATTGGCTGAGGGACTGACACGATTTTACTCACTTTGGGGTTGACTACTTCCTCTGTTCTTGTCATGCTTATATACTCTTCATTGGCTTCAGGACATGCTTCTGAATGGACTATGTACGGGCTATGAATGTGTTAGATATGGGCCATGAATGTGCTACGTGAAGTCCTTATGTAGGTAGTCAATCAACTCACTTTGAGGTCCAGCTCCTCATCAGTGTTCCTGCTCTCAGGTGGCTCTGTGTCTCCGTAGATCAGAGCGCCGTTCCGACCGATCTTTACCCGTTTCTTACAGGTGTAGTAGAACTCCACACACTGAGCCACTGTCTTCGTGCTCACCTGTGTAGCAGCGACACACAGAAACACACTTCATATCTAGGCCCATTACAAGGTTTAGAGCAGAAGACACGAAAGCATCAACTCAACTACAGTACCAGTCAGAAGTTTGGACACACCTACCTCATTCTGGGCTTTTTCTTTATTTGTACTATTTTCTACATTGTAGAATTATAGTGAAGACATCAAAAGTATGAAATAACGCATATGGTATCATGTAGTAACCAAAAAAAAAAGTGTTAAACAAATCAAAATATCTCCTCTGAATAGTTGATGTTGAGATGTGTCTGTTACTCAAACTCTGTGAAGCATTTTTTTGGGCTGCACTTTCTGAGGCTGGTCACTCTAATGAATTTCTCATCTGCAGCAGAGGTAACTCTGGGTGTTCCTTTCCTGTGGCGGTCCTCATGAGAGCAGGTTTCATAGCGCTCGATGGTTTTTGCTACTGCACTTAAAGAAACTTTCTAAGTTTTTGAAATGTTCCAGATTGACTGACCTTCATGTTTTAAAGTAACGATGGACTGTTGTTTCTCTTTGCTTTTTTGAACTGTTCTTGCCATAATATGGACTTGGTCTTTTACCAATTAGGGCTATCTTCTGTGTACCACCCCTACCTTGCCACAACACAACGGATTGGCTCAAACGCATTAAGGAAAGAAATTATACAAATTAACATTTAACAAGGCACACCTGCTAATTTAAATACATTCCAGGTGACTACCTCATGAAGCTGGTTGAGAGAATGCCAAGAGTGTGCAAAACTGTCAAAGGGTGGCTACTTTGAAGAATCTCAAATATAAAATATATTTAGATTTGTTTAACACTTTTTTGGTTACTACATGACTCCATATGTGTTATTTCATAGTTTTGATGTCTTCAGTATTATTCTACAATGTAGAAAATAGTAAAAATAAAGAAAAACCCTTGAATGAGTAGGTGTGTCCAAACTTTTGACTTGTACTGTATATCCTCCTGAAAATAAATGACTCACCCGGGAGTTTTTTGGGAGACAGAGGCAACCTCTCAGTAACCTTTGCAGCATATTACAGTAACCAAGTAGGAATGGTGAATGGGAACAGATTAAGCAAGGCCCTCAGTTGACTTATTTATGTGAGCACTGAGCAGCCCATGCCATTTATAGATATATACATAGACTGGCACATACCAGTTTCTGGACCATGAAGAAGTCTTTCTTATAGGCAGCGATCCCTTTGTTGAAGTAACGTCTCTCTACTGAGGTCCAGCTGTCTGACCCTGAGAGAGAGAGAGAAAGAGAGACAGTTAGACGGACAGACACTGACTGGTGACGGTCTGCTTCTGTATGCACAGGGTGGACACACACACACGACTGGTTCGATAAACAATGCTTCTCTGTCCTCTGTTCTCTGTCCTCTGCCATTGTTAAAAGGTGTCCGCAAGCTTCCTAGCTGAAACAGTTCTATCAAGTTTGTGCATATGTTATGACAACATTTTGGGCCATTTTTGTTCGTTATGGAATTCGGCTAGGGTTTTGCCTGCTGTTCGGGTACACAAAATTTTTTCTGTAAGTAAGCCGAAGTATACGCCCCTTCGTCTGTGATTGGTTAACAGTAGGGATGACACCAAACATCATAGTTAGATGTAAAATTGGGCGACTAAGACCCCTTTCGGCAAAAACGTGAAAATGAATGACAGATTGCTTGAGTCATCTTAGATTAATTCAGACTATTTTGACTATGGCGTCTCAATATGAACAAAGAGTACTATTGCCGCTTTCCTCTCGTTTCTCAAGCAAAGGTCGTTCGGTTCGTCTAGCCGAGTTCTGGCGCTAACACCTTAAAGCTGAGAGGAGCTCTGGAGACATCCCTGCTACTATCCTGAACAAAAACATAAGCGCAACATGTGAAGTGTTGGTCCCATGTTTCATGAGCTGAAATAAAACATCCCAGAATTGTTCCTTAAAAAGCTTATTTCTCTCAAAGTCTGTGCACAAATTTGTCCACATCCCTGTTAGTGAGCATTTCTCGTTTGCCAAGATAATCCATCCACCTGACAGGTGCGGCATATAAAGAAGCTGATTAAACAGCATGATCATTACACAGGTGCAGCTTGTGCTGGGGACATAAAAAGGCCACTCTAAAATGTGCAGTTTTGTCACAATACAATGCCACATGTCTCACATGTCTGGAGGGAGAGGTTTTGAGAGAGTGTGCAATTGACATGCTGACTGCAGGAATGTCCACCAGAGCTGTTGCCAGATCATTTAATATTCATTTTTTTCTACCATAAGCCGCCTCCAACGTTGTTTTAGAGAATTTGGCAGTACGTCCAACCGGCCTCACAACCACAGACCACGTGTAACCACGCCAGCCCAGGACCTCCACATCCGGCTTCTTCACCTGCGGGATCGTCTGAGACCCGCCACCCAGAAAGGTGATGAAACTGAAGAGTATTTATGCCTGTAATAATGCCTTTTTGTAGGGGAAAACTTCTGATTCTGATTAGCTGGGCCTGGCACCCAAGTGGGTGGGCCTATGCCCAGTCATGTGAAATCCATAGATTAGGGCCTAATGTATTTCAATTGACTGATTTCCTCGCATGAACTGTAACTCAGTAAAATTGTTGATGTTGATTTTATACATTTGTTCAATATAGAAAATAGAAGAAAAAGGCCCCATGCAAGTATACAACACAGGCTTGCCTGCAGGGATGCACTTTGACATACTCCAGTGAAGTGTGATGATTCTGACTCAGTAAAAGGACCCACAGAGAGTTATGCACACAGGCCTGCCTGCAGGAATGCACACACACACACACACACACACACACACCATAACCCGGTAGACACAGTAAGAAATGACCAGTACCCATAGAACTAATAATGCACAGATAGTGTCTTACTCTATGACATGACAAACCTGAGTAGTGGTAGTCTCCTAGTCGGTGGTCCTTAGGGAAGACAGGGTTTTTCAACAGCAGGAAGGCCAACGCTCCCTGAACACCAAGAACAGCATTATCAACCCAACCGTTCACAAATGAACTCACAAGTGTAAACACGTAGATCAACTGCTCACGAGACACTGAGCAATACTTGAAATCAAGGGCTACTTGGTTGGTTTTCAGAGCACACACACCGGACGCTGATCAGGGTAATGCTTGATATTGATATTGACCGATTCCTTGATATTGAAGCTGATCTGTTGGTCATTGTGATGGGATGGATTAACCCGGAGAGCTACTGTAAGAGAGCAACAGCAATGCCTCCTGATGCTGGAGCGAGACAGAGAGAGAGTGGGCGCACCGCACACACTGATAACCACCCTCGGTCTCCTTGACAACAACATGGTGCCACTACCATAAAGCCCTCTTTCTCTATCTTTTTCCCCATCTCCCTTCCTCTAACTCAATGTCTCTCTCGCTCTCTGAACACTCTGCTGAACATATGTGACCTTTACTCCAGAGTGAGTAAGAGAGAGCGTGTGTGTGTGTGTGTGTGTGTGTGTGTGTGTATACACGTCTGTTTTCTACATTGGGCATATGGAGCACTGGGCATATCTTATAACAAAACAACACACAGATTAGGGCGGCCGAATGAATGGGCACAGTCATTATGCTCTTTCTAGAATGCCCATTAAATTCTGTTTAGGTGCATTTTTAACTGTCTCCATGGTTAAAGTAGTAATACATGTATTTAATTGTTGTAAAAAACAGTGAGTGTGCTTCATCTTACATCGAAATATGACATTATTTTGACATTGGTAATTATTTTATATTATGCGAATTTCTCGACAGTGGAAAGAACGTGTTACTACATTAGACAAACTAACGTTTTCAACTGAGCAACCTTTTGCTACATTGTGCACTAATGAACAGGCCCCTGGCGTAACCTGATCTGGCTGATGCTGAGGGGGCGAGGGATGTTTAAGGAGGAAGCGTTGCCTAGTCTGTGCCCAGCTGAATCATATCTTGTGTAGGCTACATGTGAACTCTCAACGCAGTTACTGAAGGCAATCTCCATCTCACCTTCACAAATCTCCAAACTATCTTTATGGCTCTGGCCGAGACAAAATATAACCTGCAGCTTCTCAATATTGACAAAATGTCCGGTAGATTGTGTTCATAAACGTGCTTGAGGAAATAGACATCTTTCCATGATGTTACAATAACGAAAGCACGGGCTTGACTCATCAGATTTGGGGGGGGGTTTGGTCAACCGCGCCACTATCCAAGGTGCTGAATCTCTGCTACGACACAAAAATATGGTGCGTAAAAAAACAACCCAATTTGGGTTAGCTTGTAACCCAGCGCTGGGTAAATATTGGACAGAACACAAACTGGGTTATTTTGACCCAGCCAGTTGGGTGGTTTGGATTACCCAAACAGGTTAATTCAACCATTAATTGGGTTTATATTCACTTTAATGCTGCGTTGACTGAGAAACCGGGTCTTCTTTATTCTAATTGCTAGGTTATTTCCAGGAGGCGTGGCCAATTAGGGGTGTGGCTTTCAGATAGTTTCTTTTTGGCCGCCCGTGAGAGTAAACGTCATTCTGTTCATCATGTTAACTTCGTACACTGCAAATAAAACTGATCCTTGAACATTTTTGCACTTCACATATTCTAATTTAACATTAACAACATTATTATTTACATATTGTAACAAAGTGGTAACTATCCCAGCATTGGGATATGCATAAGAACTGATAATCGTGAAAGCCTCCTTTTTCAACAGGATGCTACCTAAATCAGGTAAAAACTATTGAAGGAGACCAAAAACGTGCTACGATTCATTGATTTTGATGATAGTGAAATCATGAAAATAAGTGTGTCTTGCCTACATAGATTCAAGGAGAACAAGGCAACTAGGAGGAATAGTGAACTCAATAGCACCTGTGCTGTATCATACCTTGTTACATATTCACCACAGTTTACACAGCCCTCCCCTTACCATACACCATTTGTGGTTACAGTAGGAAGAGAGTGCTGCGCTACAGTAGCCAGAGTGGCCATGTGGGTTCGATTCCCGCTGGGGCCACCCATACGTAAAATGTATGAACAGATTACTGTACGATGCTTTGGATAAAAGCGTCTGCTAAATTACATATATTATTATATTATGAATGTATTGTGAATACATTCGGAGGTGGTATAGCTAGTTGTTATTCTAGTAGGATATTGGAACACAGCCTGCGTCCAGTTAAATCACACCCACTAAAGCCACGGTTGTTCTCAGTAGACACAAAATGGATGATAACCGTCACAAACAGACAGATACCATCTGCAGTTGTCCAATAACACACACTCTCTTTCATGTTCAACCCATTTCGCTACAGTGTGCCCTAATGAACACAACCCAGCTCTCCTCCACCTCCCGGTCATCCCTTCTCAGTCAACATGACCCATCATGCATTGCTCACCATGATGTCACCCTTGCACTCGTACAGGCAGTGCAGCACCAGCTCCTGATTGGTCCCTCCTCCGTGCAGAGCACTGGAGCATGACAGGTGCATGAGGTCATCCACTGGAAGGAGACAGAGGGAGGGGGAGAGAGGGAGGGGGAGAGAGGGAGGGGAGGAAGGGAAGGAGAGAGAAAGAAAGAGATTGGGATCAAGATCGAGATAGCGTGATCAGCCCATTGTTGTCAATGGGTTCTTCAAATCAGCACTGAATGTTTGATTTACTGAGACTCAAATTTACTGAGACTTAAATTTGACAAATACCAAACCTGAGTATTGACAGTTTTAGGACAGAGGATTAAAGATGTGTCAGCTGATATGTTAAGTCTGTTACCTCTCTCGTGGTGTCCAGGTTTAGCCTCCAGGTCGTGGAGAGGAGCCCAGACCAGCAAAGCCTTGTGATGGTCGTGTTTGGCCGCTGAACGCTGCCTCAGCTCTGGAACCTCTGCCTGGTACCGGACGCCGATGTTTATACGCCTGAGATGACAGAGTGTACAGTCAGTGGCTGGTTGGGAAGACAGAGAGAGGGGGTTACATTTGTTTGCATGAGGTACCATCTTAGCCCTGCTATGGGTTAGCCTTCACTATTCTGATGTCTGTGGAGGACACAGCCATATGTTATGGCTAGCACTCTGGGATCAGGGGTACTCAACTCTTACCCTACGAGGTCCAGAGCCTGCTGGTGTTCTGTTCCTACCAGATAATCAACTGCACCCACCTGGAGTCCAAGGTCTAAATCAGTCCCTGACTGGAGGGGAACAATGGAAAAACACAGTGGAACTGGTTTTGGGGTCCAGATTTGAAATTGGAGGGCTCTAAATCATATTATTGTCATTGACAGGGACAATCTTTTGTAACTACTGTAAATGTTCTATTTAAAATAAATATCACGTGAATAAATGTTCTTATCCAGACATGTAGCTACCTAGGGGGTCGGCTGTGTTGCAGAAATAAGCCAAAGCTCATCATTAAGAAATACATCTCTGCACCCAAATCTACAGGGTAAAAATGATGCTGTCAGTCTATCAGATTACCCTCAGGATACTCCAAATATAGCTAATGGCTGCTTTGGAAACCGTTTGGAACGCAGCCGATTTTTTGCCTGCTCCCTGCCTGGTCACAAATTGCAAAGGCCTGCGAGCTCAGTTCGGGCCCCTCCTCCTTCCTCGCAGAGTGGGCTAGCTGGGGCACATTCAGGAGGGCACAACGTTGTCGAACGTTCAGAGAGAAATGTATGAGGCCTATGTAGAATAAAGAATCACGTCAGTTGTGTTCGTTACATTTCAATCTGCACCTTTCACAAAGATTGCCTCCTGAACTAACCCTGGCATGAGCTGATCTGAAGACTAAATGGACTTCTCTAACAAGAAACAATAGTTTTTGTTTCCCATTGTATTACGTTTCAAAATTATAAACTGCGGCTACTCACTTAACAAAATGTCTGGTACATTGTGTCCGGGTTTGACTAGTCAGATTTGCAGGGATTTGCTCAACCGCGGCGCTATCCATGGTGCTGAATCTCTGCTACTACACTCAAAAAAATGCTGGGTTAAAAACAACCCAATTTGGGTTAGCTGGTAACCCAGCACTGGGTAAATATTGGACAGAACACAAACTGGGTTTATTTGACCCAGCCAGTTGGGTTTACGTGAATAACCCAACAAGTTGGGTGGTTTGGATTACCCAAACAGGTTAATTGAACCATTAGTTGGGTTTATATTCACTTTCATGCTGCTTCATATTTCAGCTTTCATTCAGCTGGGACTTTTTTTTATTCTAATCCGTAGGCTATTTTCAGGAGACGTGGCCTATTAGGGGCGTGTCTTTCAGGTAGATATTTTTGGCCACTCGTGAGATGTCATTCCTGTTCATCATGTTAACTTTGTACACTGTAAAATCAAATGTTCCTTTAATATTTCTGCACTTTACATATTCCAATATAAAATGTATAACATTCGTAACTATCCCAACATTGGAGAACTAATGCTTGTGTGTACGCCTCATTAAAAGCTACAAACGTGTCAGTGTTCAACCTTAACATGAGATAACAATACAACAGCACATCTGATCCCGAATTGAATTTTGACTCTCACGGGGGGCCAAATATAACTATCTGCAAGCCACACCCCAACTAAGGCACTCCTCCAGTCTTCTGATCTGACCCACTGGGTAATATCCTAATAACCCAGCATCAAAAACTCAACCTGGCTCTTTTTAAAGAAAACAACTCAACTAAGTGACCCAATGTCTACAACCCAGCAGAGGGGTCATCCCTGTGACAAAGTCACCACAATAAGAGAGTTATCATAAAGAAAAAAAAATACCGATATCCCCCTGAGCCAGGTGCTGTATTTTAACTAGGCTGTAGGCTACTAACTTCACAATACCTTAGGTCTACATTCAAACTATGCTACATCAACAAATTGTGTGGTGACTTTGACAGAACTTTGAGTTGATTCAATTGTGACAAATGCAACAGGAAATCAGTAAGATTCCTGTCCATATTGAACGGGAATACCGGGATATTACAAAGATGGTTGTAATTTTCTCTGGAAGAAAAATGTATAGATTTTCAGGAAAATATTAAACCCTAGTGTGTGTTCTGTACTCACGGTTCTATACTGACTGGAGTGGCCTCGCCGATTGCAGAGAGGACTGGTGGGGTTATGTCAACGCTGTCTGAAAAACACAAAAAAAAACATATTACCCCAGGTAAATTGACTGAGAACACATTCGCATTTACAGCAACTATCTGGGGAATAGTTACAGGGGATAGGAGGGATGAATGAGCCAATTGAAAGCCGGGAATGAGTAGGTGGCCATGGTGGCCAGATTGGAAATTTAGCCAGGACATCAAGGTTAACAGCCCTACTCTTACCATAAGTGCCATGGGATCTTTAGCGACCACAGAGAGTCAGGACACCCGTTTAACATTCCATCCGAAAGACAACACCATACACAGGGCAATGTCCCCAATCACTGCCCTGGGGCAATGGGATATTTTTTTTAGGCCAGAGGAAAGAGTGCCTCCTACTTGCCCTTCAACACCCCTTGCAGCAGCATCTGGTCTCCCATCCAGGAACCAACCAGGACCAAACCTGCTTAGCTTCTGAGGCAAGCCGGCAGTGGGTTGCAGGGCGGTATGCTGCTGGGTGAACTTTTTAATTTACTATCCTTATACCTCCTCCTTATCTTCTTACAGCAGAAGATATTTAGAACCTCATGCATATTACTCAAGAAAAGTTTATATGAAAGAATAATGTCATGGTTCAACTCACACAGCTACAGCTTGTTCAAAGCATAATGTCTGGTTTCCAGGTCCCAGATTAAGCCTTTCCCTGAACTAAAAAGCATGAAAGAATCTCCATTGAAAGTGTTTTTTTTAGTCCAGGACTTGTCTTAAACTGTGTCTGGGAAACTGGTGCCAAACGATCTACAACCCCCATTAGGACCCAGGTAGAATACATTTGGGACTACAAATCCTAGTCGGACCCAGGTTGAGTTGTTTGGACTACAAATCCCAGTAGGATTTAGATAGAAGATCTTTGAACTACAACCCCCAGTAGGACCCCAGGTAGTGGTACTCACTGGATCTCAGCAGGCTGCGTGTGGCTGATTTGGGTGTTATGGGTGGAGGCAGACCCTGACTGGAGACAGCAGCTGCAGCAGAGGAGAGGAAGGTAGAGAAGTAGAGACCTGATCCCCCTCTCACAGGGCTGAGGATGGGCGGGGGGGTGTAGGGGGGCATGGTCAAGGGGTTGTCAATCAGCCGGACAGGGGAGCGGAGGTGGCTCTGGTAGGGAGTGATGCTGGAGTAGACAGTCGGGGCGATGAAGGTGCCAGGTTTGGGAGGCGGGATGAAGAGAGGTTCGGGCCGGGGACGCCGTTTGGACTTTTTTCCGTCGTCGTCGTCGTCCTTCCCTCCCTGGGTGCCGCCGTTCTAAAGGAGGAAGTAGCACATCAATACAAACATTCTTACATAACTGACAACACAGCACTGTTCCAATGTCCAAACTAGCATACACCAGTTAGTAAGAAGAGATGTATTGTAAGTGAGTTGTTTATCTGGTCAGATACATTCTACAATATATAGAATTATCCTCCCATACATTACATGTCCAGTTCAACCCCACCATGGTACTTGTACAGTACATATTCCCTCATAGATTGTACTGTATGTACAGCACAGTGGTAGGCTATATCTCCATCAATAGTGTGGATAACCCCTGCTAATCTGCTTGACCTGATCTGAGGCAGCAGGAGGGAGATTCGGAATGAGGGCAAGGGGGGAGAGAGAACATGGGGGAACCAGGGGAGAGTGGGGTGCTGGATAAGGGGGAGTGGGAGAGAAGATGGTGGCAAGATATGAGAGATTATAGGAGAAGGAGGTATGAACCAAGCTCTTTAGTTAGGTGTGAGGGGAGGGGAAGAATTGCTGGACCCACCTGTCCTGAGCTGTCCGTCAGAGAGTTCCTGAGCGATCGTCGGCGGGTGACGATGACGGAGGGTTTGCGGTTCATGCTGGTCATGTCCTGGAGCGTGGAGGGGCGCTGTGGCCAGCTTGTGCCCAGGATAGAGTGCTCCCTGTCTAGGGAGGATGAGGACGAGAGGCTGTCTGGCCTCCGTACGGGGACTGACACAGGGATGACCAGGGGCATCATGCTCTCATCACGAGGCCGCTTGGCGCTGTGGCCTCCAGAATCTCTTTCCAAGGTCCCTCGCCGTGGCGCTGGCCTTTGGGGGCTCCAGGGTCTGTGGGGCTCCTCCTGCGGAAGAGACAGACACATACACACATCATCCCATATCGAATGTGAGGCTACCTGAACAGGCTTCCTTTACAGACCAAATGAGCAGCCATAGCTATTCCTTACTACGTCATGTATTACCTTTGTATCGTCGTGTTGAAGTAGAGGCACGGAAAACCTGTTTCAGCAGAATCATACTGCCCGGAAGCTAACACAAGTATATTGCCCGGAAGCTAACACAAATATATTGCCCGGAAGCTAACACAAGTATATTGCCGGGAAGTGACTTTCCATTCCCTAAATAAACATTCTAAAAATGAAGTGAGGTTGTTGCTCAACCCTAGTAGAGTATTTGATCAGCTGAAGCGAGTGAGTGAGCGTGGCAGAAGCCTATAGGAGTGAGCGTGGCAGAAGCCTGTAGGAGTGAGCGTGGCAGAAGCCTATAGGAGTGAGCGTGGCAGAAGCCTATAGGAGTGAGCGTGGCAGAAGCCTGTAGGAGTGAGCGTGGCAGAAGCCTGTAGGAGTGAGCGTGGCAGAAGCCTGTAGGAGTGAACGTGGCAGAAGCCTATAGGAGTGAGCGTGGCAGAAGCCTGTAGGAGTGAGCGTGGCAGAAGCCTATAGGAGTGAGCGTGGCAGAAGCCTGTAGGAGTGAGCGTGGCAGAAGCCTATAGGAGTGAGCGTGGCAGAAGCCTATAGGAGTGAGCGTGGCAGAAGCCTATTGGAGTGAGCGTGGCAGAAGCCTATAGGAGTGAGCGTGGCAGAAGCCTATAGGAGTGAGCGTGGCCTGGTCCTGGAGCCCTATTCACTGTCTATTCCCAGTGGAAAAGTCGAGCCTCCAGCCCCAACACCAGGACAGGAGAAAGAGAGGCATACATTCTGCTGAGCACTGCACCCCAGCCCCCTACACCGGCCCCCCCTGGTTTCTGCCTGTACCCCTCCCCAACAGAGTCCCCCCCAGGGGGTGGAATTTCAGCCCTATGGTGGAATGAATGGGGGAGGAGTGCAGAGTGAAATGGGTCCAGTCAGCATTCAGCAACGTAGCGGTCCTATTTTATAATGTATATGGTAAGGCACGAGGCACCCACATGGGAGTGCAACGTTACTAGCTAACTGCACAGTCACGTAGGGGAAGACCAGGGCTGCATATCCCAGCAATACCATCATCACTCACCATGTTGCAATGTATTATAAAGTGATAGGTCAAAACTTTTCTAGCAGTTTCTTTACACAAAAAGATCAGGAGCAGTGCTTATTATCTGTCCACGTGCCTGAAGACTCAAAATGTAAACAAAAACTAAATGCACTGATGTTCTGTCCTGCAAAATCAATCAGTTCCCCTGTGTTTATATTGGGTTGATTGACTGCTTATTCCGCTCAGAAAAGTGCTAATCATTCATAAACAACATCACGGTCTGACTCAGTAGGCCTTGGCAGATGGGTTAAGGTTTTTGTTTGTTGCCATTCTAGATAAGGGAGCCGTAATCCCTCTGCAATTATTACCCAGGTAAACAACAACAAAATGGATGTTTTAACATCTATAGAAGATTCCTATTAATGCAGCTCCTACAGCCCAATACCTCTTCAGCACTGTGTTTTTTTTAATTGATTTTTAAGTGAGTGCATGCATGAAAAGTTGGGTTAGAGTTAGGGGTGTGCATTTGACAATATTTAAATATTTAATAATATCATGACATTTTTGAGGATGGCCAGAAAAGCCACAGTGTGTAAGCAATAAGTCTGATTTCCACCGTGAACCGATTCTGTTACGAAAAGGTTTCCTGGTGAGTGTTTTGCATTGGTCTGTGTCAGGTCTTGTGGAAACTCTGTTCGGTGCGTGCCTGTAATTGCTATTTGAAGTGGGGAGAATAGCACATGTCAGGGTAGGCATGGTTATAAAAATGACACTCAAAATGTTGGTATGTCATGGTATATGTCCTTGTAGGTAACAATTTCACAAGGATAAATCTAATTGAATTCATAAATAAGCTTTTTCATTGTCAAAATAGGCTGACCATTTTTTTTTATCCAGAACATAACACTCACTGAAGTAATCGAATACTAACTTCTGTTCAGATACCCAGATATCTGGATAACAGGGCCCATTCCTAGTTAAAATTGAGGGTGGGGATATCCCTGTTAAATCATGTAACTACACTATACCCTTCAAAACATGACCACAAGCACCACGAGCACCAGGACATGCAGCCATATTTACCTTGACGATGTGTGGCGGTAGTGACTCCATCTCTGAGGCTTTCTGGGCCAGTGTCTCCAGGTTAACCTCCTGGGAAATCCTTTGTTTCCTGCATGTGCTCTGAATGACCCCTGTAGGGGCCAACTGGGCAGCATGGACCTCTTCCACCTTGGGGGCTCCACCTGGCCCTTCAGAGGCCCCATTCTGGGCCCCATCAGATGGGATTACGAAAGGGTTGTCAACTGGTGGTGATCCACCTTCCTTGGAGAGTCTCCTGGACCGTCGAGGCTGCAGCTGTAGCTGGGGAGGTTGGAGCTGTGTCTCTGTGTGGGGGAACTGGGGGTCTGTGCGGTGGGGAATGTGTGTAGAGTCTGGGGATGTTTCCTTGAGGTCTGGGGGGGTTGGTGGAGGAATGGTATCCTGGGAGTGCACCAACACGGGCGGCTGGGAGAGAGGATGTAGGTGGGTCGGTGGGTTTTGGTTGCTGGGGTAAAATTCTAGTACATGTTGTGGTTGTGGCTGCAATTGCTGTTGTTGTATTTGGCGTCGTTGTTGTATTCGTTGCTGTATTTGCTGCTGTTGTATTTGTTGCTGTTGTATTTTCTGCTGTTGCTGCTGAACCATTTGCTGCTTCATCTGATGGTGTTTTTGTTGCATTTGTTGTTGTTGCTGTAATATTTGTTGCTGTTGACGTTGCTGTATTTTCTGCTGCTCCTGCTGTTGCAGCTGCTGCTGGAGCTGTGGATGCTGTTGGGGTTGGGGATGCTGTTGGGGTTGGGGATGCTGTTGGGGTTGGGGATGCTGTGGGGGTTGGGGGTGCTGTGGGGGTTGGGGGTGCTGTGGGGGTTGGGGGTGCTGTGGGGGTTGGGGGTGCTGTGGGGGTTGTTGGGTGTAGTTCAGATTGGGTAAAGTCCTGTTGCCCCCCTGAAACACCTGGTAGTAGCCAGCCGTCAGGTGCTGCTTGGGCTGGCCGAAGGCTAGCTGGAAAGGCTGAAGCACGGAACTGCCCCCAGGGTTGGATGTGCTGTGCTGCTGGGCGTTTAGAGCACCAGGTTTAAGGGTCTGTGGGAAAGCCTGAGACTGGGACTGCTGTTGGGAAGTATGATGCTGCTGCTCCCACTCTAGACTGTGAGCCTTGGCCACATCCCTAATGTCTCTGTAGGCCTCTCCTCCAGCAGGGAGAGAGTTAGGGTTAACCACCTGCTGCTGCTGAGGTGGCTGCTTCTCTGCAGCCCTACTAGGGGGCTGGGGCTGCTGTGGTTGCAGGGGTGAAGGCCCCTCACGGATCTGCTGCTTGACAAAGGCATTCTGGACCTGGGAACGTGAGTCACCGACACCACCTAGGTACGGCGCAAAGTTCTGCCCCCAGTTAGCCATAGTGACACCCTGTGTCCAGTTCCCAGTCCCAGTTCTTTGTGGAGGCTGCGGTTGGGCTGCTGGGTCCTGGTGAACCCACTTCATGGGTACAGTCTGTTGGTAATGTCCCCGACTCTGGTCTCCTTTCTCTGGGCTGAATATCACTGAGTTGAGGTACATACCAGTATGGGCGGCCTCTGGGTTGGAGGTTGTGGAGGTGACGGTGCCTGCAGCCTCACTCTGCCCAGGACCAGGCCCTGAGGCTGGGGCACCAAGGGCGTAGTAAGAACCTTCTGGATGCTGCTGAGAGGACGTCTCCTTCATCGCCACTCCTTGGTCGTTGAAAAACGAGATGCGCTTGCCTGTTCTCTTACTGTTGGGTTTCTGCTGGGGTGGTAAACTCATGGCTAGCATGAATAACGGGGCGAGGTTGAAGTGGTGGGGGGCTATGGGGTACTAGGTGCATAACAGTCCCCCAGCCACACAAACCACCAACAAATATGTCCCCTTTAACTGGCCCAATCTGAAGACAAAAAGGAATAGAATGTTCACAGAGCACACCCTAGGAGAGGGGGTTGCATTTTTTTATGGAAATCATCAAACCACATGTCAGGGAGTTGGACTAAACGTAGACAAAAAAATATATATATATATTCTTCCCTTTATCTCCTCTTCCTGGTGTATTGAGAGGTTGCCGGTGCTGATAGAGATGTCTGGATGTCCACTGGCCTCATTCATTTATGGGAGACACCCTGTGAAGAGACCAGAGGGGTCAGGCATGTTTTTACAGGGCAGTCCAGAGAGGTCGAAAACACGGGTCCTAATGGTCCTATTGTAAAAGCTGCCTGCAGCCATGTGAAAACCTGCTATGGCCTGGGGGCCTTTCCAACACAATGGAGTACCAGGGAAATGTATTGGGTTAGGTGGGAATGAAAGAGTGTGTGTATATGTGGAGTGTGAGATAGATTCAAGAGAGGATTCGGACAGCAACATTGAAAATGATGATATTGGCACGGGCAGTGATAATTCAGATGGAACATTAAGCAGGTGTGATGCCGAGATTCAGATCTTTCACTTTAAAATGCATGCCAAACAAAAACCAATGATTGCAAAGTTAACACAAACCATACAATTCCATGCACAAGGACAACTTTTAACAATTTCCACTACATTTTGTGCCGTCTTTCTGTTACCAAACTTTGCATGTACACTCCAAGTGAATACGTTTTTGTAAAATGTTTTGCAGATTTTTTTTATTTGTTTAAGTAGTCCAAAGAGTTGCATAGTTTCTTTAACTTCACAATCATTGGTTTTGTTTGACATACATTTTAGGGCTGACCCCATTTAGTCGACTGGTCGATTGTTTGGTCGATAGGCTGTTGGTCGACTGAGATTTCTTTAGTCGAGCAGTAGCAAAGACAACTGTCTGATTCACGTCTGTCTGAGTGGACTGATCCATTGTGGAGGCCAATGAGGAATGGGGATGGCACAGTCCTTACCTTATTGTCTAAGAAAGGTGAGGAAACCACCTTAATTAGGTCTATAATCAACAGCCTAACCGTTAAAGGCTTTATAAATCATCCATTAGGTGTATTTTATACAGGTAACGAGTTCAAACAGGTGCAGTTAATACAGGTAATGAGTGGAGAACAGGAGGGCTTCTTAAAGAAAAACTAACAGGTATGTGAGAGCTGGAATTCTTACTGGTTGGTAGGTGATCAAATACTTATGTCATGCAATAAAATGCAAATTAATTACTTAATCATACAATGTGATTTTCTGGTATTTCGTTTTAGATTCCGTCTCTCACAGTTGAAGTGTAGCAATGATAAAAAATTACAGACCTCTACATGCTTTGTAAGTAGGAAAACCTGCATAATCGTCAGTGTATCAAAAACTTGTTCTCCCCACTGTATATATATTTCAAAAATTGGTGTCCAAAAATAACGATTTCCGATTGTTATGAAAACTTGAAATCGGCCCCAATTAATCGGTTGACCTCTACTCTAGACAACATGAAAACAGCCAAACCACCTCTGCTAGGGCAATTCAAATGGTCAGAGTGAGGTGTTTTCTCATTTTGTGTCTGGACGTAGCTAGCAAGCTAGCCAAGTTTAGCCAGTTAGCTTGGGTGCTTGACTGCCGTTGTGAGGTCAGAACGCTCGGATCAACCCTACTCCTCGGCCAGTGTCCAGTGTGTGCTCTAAACACTCCGAGAGCAAAACGCGCTGAATTTACAAACGGACAATGCTCTGAATTTACGAAAGCCTAGAGCGCAATCTGAGCGCACTCTGACACTCCAGTGTAAATTTACACTGTTTACACTGTTTCAAAATGATTATTTATAATAATAATAATAATAATAATAATGCTCCTTTTTCTTGATCTCCTTCTTATTGTGATTATTGTAATGATGATGATAATAATAATAACAATAAGTAATGTCATTATTAGGCTTAGAATAGCAGCCTTGTAAGCAAAGGGTTACCCAGACTATTTGCATTGCCCCACCCTATTTTACACCGTTGCTGCTCCCTGTTTATTATCTATGCAAAGTCACTTTAACTCTAACTACATGTACATATTACCTCAACTAACCGGTGCCCCCGCACATTGACTCTGTACCGGTACGCCCTGTATATAGCCTCGCTACTGTTATTTTACTGCTGCTCTTTAATTATTTGTTACTTTTATTGTCTATTTTTTACTAAACACTTATTTTTTTAATTAAAACTGCATTGTTGGTTAAGGGCTTGTAAGTAAGCATTTCACTGAAAGGTGATTTGATTTGTATTACCACCATTGAGCTGTAGGCCTAAAAGGGCATCCTGTTTAATCTTAATACCTTAACTTACTTAGGCCTGTATTTCAATACTTATACAGGCTACTGTATCAATCAATCATTCATTCGTTCAAGTCATCACACAGCATACAAGTCATTCATGATTTGAAATGCAATCAAGCATTTTCATTTTAAAATAAAGCGACCCTTGAATAATTAGCTTAAACAATAAATATACCGTTCCATGCAACCATTTTGTCTTTTCTGTAATAGAGGCTTGACAAAAAAACACTACAGCAGACTCTCTGATAGGCTTATCATTTATTTAGTGTTGTTTACATCGTTCCAAATGTTCAGAAAAGTTCTATTGTAATCTAACAGCACCAGTTTGGGACACATAATATGCACGCAGTGCTTTCTCTTTACCTTCTTTTTCTAGATCTCCAGCATTTTCTACAACTAGTCAATTGTATTCCACACACCTGACTTCCCCTTTACCTCAGGAGGTAAAGGGGAACCAGTAGCCTAAACACTCCCCCGTTTCGAGTTTATTTGTTACGTCCTCTGCATCCATTTTGCTGAAACGGTGTTCGGAGAGAAAGACAACGGGTGCTAGTCACAGTCTTTAAAAAAAAAAAATATGTAAACACAGCAAGTCTGAGCCCGGCCCCGGCACAATCAAATAAATTGCTGGTCGGACTCCCTCTAGTCATTTGTGTGTCTTAATTATTTCATCAAACAGTGTGCTTAATAGCATCAGACAAGCACAGTGAATATAGTGGATTTGATTAAAACACATAGGATATGTCTACACAGGGGAAAAAACTAGTTTTAAAACTACGACCAATTGATTGGTCGAAAGAACAGACGAATGGTGGTCGATCAAGATTGTTTTTAGTCGGGACAGCCCTAATGCATTTTAATCTGAGTCTCAGCCTCATTATGCTACCGTGGAATAGCCCTGTGGCAAAATATTACTTGTAAAGAGTCTATTCCTTATGGACCCTGGTCAAAAGTAGTGCACCATATAGGGAATGCAGCCTACTTGCTCTTTTTGCACTGAGGCTCTGACTCAGTGGTCTCCGAATCATTCAGGACAAAAGGGGAACCTGTCACTCGTTGATCCTGTTCCTGCATTGTCAAAAGGGAAAGGCAAGAGAGAGGACAATGAGAGAGAACAACTATGAGTCACAATAACCTTCTTCGGGAAAAAGGGCCAAAAGTGAAAAATATTACATTTTCAATTTCTGTCACAGCTAGTCAGTCGACCTAAGAGTAAAAAATATATAATACGAGGGGGAAAAAAGGCACATTTATTGTAGTCCAAATCTTTCTGGGCATCACTTTCATTGCCATGGCAACACATTATGATAATCACAATCTGGATGTGTATCTGAGGCATAGTGTTTGTGCAGAGTATTCTACGATCATCTTCCCAATGCACAAAGATACAGACCCCTCTGCAATTGCATTTACAGTTTGAAGAGATGGACTTTTCCAATGGTGAGAGTGGTGACGATGTAATGCAATGGAATACAATGCAACTGTCCTCTGGTTTGTATAAGAATACTGAAACTGTCCCAGTTCTTCCATGGCCTGCATATTCACCAGACATGTCACCCTCTGAGCATGTTTGGGATGCTCTGGATCAACAGCGTGTTCCAGTTCCCGCCAAATATCCAGCAACTTCACACAGACATTGAAGAGGAGTGGGAGAACATTCCACAGGCCACAATCAACAGCCTGATCAACTCTATGCGAAGGAGCTGCATCAGGCAAATGGCGGTCACACCACATACTGACTGTTTTTCTGATCCACCTTATCTGTGAGGTATCTGTGACCAACAGATGCATATCTGTATTCCCAGTCATGTGAAATCCATAGACTAGGGCCTAATGAATGTATTTCAGTTGACTGATTTCCTTATATGAACTGTAAATTGTTGCGTTTATATTTTTGTTCAGTACATATTACTCAGGCATATCACATATCATATGCTATCCCCCTATTCAGTAGTTGACTGTGGCTGCATCTTCAGCACAACAACTTTTTTTTTAATTCTGCAGGACTTTGGGGCCAAATATACCATGTGTGGCTTTTATAAAATATGAGATATTTATTGTTACCGAAGAGTAGCTTAGAGAACAATCAATAGCTGCACCTATTCTGTTCCTGGAGGCAGGCAAGGCCGAGATGAGGGCAGTAGGCAACCTACAGTTGTCTATAATATATATATAATACATGTTATAGGCCTCGTTGTATGGTAGGCTACACTGATTGTACAAGGTACTGGTGACCGAAAACTGTGCAAAATATATTTGGTAGAACTTAAAACACCACATGACTCAGTAGTTGTTTCTCCAAAAGGTGGTAGGCTACTGTTTAGCCTAGACAGCAACCATTTAGCAAACACACACCTTAAAATAGACAGCTGCAGCTGCTCATATCCTGCACAGTGGCAGGATATATACAGTAATTTACTTGTCTGACCGACCACGCACACTTCAGGGTGAGAACACTATTGCATTGGCCAGGGAGAATTAAACACCATGTTATATTATAGCATGTTCTTCTGTATGCTTATTACATGATAAGGTTGTTCAGAAATCCAAATTATGAACAATTCTGTAGATGCGGTTCCGCTATAGCTATAAAATATATGTATATAAAAAATAAAAAAAACAATGTGCATGCGTCACTGTATTTATGAAGAAATACCTCTATCAATTTCCGGGAATGGGAGAGGCGTGGCTTGAGAAGACCATGGCAGACGCATTGCCTTGGCCTATTTTGCTTAACAGCAGAAATCATATGGAGTGGGTTTTGCAGTGTTTGTTTTTCATGGAAGGGTTTCTGCCATATGAAATATTTGCACAATAACACGATTTCCCCCTAACCTTTCAGTAGGCGATCGGGTGTAGACTAGTAGAGCCATGACAAAGTGGACCGCACGTTGCAGCTAATTACACAACCCCCTGTCGGGTTTATTAACCCAACCAACCAAGGAAAAGCCGTTAATATAGTCTAGGCTTGTACCGTCAACCATAATTACCTAATCCATGAGACGGTCGAGCGTTTCTTAATTTAAACAGCGAATACCCTTGCAGCCAATGGGGCATGGCGGTGAAAGCGAACGCACATTTGATGTCGGCTATAGGCTGGCTATTTGACGTGGAGGAGTGAGAATCCCCCCCTAGACAGCACCAAAAAAAATCTAAGTAAAAAAACAAAAACATGCTGCGTCCTACTTCTGAACAACCCTTGCTGAACCTCCGCCTCCTCTCCGTCCCCACCGCCAGCCAGCTCAGCGCTATTTACGAGAAGGCAGCCCTTTGTTACAGAAAACGGATTATCCAGTCACTAATTCCATGGCACATTACAACAAAGTGAGACAACAATGCACCCCATAATGGCTACACAAGTACCACGACAAAAGTAAGGATAATATAAACCGCGCAGCTAGGGCTGCTCAACTTATCAACATGGTTAATAGCCTACGTCATAGGAACTGATATTGCTTCCTATGTTTATGAAAATCCCCATATTAAGCAATAAAACACACACAGGTATCAACAGCTGATCAACAATCTTTATGTTCAATATGCATAGAAGCCTATGTAATGAAATGGTAAACTTTGTTTACAACTAATGTCATCCATTCACTTGCATGTTTCTTGGTTCACATTTACCGATCAAAAAGCCGGATATATAAATAAATCAAAGTTGCTATCCGATCACTTACCGTGCTTGTCATGTTTCTGCGATGCCCCAACAATCACCCACCACCAACCAGTGCAGCAACTATCCCCAGACCCACGCGCCCAGCAGTGCAATCGAACCGAGACGACAGCATACATCTCTAGCGTGGAGTCATTCTATGCTGACCTCACTATTATTTTTCAAGCCAAAGGTAGATCGATGTCGTTAGAAAATAAGTGCTATCCAGTCCGAAATGGGGCACTGATCTGCAAAAATGTGGACATTATTGCGTTAGGATTGCACAAATAGCCCACATGCACACAACAAACACACCACTGCCATATGCGGCCTTTTCTCTCTCAATGTAGAACGCTCTCTCAAACGTTCTCTTTCAGTTTGTCTTGTGATCCCCTCCAGTCTGTTCGCCACACCTACTTCCACGACCATATATGGCTTTCATCTTGTATGCGAGGCGCTGCAATTCACTGGGCAAACTCCACTCAGGTCCATGCAGGGAAATTCTGTCAGTCGGCTACTGATACAAAGAGGGGCCCTTATTTAAATCCCATCAATATTAAAAATGTCTGGGGCGTGCCTCGCATTAGTTCCAAGTTAGAGAGAATATGTCTACCTACTCTCAGTATTCATTATCAGTATTCATTAACATTATTACAGCATTATTGCACACCCATCACACCCACACACACTCATGAGTACACTAACATCTAGACTTTACAAACTGTTGAGTAAACAGTCCATCAGCAGAACCCCACAATCCAACTGCAGCTGCCTTTTTCAAGATGCATTGAGAAAAAGCAGCAAGACATTTTCGGGGTGACACTATGAGATGTCATATCTATGATCTCATACACACTGATCTCAGTGAATCAGCAGGTAGACTCATTCATTCTGTCAGTCATTGATAGAAAGATGACCTGAGATTTAGGAATAAAGCAGTTGAGATTGAGTTTCCCGCACAGCTTTCAAAGGCTGCTGTTCTCTACTGTTTGCTAACGCTGCTGTGTGAATGCAGACTGGCTGCACAACTGGGGTGCCTAGCGAATAGCAGTGACCATGACCAAGCATGTTCCAGCTGACAGAAAGGAGACACTGCCAGTCCCTCTGTGTCAGGGTATGCTCTGCCCTCTGCTATCTCTGCTGTACCTTAAAATAACGCTACAAAGCCTGAAAACATTCATGCGTGCTATTCGGTGCATAAGAAATATACACGCCTTGCTATGTGAGAGTGCGTGGGATACGTATGATTGTGTGTGTTATGGTTTTGAATCAAAGTCATGTTCATATCATATCCACTCTTTCAATCTTTCATTGGTTGTAGAAATAAGATGCAAATCTACCCTCGAAAGAGAAATTATGTTTGGCACTTGGCATAACCATTATTGGCACATGGCATATCCATTAGTGATTATTGTGATTTTGCTTTTGTAAATGTTTGTAGGTCTATGTAGCCAAATTGTATCTATGATCTTATGCGATCATTCATGTTTTTGGTATGTTGTTTTTTATATCTGAGAATTAACCAATGATATCAGGCCACACCCAGCCATGATTACAGACACCTGTGTGTGTCCTTTGACACTATATAAACTAGTCACCCCGCAGTGTTTGTCATTATACCCTGATGAAGACAGCTTGTCTGTAGAAACGTTGGTTATTCGGTTATTCAATTACTGCATCTGAGCCCTTAGAGTGTGTGGCTCTCCTGTTCAAGTGTTCTACTCTGCTAGCCAGCAATTCGCCTAAATAGGTGTGTTTTTGTTTTTTTTGCCTCTAGATATCCATTGACGTAGTTATAATTGTCTGTCATTAAACTGGTCATATTTAAACTGTTAATAAAATGAAGACTATAGTCTAGTCCACTCTTCTGTGCAGGACCGTACAGTAGCTCAGGTGTGTTGTTACAGACTGATGGACACTTTCTGGTCTGCGTATCAAAGTAGGGTAGGGGAGGTATACGCAGTATCAATTAATACGGCTAATGGAACAGATCAGAATGTTTAACTTACAATGTTGACAAACTATTATGTGTTCACATTCTGAGCGCAGCAATATGCACACAGCGGTAGTCCTGCGCAATTTGCGGGAAAAAAACTGTTCTAAAATGCTTCAAGAACTGAGATGGACATATCCGTTAGAAATGTATAAAGAGGTCAATTCTAAAGATGCAACAACTATCACGGGTTGCTAATATGACTAGGATAATGCATTTGGCTTCTAGACAATGAAAGAAAGTTGAAAGAAAACCAATAAGTACAGGAATGCATTAAAGGAAGTCTGTAAAATAATTGCATCCACGTTTCTATGGTGGGATTTTTGCTATAGGCTACTTTGAAGCAAGGTAAGACATGCTTCATAATATGAAGTAAAACGTCCAGGTTTCAAACAATTAAGGTTCAGGAAAAATATAGTGATAGGCCTAACCGTGATAGGCCTAACCGTCTTCTGGTTGATGGAAAAACTTTCACAAAAACTAACTAGCTACAAAGTAGCCTATGCCTGCACCTGGCAGAATGATAGCATTAATATTTGCATCAATCCAGTGGCCATTTGTTTTGCAAACGCCATCTCATGTGGTCTACAGAAACATGCTAACCAAACAACAGTGCTTGGCGACCGTACAGTTAAATTAAAGGGTAACTACACACAAAAAATCGAATTTTCTTAGATTTTTTATTTTTTTTACCCAGACCTCAAAAGTGTTCTCCTGATGTGGTTTGAGCATTGTTGTGGACTTAGAACATCCAATTTAGTTGTTTTTCTATTTAAAAAGTGTGACTTTGAGAGCGAAAACCTGGAAAATAATTTGGTACAAATCTGAAACCTGTGAATTTCTGATTCAATAATTGGCATACTATTAGCCCACTTGCATAGTAGACTACAGCTTGGGTTGGCCTGACTGTGAAAAACCAATAGGCCCATGGGATTCATCATTTTAGGTCCTTCAGAGTGTATTGCTAGGTTTCCATCCAATTGATGACAGATTTTCATGTGAATACTCTAGAATTTGCATAAAGAAAATATGAGCATTTTCCCACCAGTGGTGTTTCCACCAAATTGACTATTTGCAGATAAAAATCCCCGCATGATGTGCATCGATCATCATGTCACCAGAATAAGACCCTCGATATTTATTGGAAAGGAGAATCAAGATCACAATACTTACACCACCCTGTTTAGTTCATCATTTATTTAATCTGTAGACTAATAAACTACACGATTTCCCGAGTTCACCAGCGACCACGCACCATATAATCGCGTGACTCCAAGTTTACTTAGATATATATATATATGATGGTTATTATATCGATATTTGCGCATAAATGCCTTTCCACTGCCATTTCTCTCATGATAAATTTTACCGACACAAAAAGATCACACCATGTCGAAAGAACAAAGTATCTGTAGGCATTTATAAAATTGTACCGAAACTTCCAGTTCCCATCACAGCTGTCGTGATTTTTTTGTATATGACTTTACTTTCATAAAAACTGTGGATGTCAAACAGGTCGCCTTCGCAGGGCGGGCCGTTTTGGAAATGTTAGGCATATTAGAGTACACCCACCCGCTTCTCCAGGCACAACTAGGGAGGTGCACAAGGCTACTCATCATCGTGCAGCAACCATTGGCATCCGAGCTATATCGAACCACGCGAATCTGTATCTAGCCTAGACTACTGCATATAAATGCTAGATCCATCAGCAGGACCTCCATGAAGATTCATTGAGATGTGATTTTTTTTTTTAGATGCAACCATTGTCGCTGACATATGCAGCAGGGAGTGGACAATAACGATGAATCTTGAATCTTATATTGACACCTTGGCTTTTTTTTAAACCATAGAGCAGTTTAAAAACACGAATAAGTTGTTACGTTACTACACACATGAATTAAAGCAATGTAGGTTATACGTTACCTTGTAGGCTAGTATGCATCGCTGGCACACTTTGTAGTTTGCATTTTCTCCCTCTTCAGAAACAGAAAACTTTTTTTTTCTGCTCTTCGAAGCGTCACTTCCTACTCTTGCTGCCGAAGTCATTGCATGATGATTGTGAACGTAACTATAGCATTAAACTGTATTGTGAGTTGTTGCGATGCCAACTAAACTACGCTAATCTCTTCAAGTATTGCGACAGAGATACAAAATAAAAATAAACAAAAAAGATCTAGAATTTATGAGAAACCATGGCGCATACCATTTCAATACATTTAACGATACCCTACTGTAGGTGACGCAAATGCTCAATCGCAAAGAGTTGAGGAAAAGAAAGTGTCAACCACCACACCTCCGTTCCGCCAGCAAGAATAAGCAAGACCTAGCAAGGATAATCCCCGAGCTCGGCGATTCTCCTTCAAAATAAAAGCAATACAATTGTCATAATTATTAACATTTTATGAGAAAATGTTACAGACTTGAATTTTGTTTAACAATTTAAAAAAAGGAAATAAGGCCAACGCCTTTATAGCACAAATAATATTATAGCGTTGGCATTATTGTTACAGCATTCAAATTAATGATTACTAGACAGTTATCATGGTAACAGCAGTAAAACAATTCAAACACATTATTTATAATAATAGTAACAACAATATTAATAATATTGTTACAATTATAATAATACACTTTAGAAAACACTTAAATCCCATTGTTAATTAGCCCATTGATATTGGACGATGTTCACTACGTTTTTCATGTTGGACAGGCATACAGTGTGATCAGAAAGTATTCATACTTTTATTTTTCTATTTATTTCACCTTTATTTAACCAGGTAGGCCAGTTGAGAACAAGTTGGTGCAAAGGAGCAAAATAAATAACAGTATGGGGGATGAGGTAGTTGGATGGGCTATTTACAGATGGGCTAAGTACAAGTTCAGTGATCTGTGAGCTGCTCTGACAGCTTGTGCTTAAAGTTTGTGAGGGAGATAAGAGTCTCCAGCTTCAGTGATTTTTGCAGTTCGTTCCAGTCATTGGCAGCAGAGAACTGGAAGGAGAGGCGGCCAAAGGAGGAATTGGCTTTGGGGGTGACCAGAGAGATATACCTGCTGGAGCGTGTGCTACGGGTGGGTGCTGCTATGGTGACCAGTCAGCTGAGATAAGGCGGGGCTTTACCTAGCAAAGACTTATAGATGACCTGGTGGGTAGTATATGGGGCTTTGGTGACAAACGGATGGCACTGTGATAGACTGCATCCAATTTGCTGAGTAAAGTGTTGGAGGCTATTTTGTAGATGACATCGCCGAAGCCAAGGATCGGAAGGATAGTCAGTTTTACGAGGGTATGTTTGGCAGCATGAGTGAAGGATGCTTTGTTGCGAAATAGGAAGCCGATTCTAGATTTAATTTTGGATTGGAGATGCTTAATGTGAGTCTGGAAGGAGAGTTTACAGTCTAACCAGACACCTAGGTATTTGTAGTTGTCCACATAATCTAAGTCAGAACCGTCCAGAGTAGTGTTGCTGGATGGGCAGGCAGGTGTGGGCAGCGATCGGTTGAATAGCATGCATTTAGTTTCACTTGCATTTCAGAGCAGTTGGCCACGGAAGGAGAGTTGTATGGCATTGAAGCTCGTCTGGAGGTTAGTTAACACAGTGTCCAAAGAAGTGCCAGAAGTATACAAAATGGTGTCGTCTGCGTAGAGGCGGATCAGAGAATCACCAGCAGCAAGAGCGACATCATTGATGTATACAGAGAAAAGAGTCGGCCTGAGAATTGAACCATGTGACACCCCCATAGAGACTGCCAGAGGTCCGGACAACAGGCCCTCCGATTTGACACACTGAACTCTGTCTGAGAAGTAGTTGGTGAACCAGGCGAGGCAGTCATTTGAGAAATCAAGGCTGTTGAGTCTGCCGATAAGAATGTGGTGATTGACAGAGTCAAAAGCCTTGGCCAATACAGTTGCACAGTATTGTGTCACGTCCTGACCTTAGTTCTTTTTTTATGTCTCTATTTTGGTTTGGTCAGGGCGTGAGTTGGGGTGGGCATTCCATGTTATTCATTCTATGTTTTGTTCTGTGTGTTGTATTTCTATGTGTTTGGCCTGGTATGGTTCCCAATCAGAGGCAGCTGTCAATCGTTGTCTCTGATTGAGAACCATACTTAGGTAGCCTGTTCCCACCTGTGTTTGTGGGTAGTTGTTTTCTACCTTGCAGAACTGTTTGGTTATTGTTTTTGGTCAGGTGTTTGTATTTATTAAACGCATTATGAATACTTACCACGCTGCACCTTGGTCCTCTTCTGCTTCTCCCGATGACATTTGTTACATATTGTCTCTTATCGATGGCGGTTATGATATCGTTTAGAACCTTGAGCGTGGCTGAGGTGCACCCATCACCAGCTCGGAAACCAGATTGCATAGCGGAGAAGGTATGGTGGATTCGACATGGTCGGTGATCTGTTTTGTTAACTTGTCTTTTGAAGACCTTAAAGGTAGGATAGATATAGGTCTGTAGCAATTTGGGTCTCCCCCTTTGAAGAGGGGGATGAGTGTGGCAGCTTCCCAATCTTTGGGGATCTCAGACGATACGAAAGAGGTGGACAGGGTTTGCATCAATTTTGGCAGAATTTTAGAGAGGGTCCGGATTATCTAGCCTGGCTGATTTGTAGGGGTCCAGAGTTTGCAGCTCTTTCAGAACATCAGCTATCTGGATTTGGGTGAAAGAGAAATGGGGGAGGCTTGGGCAAGTTGCTGTGGGGGGGTGCAGGGCTGTTGACCGGGTAGGGGTAGCCAGGTGGAAAGCATGGCCAGCTGTAGAAAAATGCTTATTGAAATTCTCAATTATCATGGCTTTATTGGTGGTGACAGTGTTTCCTAGCCTCAGTGCAGTGGGCAGCTGGGAGGTGCTCTTATTCTCCATGGACTTTACAGTGTCCCATAACTTTTTGGAGTTTGTGCTACAGGATGAGAATTTCTGTTTGAAAAAGCTAGCCTTTGCTTTCCTAAATGTCTGTGCATATTGGTTCCTAACTTCCCTGAAAAGTTGCATATCGCGGGAGCGCCCCTTGACTTATTCCTAGTTTTGTTACAGCCTGAATTCAAAATTGATTAAATATACTTTTTTCTCACCCAATACCCCATAATGACAAAGTGAACATGTTTTTATACATTTTTTGCACATTTTTTGAAAATGAAATACACATCTCATTTACATAAGTATTCACATGTTAGAATCTCCTTTGGCAGCTGTGAGTCTTAATGTAAGTCTCTAAGATCTTTGCACATGGATTGTATAATATTTGCACATTATTCTTTTTAATAGTCTTCAAGCTCTGTCAAGTCGGTGGTTGATCATCACTAGACAGCCATTTTCAAGTCTTGCCTTAGATTTTCAAGCTGATTTTAAGTCAAAACTGTAACTAGGCCACTCAGGAACATTCAATGTCATCTTGGTTAGCAACTCCAGTGTACATTTGGCCTTGTTTTAGGTTATTGTCCTGCTGAAGTGAGTGTCTGTTGGAAAGCATACTGACCCAGGTTTTCCCTGTGCTTAGCTCTATTCCATTGAATTTTATCCTAAACTTCCTAGTCCTTGCCGGTGGCAAGCATACCCATAACATGATGCAGCAACCACCATGCTTAAAAATATGAAGTGGTACTCTGATGTGTTTGTCACACCATCTGTTTTACATATCGTTGTACTTGTCTCCACCCCCCCCTACAGGTGTTGCCCATTATCCCCAGTGTATTTATATCTGTGTTCTGTTTGTCTGCCAGTTTGTCTTACCAGCATGTTTTGCCGTCTCCGTGCTTTCTCAAGTTCTGTTTCCTAGTTTCCCCGTTTCTGACCGTTCTGCCTGCCCTGACCCCGAGCCTGCCTACCGTTCTGTACCTGTCTGACTCTGACCCGTTTTCGAACCTCTGCCTGTCCTGACGCCGACCCTGCCTGCTGTTCTGTACCTTATTGACTCTGCCCTGGATTACGGACATCTGCCTGCCTTTGACCTGTCTTTTACCTAACCCCGGTTTGGGTCAATAAACATCTGACTCTAGCTGTCTGCATCTGGGTCTTATCCTGAGTTCTGATAGTGTTGTGTAGGATTTGCCACAAACATAATTCTTAGTATTCGGAATATAAAGTACATTTCTTTGCCATTTTTTTTTTTTTTTGCAGTTTTGCTTTAGTGCCTTATTATAAACAGGATGCATGTTTTGGAATATTTTTATTCTGTGAAGTAACTACAATGTTGATCCATCCACAGTTTTCTCTTATCACAGCCATTCAACTCTGTAACTGTTTTAAAGATACCATTGGCCTCATGGTGAAATCCCTGAGTGTTTCCTTAAGAAGGATGTCTGTATCTTTGTGACTGGGTGTATTGATACACCACCCAAAGATTAATAACTTCACCATGCTCAAACGGATATTCAATGTTTGTTTTATTTTTACCCATCTACCAATAGGTGCCCTTTGCGAGGCATTGGAAATCCTCCCTGGTCTTGGCAGTTGCATCTGTGTTTGAAATTCACTGCTCGACTGTGGGACAGAAAGATTTCGGCTGTGTGGGGTACAGAGATGAGCGACACACCACTGTAACACGTAATATTTTAGAGAACATTGCTGAAGAAGCGAACTCCTTCCTCTGCTACTCTTTTGTCAGCATGAAGCTACAATAGACTTTTCCATGGGAGCTGTGAAGCGGGTTGTAGCCTATTGTGTTCATGAATCTGTTTATTAAAGGATGTGAAACAATGTGTATGTTTACAGCTTTTCACTAAATTTATGGCTATAAATATTGTATATACATTACTTCATATGCTCCTGAGTGGCACAGCGGTTGAAGGCACTGTATCTTAGTGCTTGAGGTGTCACTACAGACCCTGGTTTGAATCCAGGCTGTATCACAACCGGCTGTGATTGGGAGTTCAATAGTGTGGCGCACAATTGGCCCAGCGTCAGCCGGTGTAGGCTGTCATAGTAAACAAGAATTGGTTCTTAACTGACTTGCCTAGTTAAATACATGGGCAGAGTATTGTGTGTGTGTATATACAGTATCTCCCTCACTAGCTTTAAGCACCAGCTGTCAGAGCAGCTCACAGATTACTGCACCTGTACATGGCCCATCTATAATTTAGCCCAAACTACCTCTTTCTGTATTTGTTTATTTTGCTCCTTTGCACCCCATTATTTCTACTTTGCACATTCTTCCACTGCAAATCTACCATACCAGTGTTTTACTTGCTACATTGTATTTACTTTGCCACAATGGCCTTTTTTTCCCTTTACCACCCTTATCTCACCTCATTTGTTCACATTGTATATGGACTTATTTTTCTACTGTATTGACTGTTTTACTCCATGTGTAATTGTGTCAAACTGCTTTGCTTAATCTTGGCCAGGTTGCAATTGTAAATGAGAACTTGTTCTCAACTTGCCTACCTGGTTAAATTTAGGTGAAATATCTATACAAGCTCTCAGTAATTTATTGGGTAAATCACCAACGTTTTGGCATAACTGTGCTTCAAGATAATGTTATGAATGCTTGAACCAGGTTATATAGTGCTATTAGCGCAACCAAAAAGTCTCAAAACATAATTCCACTTTGACATTATGGGATATTATGAGTCAGCCAATGACAAATCTCAATTTTAAATTCAGGCTGTAACACAACAAAAAGTGGGAAAAGTAATGTGGTGTGAATACTTTCTGAAGGCACTGTATTGCAGTGTAACACAATTTCCTGTAGCCTACACTGAGTCGCAGTAAAAGCGGAGTCAGTTCTTTCCAAATCCACAGAGTTTCCCAGAACTTCACTGCTCATTCTGCAGCCCTTACAGAGTGGCCTATCAGCCTATATCCAATCCGTTTTTCATGTTGGACACCAAAAATACACTACTGTTTAAAAGTTTGGGGTCACTTAGAAATGTCCTTGTTTTTGAAAGAAAATCACTTTTTTGTCCATTTAAAATAACATCAAATTGATCAGAAATACAGTGTAGACATTGTTAATGGCACGTTGTGTTAGCTAATCCAAGTTAATCATTTTAAAAAGCTAATTGATCATTAGAAAACCCTTTTGCAATTATGTTAGCACAGCTACCGGTGCACAGCATCAGCTAACACTGTTGACGTTGAGACTGGTGTTTTGCAGGTACTATTTAATGAAGCTGCAAGTTGAGGACTTGTGAGGCATCTGTTTCTCAAACTAGACACTCTAATGTACTTGTCGTCTTGCTCAGTTGTGCACCAGGGCCTCCCACTCTTTCTTTTCTGGTAAGAGACAGTTTGCCCGGGTCCGCTGGAAAGTTATTTGTTTCTGGCCATTTTGAGCCTGTTATCAAAACCCACAAATGCTCCAGATACTCAACTAGTATAAAGAAGGCCAGTTTTATTGCTTCTTTAATCAGGACAACAGTTTTCAGCTGTGCTAACATAATTTAAAAAGGGTTTTCTAATGATCAATTAGCCTTTTAAAATTATAAACTTGGGATTAGCTAACACAACGTGCCATTGGAACACAGGAGGGATGGTTGCTGATAATGGGCCTCTGTACGCCTCTGTAAATATACCATTAAAAATCTGCCATTTCCAGCTACAGTAGTCAGGGGCATTAATATGGAGTAGATCCACCCCTTTGCTGCTATAACAGTCTCCACTCTTCTGGAAAGGCTTTCCACTAGATGTTGGAACATTGATGCAGGAACAGCAGCATTAGTGAGGTTGGGCACTGATGTTGGGGGGATTAGGCCTGGCTTGCAGTCGCCATTCCAATTCAGCCCATACGTGTCCGATGGGGTTGAGGTCAGGGCTCTGTGCAGGCCAGTCAAGTTCTTCCACACCGATCTAGACAAATAATTTCTGTATGGACCTTGCGCAGGGGCATTGCCATTCTGAAACAAGAAAGGGCCTTCCCCGAACTGTTGCCACAAAGTTGGAAGCATAGAATTGTCTAAAATGTCATTGCATGCTATAGCATTAAGATTTCCCTTTACTGGAACTAAGGGGCCTAGCCCGAACCATGAAAAACAGCCACAGACCATTATTCCACCTTCACCAAACTTTACAGTTGGCACTATGCATTGGGGCAGGTAGTGTTCGCCTGGCATCCGCCAAACCCAGATTCATACGTCGGACTGTCAGATGGTGAATCGTGATTCATCACTCCAGAGAACGCGTTTCCACTGCTCCAGAGTCCAATGGAGTCCAACTCCAGCCAAAGCTTGGCATTGCGCATGGTGATCTTAGGCTTGTGTGCGGCTGCTCGGCCATGGAAACCCACTTCATGAAGCTCCTGACGAACAGTTCTTGCACTGACGTTGCTTCAACAGGCAGTTTGGAACCCTGTACTGAGTGTTGCAACTGAGTACAGATGATTTTTACGCACTATGCGCTTCAGCAATCGGCGGTCCCGTTCTGTGATCTTGTGTGGCCTACCACTTTGCGGCTGAACCGTTGTTGCTCCTAGACGTTTCCACTTCACAGTAACAGCACTTACAGTTGACAGGGGCAGCTCTAGCAGGGCAGAAATTTGACGAACTGACTTGTTTGAAAGGTGGCATCCTATAACAGTGGCACGGTGAAAGTCACTGAGCTCTTCAGTAAAACCATTCTACTGCCATTGTTTTTCTATGGAGATTGTATGGCTGTGTGCTGTCAGCAACAGATGTGACTGAATAGCCGAATTCACAAATTTGAAGCTTTGTCCACATACTTTTGTATATATTGTGTATATACTGCAAAGTACACAATTTTCTGTACCTTGAATCACAGTAAAAGGGGGGGTCCATTTGACCCAGGTGTCACACCCTGATCTGTTTCACCTGTCCTTGTGATTGTCTCCACCCCCTCCAGGTGTTGCTTATTTTCCCTGGTATATTTATCCCTGTGTTTCCTGTCTCACTGTGCCAGTTTGTCTTGTATGTTCAAGTCAACCAGTGTGTTGACTGTTCCATTCTTGTCTACTAGTCCTCCCCGTTTTGGCCTTTCCCTGTTTTCTGGACTCCATTCTATTCTGCCTGCCCTGACCTCGAGCCTGCCTCCCATTCTGTACCTCTGGATCTCTGAACTGGTTTTGACCTTTTGCCTGTCCACGACCATTCTCTTGCCTACCCCTTTTGGGTTGTTAATAAACATCTTGGACTCTAACCATCTTCCTCCTCCTATGTCTGCATCTGGGTCTCGCCTTGTGCCCTTATACCAGGAGCACTTGTAGTTTCCAAATCCACAAAGTGTACACTCGTTCTACAAAAAAAACATTGTTTATTCAAAAAGTCGAGATGATATTTGTTCAAAAAAGCTTATTCATTACAAATATTTCAATTAATTGAATTAAATACTTTTTGTGAAATTGATCAACAGTAAAACAGAAGTTTTAAATAATATGCAAGATCCTCTACATCTCATGGGTATCAACCCAGTGGGCACAAACTGCTTGAATCAACATTGTCATTTTAAGAAAGAAAAAGTGGGGGTGATACTAACCTGTAGCAACACGATCTTACTGGGATACTTGGAGCGGCAGGTAGCCTAGTGGTTAGAGCATTGGACTAGTAACCGAAAGGTTGCAAGACCAAATCCTCAAGCTGACAAGGTAAAAATCTGTCGTTCTGCCCCTGAACAAGGCAGTTAACCCACTGTTCCTAGGCTGTTGTTGAAAATAAGAATTTTTTTCTTAACTGACTTGCCTAGTTAAATAAATAAATAAAAATATAAATACTGCCTCAAAAAATATATTTTATTTGTCTAACCAGAACACTTGACCTGATGCACGTTTTGGCAAGTAAAGGCTGGCTGATTTAAATGAGTGAAGTCTGCAGCCGTCTCATCATTAGGATAATGTGGGTCATTTACAGGTATGCCAGTCAGTTAACACTCCATCTACTGATCACATTATTTCCAGTGTTTCACTTAAGCAGTTAGCTTCTCACCGAATCACCTGCTAATAGTCATAATTTGTCACCTCCAGTACAGGGCAAGCCAAGAGTACAAGACTAGTATAGAATGGTGTTTTATTTCAAACTGGAAGCAAACAAAGAGGAAGCTAAAATAGTTAATTTATTGTTTTGTAATTAGTCAGTCAGTAAACAGTTAAAGCGACAGAACAAAAGTGCAGACTGAACCCTGGTTTTATGGACACAAACAATCAATTGTTTTTCCTGTACAGTGCTATATTTGTACATTTGTCCATTTGTATATTTGTCCAGGCACTCTACATTAAGCTGTTTGACCACAGTAGATGTCCTGCAACACTTTATATAACCTCGTTCATGGTTCAAAATCATTTTGCACTGTGAAATATGTAGCGTTATGTCCAATATAAAAACACACTGCATTTCAGCTGATAGGCCACTATTTAAGGTCTGCAAAATGAGCACTGACGCTTCTCTGGGCGAAAACTCTGTGGATTTGGAAACTAGAAGTTGTCCTGAGTAGAATGGGCCCGTCTTTTACCGTGACACAATGGACTGGGAATTATGTATGTATGTCTAATATGGAACAAAGATTGTGTTTAAGCTGATTGGCCACTCTTTAACTAGAAGCGCTCCTGAGTTCAGTGGACCCCGCCCCTTTAATTGCAACACAACAGAAAGAAAATGTTGTACAGTGAAATAAATGATAGGGTATGCACCAAAAAACATTGTTGACCTTTAGGAAAAAAGACATATCTTCTAGAATAATTGTTATTATTCTTTGTATGATAACTAGTGAACAGTATATCGATAATATATTGATAATTGTGCAAATTTTCCATTACTTAAATGAAGCATGAGACAGAGGAACGTGTAGCATTGGGGAAAGTAGTGGTACGTGTTGATTGTATGGGGTGCCAATGGGGCCTCGGAGAGGCAGTTTGAGGTTTCCAGGGTTAGAGTAGTGTAGAAGTTGTCATATGCTGAGGCAGTGAAGAAAGTAGAGGAAGATGGGTCAAGGGGGAGGGATCCTGAGAGGAGTGGTGTGAGTGGTAGATCTGTACCAGTACAGAGTGAAACACCAACAAGTGATATATGTTTCAATAATATTTGATTTTTGGCATTTATAGTAATGGTCATCAACTGTACTGTAAGTAGCAGAAAATAGAGGTTGTGGTGGCAGCTGCAGAGAGGTGTGGTGTATGGTCATTTTTGTTTTGTTTTTGTGAGTGTATTAGATGGTAGAGTATTTTTAGTCAAACATTTTTGTTGTTGTTGATATTTTAAATGTAAAAATGATATAAGTATAAGGTAGTTATACTTATAAGTTAAGGGAGTTATACTCCAGTCTAGTAGGTGGCGGTGATGCAACATTTATTGGATGCCAACCGCCATTAAACCTAATCGAAGAAGAAAGACTTCAATAAAAACAACGTTTACTTCTGCCATTTTGACGAGAGAATATGTTGCTTGTGCAGAGAGTGGTGCTTAACTCCCGACCTGGTATGTGTTGACTTCTCAGCTGTGTGATATATTTTATAATTATCATATAGCGGTCAATTGTACCCTAGCGCGTGTATGAATGAAAATAGTTGTTAACTTTTTTTGAAACGACTGGTCAATGATTAGCATCGCATTAATGGCGTTACGGCATTCACACCCAAGTCGGAACTAAACTCGAACATGTACAACTTGCTATCTGGTTGTAGTTATACACGTGCCGCTTTCAAGCAGGTTAGTATGTCGAAATTGTCCTAGTTCCAACTAGTACGTGAATGCAGCATAACTTCGTCAAAAGTTCCTGACTGCAACTCTTGTATGGGTAGGATTGCAAATAAATGCGTACAAAAAAAAACGGTTTCCAAACGGACATCTTTGGTTGGGTCCCTTGTCCATTTTATTAGCTGTAAAGATAAAAACACTGCAATATTTACATACAGTTAGCTGTAATTAGCATAGGTGGTCGTCCAAACGCAAGCAGATGGCGCTATTGAGTCAAATTAATTATAGTGGGCAGAAAAAGCAAGGTGGGCGGAGCCATATTTCCGTTAGGGAACACCTACTCAAATTCCTGTGTGCAATATCGCAATTCTCCCTTGCGTTCCTGAACGCAATTTTTTAGAATGATAGCTTTGGAAACAGCACTTTGGAGATCAAATGTTTAATCAATGAGAGAATATGCAGAATGTTGACCAAATTCCTTCTACTGTCGGCCACTGGGGTTCCTCATCACCATATGTGGTAGTGAGAGGAAACACCAACCGGATGCTTCACATTTATAAATCCGGTCAAATATCTTGCTAATTGTTCTTGCTCATTGCGATTTCAGACAGAACAATGTCATTATAGTCATCTGCATGCCTTTTGGCTACGTAAGCGCGAAATTCCAATGCGACGTGAGCACGGTAAACACTATCAAAGATTATTTAATGGCGTTCGAGGGAATGGCTGCGGTTTTACACGCCTCCTGACTAATTGTGCTCTAGCCTAATGGTTAAAGCGTTGGGCCAGTAACCGAAAAATTGCTGGATCGAATGTAAAACTCTGCCCCTGAACAAGTCAGTTGTAATTTAGAATTTGTTCTTTGTTTTTAACCGACTTGCCTAGTTACTTAGATAGATAGATAGATATATATATATATCTATCTATCTATCTATCTCTCGACCCTGGGTTTATAGACCCTGCGCACAGCCGACAGCGCGCCGGACCTCGGGGTCGAGGGTTCGAGACCAGCTCCCTGCTGTTTCATTACAATATTAACTGCATTGTTGGGATTTTTTTTTCTTAAAGCATGTTAAAATCTACACTTGTATTCAGCGCATGTGACAACCTCAGTTTAATGGTGTAGGGGCTTTACTACTATAGCCCATAAATGCATTCATATAAGGTAAAAAAAAACTTATTTTTTTGGTTAAGGAAAAATTGTGTGGGACTTTATACCCTTTAGGTTAAACCCTTTAGGTATAAACTAGGCAAGTAGGTTAAGAACATTCTTATATACAATTTCGGCCTACTGGGGAACAGTGGGTTAACGGCTTTGTTCAGGGGTAGAAGGACAGATTTTTACTTTGCTGGATCAAATCCCTTAGTTGCCAATCTTTTGGTTGCTGGCCCAATGCTCTAACCACCTGCCACCCCAAATAAGAGAGGTCAGGAAATATTTGTTTTTAACATTTAACCCCTTTTTTTTTGTTGCATAAAACTACCTCATACTTCCTTTTGTTTTGTATGGTTACCTTCAGATGAGTCCTGTGACACTTGTGGGGGTCGTAGAGAAACTGAGAACATCATCGCGTTTGTGACTCTTTCCAGAGTGAACCTTAACCTAATTATCATAACCTGCTGCATAAATGATCCTAACTTCAAGTCAGTTATGACCAGGGGTTGCAACCTAAATTATTTTCCAATTGCTCCGTCCGGAGCAGAACCCTCAGAATGGCTCTTCTATGTTTGTGTTTTACAGGGACTGATGGAGAGCCAGTCCCTGGTAATTTCCGTGTGGAAGAGGCGATTGTAGGACCTTTTCTGAAAGAAGGACAAGTCCTTGTCCGGACCCTCTTCCTGTCTGTTGACCCTTACATGGTGATGCATGGCTAGAAAAGCTGAAATTTGTCTGCACTTTGCTGACTATCAAATGTGCATGAAATAAACAAAATGGGACCATTAGTAACCTACGATAAGTTTCCTATTTTATATAGGCTATATAAAGATATGGTTAGCACCTGCATGAAATGCAATTATAGGCATACAAACAGCCATTTTACTTTCACAAGTGCCCAGTTAAGTTATGGTAAGGTACCCTAAACAAATACACTGTTCATAATGACATTCCATATTCGTCTTGTAGCGATGTCGCATGAACGAAGACACAGGCGCTGAGTACCTGGCTCCATGGGGGCTGTCTGAGTGTGTGGACGGTGGAGGCGTCGGGGTGGTTGAGTTAAGCCGCTGCGATGGCCTCTCTGTGGATGACATGGTCACCTCGTTCAACTGGCACTGGCAGACACAATGTTTGATGGATGAAAAGCTCTTACAGAAGGTAGGTTTAGTTTATCATCCATCCACTAGTTTATCTATCTATCCTACATTATAAACTGGGTAGTTCGAGCCCTGAATGCTGACTTGCTGACAGCTGTGGTATATCACCATATATCACAGGTATGATTTTTTTTGTGTGTTTTTTGTTTTTGTTACTGCTCTAACCAGATTATAATGGCAATAAGGCACCTCGGGAGTTTGTGGTGAATAGGGCCAATATACCACAGCTAAGGGCTATTCTTAAGACAAAACGGAGTGCCTAGATGTCTTAAGAATAGCCCTTAGCTGTGGTATATTGGCCATATACAGTTGACGTCGGAAGTTTACATACAGTTAGGTTGGAGTCATTAACTTGTTTTTCAACTACTCCACAAATTTCTTGTTAACAAACTATAGTTTTGGCAAGTCAGTTAGGATATCTACTTTGTGCATGACACAATACATTTTTCCAACAATTGTTTACAGACAGATTATTTCACTTATAATTCACTGTCACAATTCTAGTGAGTCAGAAGTTTATATGCACTAAGTTGACTGCCTTCAAACAGCTTGGAAAATTCCAGAAAATGTAATGGCTTTAGAAGCTTCTTATAGGCTAATTGACATCATTTGAGTCAATTGGAGGTGTGGCTGTATTTCAAGGCCTACCTTCAAACTCAGTGCCTCTGTGCTTGACATAATGGGAGAATCAAAATAAATCAGCCAAGACCTCCGAAAACAAATGGTAGCCCTCCACAAGTGTGGTTCATCCTTGGGCGCAATTTCCAAATGCCTGAAGGTACCACGTTCATCTGTACAAACAATAGTATGCAAGTAAACCCCATGGTACCACGCAGCTGTCATACTGCTCAGGAAGGAGATGCTTTCTGTCTCCTAGAGATGAACGTACTTTGGTGCGTAAAGTGCAAATCAATCCCAGAACAACAGCAAAGGACCTTGTGACGATGCTGGAAGAAACGGGTACAAATATCTATCCACAGTAAAACGAGTCCTATATCGACATAACCCGAGAGGCCGCTCAGCAAGGAAGAAGCCACATGGGGACTAGGATTGAACTTTTTGGAGAAATGTCCTCTGGTCTGATGAAACAAAAATAGAACCATAAAGACCATTGTTATGCTTGGAGGTAAAAGGGGATGCTTGCAAGCCGAAGAACACCATCCCAACCGTGAAGCACGGTGGTGGCAGCATCATGTTGTGGGGGTGCTTTGCTGCAGGAGGGACTGGTGCACTTCACAAAATAGATGGAGTTATGAGGATGGAAAATTGTGGATATATTGAAGCAACATCTCAAGACATCAGTCAGGAAGTTAAAGCTTGGTCGCAAATGGGTCTTCCAAATGGACAATGACCCCAAGCATACTTCCAAAGTGGTGGCAAAATGGCTTAAGGACAACAATGTCAAGGTATTGGAGTGGCCATCACAAAGCCCTGACCTCAATTCCTGTAATTTGTGGGAAGAACTGTTAACGCGTGTGCGCGCAAAGAGGCCTACAAACCTGACTCTGTTACACCAGCTTTGTCAGGAGTGGGCCAAAATTCACCCAACTTATTGTGGGAAATTTGTATAAGGCTACCTGACACGTTTGGGATAGGGGGCAGCATTTTCACGTTCGGATGAAAAGCGTGCCCAGAGTAAACGTCCTGCTACTCAGGCCCAGAAGCTACATGTTATTTGTAGTATTGGATAGAACACTCTGAAGTTTCTAAAACTGTTTGAATGATGTCTGTGTATAACAGAACTCGTATGGCAGGTGAGAACCTGAAATCCAACTAGGAAGTGGGAAATCTGAGGTTTGTAGCTTTTCAACTCATTGCCTATCAAATATATTGTCTATGGGGTCATATTGCACTGCCTAAGGCTTCCACTAGTTGTCAGTCTTTAGAACCTTGTTTGAGGCTACTACTGAAGTGGGGGCGAATGAGCTGATCACACGCGCACCCATGAGCGACCTGCGTTCTATTTGCATTTCTAAAGAGAAAGGAATTCTCCAGTTGGAACATTATTGAAGATGTATGTTAACATCCTAAGGATTGATTCTATACATCGTTTGACATGTTTCTACGAAATAACGTTTTGAACTTTTGCCTGGACTTGCCCGCGCATTGTGAGTTTGGATTTGTTTACTAAACACGCTAACAAAAGGAGGTATTTGGACATATTATGGACATTATCGAACAAATCAAACATTTATTGTGGCACTGGGATTCCTGGGAGTGCATTCTGATAAATATTCACTTACCTTTGGTCATAATTATTTTTCTGACTTACTGACTCCACAACATGGCAGGTATCTGCATGGCTTGTTTGTGTCTGAGCGCCGTACTCAGATTATTGCATGGTTTGCTTTTTCTGTAAAGCTTTTTTGAAATCTGACAGCGGTTGCATTAAGTATATCTATAATTCTGTACATAATAGGCTCTCGGCTGTTTGAGGCACAACATTACTGACTGTAAAGTGCCAATGTAAACTAAGGTTTTTGGATATAAATATAAACTTTATTGAAGTCCTATGAGTGCCATCTGATGATCATCAAAGGTTAGTGATGAATTTTTATTTCTTTGCTTTTTGTGACTCCTCTCTTTGGCTGGAAAATGGCTGTTTTTTGTGACTAGGCTCTGACCTAACATAATCATATGGTGTGCTTTCGCTGTAAAGCCTTTTTGAAATCTGACACGATGGTAGATTAACAAGAAGTGAAGCTTTTAATTTGGTGTATTGCACTTGTGAATGTATGACAGTTAAATGTTTCTGAATTTCGCGCTCTGCCTTTTCAGCGGATGTTGTCGAGGGTTTCCGCCTTAACAAGTTAAACAATTTAATGGCAATGCTACCAAGTACTCAGTATGTAAACTTCTGACCCACTGGGAATGTGATGAAAGAATTAAAAGCTGAATTAAATAATCTCTATTCTGACATTACAATGAAGTGGTGCGCCTAACTGACTTAAGACAGGGTTTTTGCTTAGTATATCGGTCTAGTGCCCTTTTCATACTACTGAGATGAGCAGATCCACCATAGTTTCTGAAATCGTGCCTATATAGGAAGGAGCCTGTACAGTATAGCTATGTTCTTGGACTGTTTTGTTTTTCTAAAATTATCTAAGTTTTCTACAGGTTGAGCCACAGCTGGTTGATGGACACATATCCTACTTCCTGGGTGCAGTTGGCATGCCTGGTCTCACCGCACTATTGGGTGTTAGAGAGAAGGGTCATGTGACCGACGGAGCCAATCAGACCATGGTGGTCAGTGGAGCTGCAGGGGCTTGTGGGTCCGTAGCTGGGCAGGTAAACACAAGCATGTTACAGTAACCTGATCTCGTTAAACATGGTAGGGTCTCTTTGAATAGTGGTTGTCATTTGTCTATCCTCACATTCTCTATACTTGCCCCCAAAACACTTGCGTTCCAAGGTCCCTCTGACATTTTCCATCAATGCGTTTTACAAGGGTGAGGTGATGGGACGCAAGAGATGACTTTAAGACTAGCAGGGTTTCTGTGTTCCTCCTGCTCTCCAGATTGGTCGTGTGGATGGCTGTACCAGGGTGGTGGGGATCTGTGGGTCTGATGAGAAGTGCAGAGTCCTTGTGGAGGATCTGGGGTTCTCTGCAGCAGTCAACTACCGTCAGGGGGATGTAGCCACAGCACTGAAAGAAAGTTGTCCTAATGGAGTGGATGTCTACTTTGACAATGTGGGAGGGCCCATAAGCGATGCTGTAATAGCACAGGTAAGCAGGCTTTAGTGTCTTTAGGCGTCTTGACGCAGACAGGATATTGAGATTGGGACTGTGGTTCTATCTGCATTTGTCAGAATTGCATTATTGACCTAGCCTTGTTGTGTTCAATGTTCTCTACCTATATAGTACTCAATTTGTGTCCTCAGACGGCAATCATTTGAAGTGGCTACACTAGTTGTCAGAATAACAACGGGTGTGTGCAGTAGTGTAGGATGATTGGTGCTCCTGCTTCCCATCACTCAGAAGTTATGTAGCAAGATTGCGACGACAGTGCCTGCCGTGGACTTTTTTCCAGTTGCATTGCAGTTTCAAAATCAGTGTAAGAACGCTTTAAAGCCTCAAAAGATAAGATTATCCTAGTCCTTTTGGGCTAGCCACAGCACTCAACTAGCTAGGCAATGTTAGCTGTCTCGCTTTCTAGGACATTCACTCATTTGCTTGTAAACAATATGCTAGTTGGCTACCACGTTCTTCTCAACAGAGTATCTAGCAAGCAACAAGATGCCAAAAAACAGTCAACCACAGGGCAAATCAGATTTGACAATTCACATGGCCAGGAATCTGTTTCGTTTGACTTCAAATCACCAAAAGTGAAATCTCCTATCCAATGTGGCCTTTTTTGTCTGTTCAGACTGCAGGAAAGAACACATTTCAGTAGGATATGCAAAAAAAATGAATTTCAGTCACTTCAAACTGCCAATGTAAACAAGGCTTAAGGGCTTCTTTACACTACTTTGATGACAAACTAGGTCCAGGAGAGACTGGTGTAAGGAGACGGCTCGATTGAAATCTTTAAGATGGCTCCCCCACTACTTCCGACGGTATTGTGGGACACTTACACCATCTAAGTGGTACAGTGTAAAGACAATGGCTCACACCATGTTCCTGCAAGAATTACCTTAAAGACCTTAATTCCCAACCCTCCTCACACCTGATTCAATTAGTGGGGGGGGGGGGGGGCTGCAGTATGGAGCAGTTTTGCTCTGTCCACCCTGATAGTGACTGACACGCATTCCTCTTCCCTTCATTCATCTCCAGATGAACAATGATGGTCACGTGATCCTTTGTGGACAGATCTCCCAGTACAACAAGGACGTGCCCTACCCACCACCTCTCTGTGATGAGACTCGGGAGGCACTGAAAAGTAAAAACATAACCAGGTACTCTATGGTCTGTCTCTCAGGTAACTGAAGGACCATTTGGCGTTGCAGTAGTACTTTACATGATTATGGTATACTTAATATAGTCACTTGTGAAGTGTATTACTAAATATTTGATTAATCTGTAAACGGTTCTAACACATTTGAGATGCCTGAGCTGCTAGTTGGCCCAGTCTGCATCTGTGTTAGAAAGCTCTACTCTATCCCACCAGGGAGCGGTTCACGGTGCTGAACTACATGGAGAAACACGAAGCCGGCATAATCCAGCTCAGTCAGTGGGTCAGAGAGGGGCAGATCAAGGCAAGGCAAAGTCTGTCTGAGTCCATCTTGATGTTTTGTATACTTGGAAGTTCTGAAGTTTAAAACGTAGTAGACCTCTCTCACGAGGGTTCTTCACATTTCTACCAACATGGTGCTACATTTAAGGTCGTTACTTGTGGGGGGGGGGCTTTCAACACCAAACTGATCAAATACAAAAGTCAGTGGCCACTATCTGATATTTTCAGGTTTTTCTGATTGACTGATCAACTGAGTCACCTAATCAGAATAGTTGACTAGTCAGATTTTTCTTTTTGATTGAAGCCTTGATAGCTTTCAAATCTGAGTGTGGAAGTCTCAGTCCGCCCTCTTTACAAATCAGAATGTTGCATAAACTTCATTTGAACTACCTTTTTTTTTTTTTTTTTTTTGCCTGTTGATTTCGCCCTTAGGTGGGTGGAAATTTGAGACAAATTATCCAAAGGTAAGTGTTATTAAAACGACTTTCAGAACGCTTGTCTTTATATTCTGTCGTTTTTGTACTTTCACAACAGATTAAACATTTTGCAACGGAATCCGATTAATGAATACACCCCAGGTGAGGCGCAATACGACTCAAGCGCTTCCGGCTGATTGACAGGAAATGTGCTTCGGTCAGCAATGTTCGGTTACATTCAGCTATTTACATAGTGTGCTTTACATGTGACGGCATCGAGATGCAAGCCGACAGAACCATATACCTACAGGCGCTCTTAAGTTGGGTAAATTATTCTTTCCTGTGGATATTTTTTCTCAAATTATGACCCACAAGGACCAACTGCACAGACAACTGGTAAAATATTAGTTTTTTGAGCACATGGTGAACAGTGGCGCCATGTTGCCAGAAGTAGTTACTCAACCTTCCCCCTCAGCTTGACCCCCATATCTGAGTGTCTTTTTTGCACTATATGATTTTTGTCACTCCATTCTCCCTTCAGGTGTTGGAGACGGTAGTAAATGGCATTGAGAATATGGGAGGTAAGTGTCGCTGGTAATGGTGTAGTTGCACTTAAATGACCATCTTAAAATCAATTTACCACAAACCTGAGAATTGAGCTTTACTTTATTTTGCAGTGGCCTTTTGCTCCATGATGAAAGGAGGAAACATTGGTAAACAGATCATTAAAATATCAGATTGATTCAAATCCCTGGTGGCACCATCAGAAGCTACTGGAATCACAAGCTTTTTTTTTTTTTTACACTACTTCCTGCCTTTGATTTCTATACTGACAATAACTGGATGGACTGAATAAAATTATTTGTAGTTACAACACTGTACTGAATGTCTCTTTTCTTATAACTTTTAATGTACTTAACCGATCTGTGACAGTCTAATTATCAACATGCTAAATTGCAAAGAATTCAATGAAGTCTTAGATCTCATTCCATTTGACTAAACCATTTATTTCACAGCACTATAAACCATTAATAAAATCAATGATCAATTTGAAAATGGTATCTGATTTTACACTTGCCACAATCTATTTTATGAGCGTAACATTACAGCAAACATCAAAGTAGTGGTTATGCTCTGCCCAGATGCCAGTTTAATTCTGCTCTCATGGAAAGTCCTTATGGACTTATGTTTGGCCTGACGAGGAGTTGGCAAAATCAGACTGGCACCCAGGCTACCTACCTAGCTTGGGGCAACTGCTGGTGAAACTGAGTCAGCCAACCCTTCACATTCTGGTGTTAAAGCTGACCATGAATAAAAAGTACAGCTCTGGACAATCGTTATGTAACCTCTGATCTCCACTTCATAATCAGCATTGGGCAACTTGTGCGATGCTCTAATGAACCCTGATACATGGGACCAATACGAACTTTGATACATTCTATAAAGGAGAACCACAACTCCTTGACTGAAGATCCCATCCCAGGGGAAAAGAGGACAATGGGATGTGGCCATAGTGGTAAAGAGACTGTTCAACCCTTGGGTGTGGACGCCATGTCACATTGCTTGTGGGCGGCGCTATCAGTAAACTTAAATTCCAATTTTCTTAATTCAATGTAGAACTTGAACCCCAACCTGAGTCCAGAGTAGTGCTTGACCTCAACATTTCTACTGCTTGAGCTCCATGTTCCTCTTAATGAATATTAGCTCAAAAATATTGTGACGCTCCTGCACCTACAGTGCCTTGCGAAAGTATTCGGCCCCCTTGAACTTTGCGACCTTTTGCCACATTTCAGGCTTCAAACATAAAGATATAAAACTATTTTTTTGTGAAGAATCAACAAGTGGGACACTCATGAAGTGGAACGACATTTATTGGATATTTCAAACTTTAACAAATCAAAAACTGAAAAATTGGGCGTGCAAAATTATTCAGCCCCCTTAAGTTAATACTTTGTAGCGCCACCTTTTGCTGCGATTACAGCTGTAAGTCGCTTGGGGGTATGTCTATCAGTTTTGCACATCGAGAGACTAAAATGTTTTCCCATTCCTCCTTGCAAAACAGCTCGAGCTCAGTGAGGTTGGATGGAGAGCATTTGTGAAAAGCAGTTTGCAGTTCTTTCCACAGATTCTCGATTGGATTCAGGTCTGGACTTTAACTTGGCCATTCTAACACCTGGATATGTTTATTTTTGAACCATTCCATTGTAGATTTTGCTTTATGTTTTGGATCATTGTCTTGTTGGAAGACAAATCTCTGTCCCAGTCTCAGGTCTTTTGCAGACTCCATCAGGTTTTCTTCCAGAATGGTCCTGTATTTGGCTCCATCCATCTTCCCATCAATTTTAACCATCTTCCCTGTCTCTGCTGAAGAAAAGCAGGCCCAAACCATGATGCTGCCACCACCATGTTTGACAGTGGGGATGGTGTGTTCAGCTGTGTTGCTTTTACGCCAAACATAACGTTTTGCATTGTTGCCAAAAAGTTCAATTTTGGTTTCATCTGACCAGAGCACCTTCCACATGTTTGGTGTGTCTCCCAGGTGGCTTGTGGCAAACTTTAAACACTTTATGGATATCTTTAAGAAATAGCTTTCTTCTTGCCACTCTTCCATAAAGGCCAGATTTGTGCAATATACGACTGATTGTTGTCCTATGGACAGAGTCTCCCACCTCAGCTGTAGATCTCTGCAGTTCATCCAGAGTGATCATGGGCCTCTTGGCTGCATCTCTGATCAGTCTTCTCCTTGTATGAGCTGAAAGTTTAGAGGGACGGCCAGGTCTTGGTAGATTTGCAGTGGTCTGATACTCCTTCCATTTCAATATTATCGCTTGCACAGTGCTCCTTGGGATGTTTAAAGCTTGGGAAATCTTTTTGTATCCAAATCCGGCTTTAAACTTCTTCACAACAGTATCTCGGACCTGCCTGGTGTGGTCCTTGTTCTTCATGATGCTCTCTGCGCTTTTAACGGACCTCTGAGACTATCACAGTGCAGGTGCATTTATACGGAGACTTGATTACACACAGGTGGATTGTATTTATCATCATTAGTCATTTAGGTCAACATTGGATCATTCAGAGATCCTCACTGAACTTCTGGAGAGATTTTGCTGCACTGAAAGTAAAGGGGCTGAATAATTTTGCACGCCCAATTTTTCAGTTTTTGATTTGTTAAAAAAGTTTGAAATATCCAATAAATGTCGTTCCACTTCATGATTGTGTCCCACTTGTTGTTGATTCTTCACAAAAAAATACAGTTTTATATCTTTATGTTTGAAGCCTGAAATGTGGCAAAAGGTTGCAAAGTTCAAGGGGGCCGAATACTTTCGCAAGGCACTGTAAATACAAACAGTACCAACACCTATTTCAGTGTAAGTCGAGCGCCCAGTGCTGGTCTGAAACTCCCCAAAATATCTGCGTTCTATACATAACACACAGCTGCCCAAATCAACTTCTCAATAGAGAATAACCATCAAGGAAATAATACAAAATAACAATCTCACATCATTGCACCCTTGCTATTATTTAACATGCTTTAAGTGGATAGATTCACCACTGAGCTAATATTGAATATATATAAATGGGTCATCAGTCTTTTTGGTTCAAGTACTCCCATTCCTGAGTAACAGCTGTTATCTTAAGCCAGATTCTCAGAGCTCAAAATAAAAATTAAAACTACCTCCGGTGGGTGATTGGTCTGCTATACCTATGTAAAAATATACCTAGTTTGCAATAACCAAATACAAAACCTGCCAGAGCAGGACTGACTATGTATCCTCTGGCAGTGGTGATGTGGCAGTTGGCCGAGGCAACACTTTGAATTGAATAACCGCTACAAATCAAGTCTCAAGTGGACAACTAATACATACGTTTACCACAGCAGAATACAGCGGTGAGAGACTCTTCAATCAGCTTTGAGGAACAGCAGTCATTGGCTGAACAATCAATTCTATCCACAATATATACTGAACTAGTGTCTTCACTGTACGAACACCTTCATTGCGCTGACTGTGTATAGGGGTGTGGTCTACACATGCAATACACTAACATGCATATGAAACTATTAAACGGTTTAAAAATGTGGGAAATAGGATGAGGGGAAAGTAGCTTTGAAGGGAGAGCGAGAAACAACTTTGCACAAAAGAGTAGTTTGAAATATGGGATAGAAAAGTAGAGCCAATGTAGTTTGCCATAACTAAGAGAATCCCCCAGTGGAAAGAAAATCAAGAAAATAAGTACAACTGTCAAGAGGCTGTGGTTGTCTTGCTGTTGTCACGGAGACAGGGGGCGGGGCCCTTCCAGGCGCGATAGACCAATAGCAGGGCGATCCCGACTGCCCACGTGCGGACTGGGGACAGGAAGAAGGCCAGCGGTCCATATGTCTCCAGCAGGAAGTAACAAGAGTATCCCTGCCAGGCTAGCAGCAGCAACATGGCCGTATGCACCCCCAGAGTCTTCCACCGATAGCCCGGACGCAAGAAGTGTGAGCGGAAGGAGTTACCACGACTACGCAGGTGAAGGCTCCAGCACAGGTAACAGGTGAGAGGCATGTTAAAGAAGAGCAGCTGTTGGGGAAATGGAGGGAAGACACAGGGATAAGAGTTTGAACTACAGGTAACCCTTTTTAAGGGAAAAAGGACCACTGCCTTAAAGTCTCCCCCTTCTTTATACATCTGGTAGAACTTTACTAAAAGCCACCAGGCATGACGTATTATAATGCAGTTATCATTGCACTAAGACCTGTCATGAGCATGTATGAACGCCGTATCTCTCAATATCATCTCATAATGATCCTGACTAAATTACCAGCATCCTCACCTGCCCCACCCCAACAACATAAGTGAGACTTCCCTCGAGGAAGTGTCCGTCGATAACCACTCCGAAGGCAAAGCAAGCCCCACTGTGACCATCAATCAACTCTCCTATGAACCAGGGACCTGCAAAGAGACAGAGGGTGAGTAGACGGACACAACAGTCAGTGCTAATTGGCATATTTCCCCTTGGCCCTAACCCTAAGATGTTTGAGGATATGAAGGGTCTGGATAGGTATAATCAAAGAAAGGATTACAGGCTAACACCTTACAGCTCTGTAAATGTTGAAAGGACACAGGCAAGGGGTAGGGAGCAAGTTGAGACAGAGTGAAGAGACAGAGTTTAATGGATGGTTGTCCTCTGGACCCAGTAGGAAACTCACCTAAGGCAGTGCAGAGGTTGAAGAGCAGTAGAGAGTAGTAGAAAGTGTCTGCTTTACTGACCAAGTGCAGGGACAGACAGGCGCAAGAGGACAGACTTGAAGACCCTGGGAGACACAGGAAAACAGGTGAGATTGAAAACTACAAATCGACGAAAAGAGTTGTCACAGACAACAAATTGCGTATTACAGACAATACGTGTATTTATCAACATGAGGTTATGTGTGGAATGATATATGCAAAAATCCTAGCTTTTCTTTCACTGTATAGGATGGCTGAGAACAATAACTATGGCAATTTTCACACAGGTAACAACCAGCTTGATACTACCATGGTTGACGTGACAGGAGTGTCTGGCGGATCTCACCTCTGACAGAGGGCAGAGGCATGAACCTGAACGCCACAAGCACTCCAATATTCAGCAGCATCCCGGCGACAAAGGCTACCCGGGCCTGTGGACAGACAGGACCGTTTATACAGTAGGTCTACAGAGCACAGCTGGTGAAGACATGATGGTTAAATGTTAGAAGAACTTTTGCTATAGAGGTTGAGTCAGCAAATAACGTACAGGGAGAGAGGCAGGTCAACAACTGGAAGGTCGCCCGTTCGTATCTCAAGTCTGACAGGACAATCAAGTATTGTTCTTTGTCTTCTTACCAGAATGTAGTGGTCAGTGAGCAGGATGAAGGACTGGAAGAAACCAAAGCTGGGGGAGAGGTCCTCTTCCAGGGTGAAGAGCTGTTCTCGGAAAGTCGACCGCCCCACCGCGTCCTAACACAAAAACACGCACACAGAATAAGAGAGGCCACATCACCTGAAGTAATAGTAAAAAAACTAGTAAAAAAACATCTGGTAGCTATCTGAGAAAACATTGGATAACTTTTGAACAACTTTTTAAAACATTTGACAACCTCTTAGCATGTCTATATAATAGAAGATATGAGGTAATGGGTGTTGTGCAACCTTCACTTTGACAGTGACAGTGTGCAGCCCAGCGAGGTAGAGCGAGGGTTCCCATGGCACCACATACAGAGGACCTCCAGCAGACTGGCCTTCACCCATCTCCACCCCGTCCACGCTGACGTGAACTGCTGTGACCGGGGCATCAGAGAAGGCCAGGATCCTGAGGGGACCGGAGAGGCCAGGGTTAGAATACAGGAGGATAGGGGAAGATTATCACACACATCTGCAGAGACAGGTGAGCCAAAATAAAACATTGTTGACAAACTTTGTGGTATGGAGATACAGTTGAAGTCAGAGGTTTACATACACCTTTGCCAAATACATTTAAACTCAGTTTTTCACAATTCCTGACATTTAATCCTAGTAAAAATTCCCCGTTTTAGGTCAGTTAGGATCACCACTTTATTTTAAGAATGTGAAATGTCAGAATAATAGTAGAGTGATTTATTTCAGCTTTTATTTATTTTATCACATTCCCAGTGGGTCAGAAGTTTACATACACTCAATTAGTATTTGGTAGCATTTCCTTTCAATTGTCAAACTTTTCAGGTAGCCTTACACAAGCTTCCCACAATAAGTTGGGTGAATTTTGGCCCATTCCTCCTGACAGAGCTGGTGTAACTGAGTCAGGTTTGTAGGCCTCCTTCCTCACACACGCTTTTTCAGGTGTGCCCACAAAATTTCTATCGGATTGAGGTCAGGGCTTTGTGATGGCCACTCCAATACCTTGACATTGTTGTCCTTAAGCCATTTTGCCACAACTTTGGAAGTATGCTTGGGGTCATTGTCCATTTGGAAGACCCATTTGCGACCAAGCTTTAACTTCCTGACTGATGTCTTGAGATGTTGCTTCAATGTATCCACATAATTTTCCTTCCTTAAGATGCTATCTATTTTGTGAAGTGCACCAGTCCCTCCTGCAGCAAAGCACCCCCACAACATGATGCTGCCACCCTGTGCTTCACAGTTGGGATGGTGTTCTTCAGCTTGCAAGCCTCCCCCTTTTCCCTCCAAACATAACGATGGTCATTATGGCCAAATAGTTATATTTTTGTTTCATCAGACCAGAGGACATTTCTCCAAAAAGTATGATCTTTGTCCCCATGTGCAGTTGCAAACCGTAGTCTGGCTTTTTTATTGAGGTTTGGAGCAGTGGCTTCTTCCTTGCAGAGCGGCCTTTCAGGTTGTCGATATAGGACTCCTTCCTGAGCGGTATGACGGCTGCGTGGTCCCATGGTGTTTATACTTGCATACTATTGTTTGTACAGAAGAACATGGTACCTTCAGGCGTTTGGCAATTGCTCCCAAAGATGAACCAGACTTGTGGAGGTCTACAATGTGTTTTCTGAGGTCTTGCCTGATTTATTTAAATTTTCCCATGATGTCAAGCAAAGAGGGACTGAGTTTGAAGGTCGGCCTTGAAATGCATCCACAGATACACCTCAAATTGACTCAAATGATGTCAATTAGCCTATCAGAAGCTTTAAAGCCATAACATCATTTTCTGGAATTTTCCAAGCTGTTTAAAAGGCACAGTCAACTTAGTGTATATAAACTTCTGACCCACTGGAATTGTGATACAGTGAATTATAAGTGAAATAATCTGTCTGTAAACAATTGTTGGAAAAATTACTTGTCATGCACAAAGTAGATGTCCTAACCGACTTGCCAAAACTATAGTTGTTAACAAGAAATTTGTGGAGAGGTTGAAAAACGACTCCAACCTAAGTGTATCGAAACTTCCGACTTCAACTGTAGGTGATAAAGAACCTTTTCACACTATTGTGCTGACCCACTATTGTGCTGAACTGTACTGGTTCCAATATTTTCTTTGCATATTACCCTGTCCAGCACAGGCCCAGCAACTGTGGTGGATGTGTAACCAGTTCAGTTCGGCTGAGTAGTGTGAAAAGGGTGATCGTTTTATGGAATAGAGAGATAGATGGTATGGTATATGTGTGTAAAAAAGGCAGAGTGGGTGATGGTGATTCTGTATGGTGGTGTAGGTTAGAGGTCATGGCATGGGGTTTAGGGTTGAGAAGCACACACACAGAGGGGACACCTGATGTGGGTAGAGCTTTGTATTCTCCCCAGTGGCTCCACTCCAGGATGGAGGTACTGCGCCTCCTTGGGGTTGGTGATGAGTACTGCAGGCCACTGCTGAAACTTTAGGTCCATGAAACTCAGCAGGTCGTGGTCAAACGCCAGCACTCTGTACCTGAAGAGAGGGGGAGAAAGGAAGAAAGAAAGAGGGGGAGAAAGGAAGAAAGAGGGGGAGAAAGAGGGACAGAATGACCGAGAAAGAGAGAGAAAATGAATATATCGGTGTTGTGTGTAAACTTTATTTGTAGCACAATTTAAACAGACCACAAATACAGATGTATGTGTTTGTCTGAGCCTGAGTGAGTGAGTGAGTGAGTGAGTGAGCGTGTAAAAAAATATGATGCATCTTTAGACTTACCTGCGATTGTCCATCCAGTCACCTAGCTCGAGTTCCAGGGTGCCCTCAGGGTGTCTGCTGTGTAGTACAGGCATCAGGCCGCCCAGAGTGTGTAGGTGACCACACAGGTACGCTACAGCCGAGCTACGCACACGCATAGCTAACAATTACATCACAGATGTATATGGTACAAAAATCTCAACTAACTGGATTCAATAACTGTGCTATTGAGTATGTATAACGTTCGGACACTGTTGCAATAGTGCTTTTAAAGGAGCTTGTTCCGAAAAGCGTTGGCAATAAATATAATTGAATGGTCTTTCGGGAACCTTATTTTACCATTTCCACTATGCTATTACCTATGTTATAACTATAACTGACCTATGTCAGAACAGTTATAACAACAGTATACTAGTTAATTATCCAAAACCTGTTTAGAGGGTGTTTAAATTAGAGAGGCAGACTAACATGAAGACAGGCTTATAGAAATCCACAAACATGTTGTTACCTCATCACGCCTCTCAGCCCTGGAAAGGGGGAGATGACCGTTGAAGTGGTGTAGTGGCCAAACCAGATGGTCTGGTTGCTGCTGTGGCTCTCAGTCCTGAAGGATGCCAACAGGTCCATCTGAGTCTGTAATGTATGGTGTTGCAGGACTTTAAAAAAAAATATTACACAAATAGACTGTAATGTCTCAGTCTTATGTTTAAATTAATGACAGAGTAGGGTGGGAAAGTATTTAGTTTTGTTGCGCTAGCCTGCTCCCAGATCAGTTTGTGTTGTATAGCCAACTCATATGGTTGTTGTAATGCCAAACAGATCTGGGACCAGGCTGGTGTTAAGCTGGTTGGGGGCATACTGTACCTGGTTGAGAATGCCATAGAAGTTGTACGGCCGCTTGGGTCCGGGGGTGATGGTTGCATCAGCACAGATGAAGGAGTAGTTGCCGAAGGGAGTCTTGTGGACATAGTGAAAGGAGCCAACTTTCTGATTGGCTGAGTATTTCCTGGGAATAAAAACAGGCATCATTATTGTGTGGCCGAGTTCGTGACTGCATGCAGTGTGGTGTGCATGTTGCTCTCAACACCTCTGCCTTGTTTTATGATGGAGAAGCGGAGAACCTATTCATTTAAAACGGACAAGGAACAAACCTCAACAATTACCATGCAGACACGAGACAGATGTCATATTTTGAGAGACTGTGTTTCAAAAAGAGAATGAGCTACAAACTGTGGAGCAGGGTCTCCCAAACTCGGTCCTCGGGACCCCAAGGGGTGCACGTTTTGGTTTTTGCCCTAGTACTACACAGCTGATTCCAATAATCAACTAATCATCAAGCTTTGATCATTTGAATCAGCTTGTAAATTGTATATCTGGCTTTAGATAGCTTTATATCTAGCTCAGATAGCTAGAATCAATGTTAATAAGTCTAGTGCTCATGTTACACAGACAAGCGAACGCAGAGAGGCAACTCACTCACACTATCTACACTAGAGAGAGCTGGTTGTTAGAAAGATAGTCATATAACTAGTAGGAGTCTCTGAACATGAATCAGTGACACTTGTCATATTTCAGGGGTATTCAACTCTGACCCTACGAGGTCCGGAACCTGCTGGTTTTCTGTTCTACCGCATAATTAATTGCACCCACCTGGTGTCCCAGGTCTAAATCAGTCCCTGAATAGAGGGGAACAATGAGAGAGCGCAGTGGAACTGGCTTCGAGGTCCAGAGCTGAGTTGGAAGGGCCTACTGTATGTCTTTGACACATGTAAACAACATTCATTCCAGATATAGCAGGCAAGAGTGAACACTGACCTGTAGTAGTTGTTGACACTATCCAAGGAAATAATATTGAAGGCATCTGTCAGAAACATAATAAAAACAGGAATGTAGCTAAGTAAGAGAGACCTTGCAAAACATAATGAACCACATACCATCTCCTGGCCAAGGTATCTAACCTTGGTATTAATTCCCTCATCCCTGTTGATTAACATCTATCCTTACCAGTAACCACAGGGACTCACATAGCCTAAATGTCCCGCTGTTACGATCTATTCTGTACTGAACTAATGTCAACCAGAGAAAGGCTCTTTTGAAGCGTCTTTAACAATGGGTTGTAGTGGACAGTTAGGCTGTAGGAGATCTCTTGTTTCAACCTGAATAGCATTTGTGATTCAATATCAATGGAGGGGCATTAAGCAGTGACGGTCCTGACTGCTCAGCTTTGAGGTAAAATTCACAAAGAATGCACATATCTGTAGGTGTGTGGATTCTTTACATATTCTACACTCTTAGAAAGCAAGGTGCTCTCTAGAACCTAAAAGGGTTCTTCAGCTCTCCCCATAGGATAACCCTTTGAAGAACCCTTTTTGGTTCCAGGTAGAACCATTTTGGTTTTAGGTAGAATCATTTTGGGTTCAATGTAAAACCCTTTCCACAGAGGGTTCTATATGGAACCAAAAAGGATTTTACCTGTAACCAAAAAGGGTTCTCCTATGGGGACAGCCGAAAAAACCCTTCCAAGTCCAATTCAACTGACTGGCTTTGCGGATTTCTAGACATTTACGACCCAATTCCATACCAATCTATCTTCCCGATTTTTTTTGGGGGGGGGGAATTCTAGAAATCATGAAGTGTAAGAGAATATCAGAGGAGGTATATTATATTAGTCACCATGGTTTCCGCGGATGTCAATCCATTTTGTGCGTTCCAGCACCCGAGACCTCTTCAGGATGTCGTGATAGGCCTGCCACTCCACCTCATGCTGCAGGGAGCCCACCTTGCTCTCGGTCTTCGCATCCGTCAGGTCTCCTGTTAGGTGGACAGACAGAGTGACTTATGAGAAATAATAACTCACTTCAGATTCATGGCTGCTCTTGTGATAGTGCAGAAACTCTGCAAGCTGTAATGTTTGGGGGCTGTTAATAAACTAATGAGCAAGAAGCAATGGCTGACGTACCCGTTGCGAGCACAAGAGCAGGTTGGATCACTTCAACGGTATTAGTGCAGAACTTCTCAAAGTCATAAATTCGTTTTTTGTCATGGAATCGACTGATATGAATGTCAGACACCTGTGCGGGTACAGGACATAATTCAGGGGTTAAAAGCACAAACTAGGGCATCATCTAGCTCGTTTTGACAAGATATTCCACTTGGTACATCCCCTCCTCTAGTCAACAAACATATTACTTATTACCTAGCTAGTTACAACTGGGTTCAATGTTTAAAACCTGATGGCTGGCTGGTGCCAACTTTGTCCATGCATGACAGCACAGCACCCAAAAAGGAAACTGGACTGTGACCCCATTCAGTGTAGATTGTTACATGACCACTACTACCCAGTGGGCTACTCACTTGCTAACAGCTGTCACCCTGACAATTGACACTGACAGTCACAACACTTAGTTAGCAAGTTAGCAATTAGCTAGCAAATCGAGTTAGAAGCTGGATCCACTCACCTGCACGAACCAGAATATGTTATCCAATTCGCCGCCGGGATACGGAGGAAGACATGTCCTAGCCTCCTCTCCATCCCCGGCGTTGAACTGAGGAACACTCCGTTTGGGGTGCCAGGAGGTGTCATAGCTCTCCAGCACCCAGGAAGCTAAGCACGCCAGTGCTAGTCCCACAAGAACTAGCGCTCCGAACAGCTTGAGCATCCTGTAGTGACGAAAGAGCGGTGGGGATCTACTGGACAGAATACTGGCGAGAGCAACATCAACACACTCTGCTAGCTGTATTAGCTACTAACTACATTGAGCCGCTGGCCACTCAGACCGTTCGATTTCCATTTGCGACCATAGCCAGATCGAGCTACACACGAAACATTGTCCTCTCAGATTGTTTTGAAAAAGCTAGCTATAAGGAAATACCATACTGACCGGTTGTGCATGGCTACGTCATCGCTGTATGAATCACTCCCACAAATCCCTGCGCGGGTGTAATTTAGGGTCCAGTTCCAAACCAAATCTCTTGACTCTGTTCCTAGTTTCTTGTTGATTTGCTCGTTGCACTTCTGAAAATACATACACAACCAGATAGGTGTAAGCAACACGTGAGAGAACCTAGCACATTCCCGTTTCCTAATACTTATTAATAGATAAGCAATGTTCAAGTGGCAAGAATTAGAGGTTGAGATGTAATTGGTTGGGATTGGCTCCAAATCTAAATGAGCAGTTTTTAACATAATCTTCATGCTCTTTTGAAGTATGTTATTCTTACAAATCTAATGCTTATCTTTTAGAAAATGCTCAGTGAATTATGGTTATTCATGCAAGGACTCATAAAATGTGGTAGAGAGACAATATCAAAGCACACATGATATCGTGCGGAAGCATGTTGTTTTCACACAACACTATGCTTATGCAACAACTTCTACAATGCTGTCATATCTGGATCTTCATTGATGAAAAAAAGCCTGATTAAAATGAAAGAAAGAAAATAGAATATAATACAATTTAATATAATATAATAGAGGGGGTGAAATTCTAATACGAGGCTACACTTGCAAGAGCGTGTAATAGTAACTAAAGGCTGGGCACCTCCTATCGGGCAAACAAATACGCAATGTACAAATGTATTATTAGAGAATATTGGGCGCGGCCACGCTCATGATTCATAATACACGTGCACTAGCGCTTTAAAGCCCACGCTCGTTCACATAGCGAGCTGTTGCGAGGGGGATAGGATCGTGAACGCGCGGGCAGGCAGGCAGATCATCAGAGAAGAGTAGCTAACACGTCACGGATCTGTAGCGATCGAGAGAGAGATGCTGAGGTGACAGTGAGAGAGAAGGAGAAAAGGGACGATTAGATAAAACTCATAATCCCTGCTGCTAAATTCACATGTGTGCGTGTGAACATCAGCTGCAGCATCAACACCACATGGATAACACAACCACTATGGAATTCCACTCGATGTCTCAACATTCCATCAAGACAAACATAACGGATTTTTAGTAACCACACCCGGCTTCTTTGGGATCAAGGATTGGAGCGGCCAAGGTATGGACACCGCTGCTATGCAATCGGATGACACTGACAGCTAGCGAACATTAGCTGATGTCAACATACAGGGATAGAGTAGGCCACATTAGCTACATTTTAAACGGACTGATGGAGTATAGCGTCGCTGCCAAGGTCGTTCCATAGCTAGATGCAGTACGATTATATTCTAGAACGCAACGCGTTCCCCATAGTTAAATCAATGCAAAGAGGCACTCTAGCATAGCCCGTGTGTACGCTGTGCGTGTACGCGCAATCGTAAATCCACTAGGCTAGCTAATTACGCAGCTTCGCTATGCAACAACAGGCGCGGAGGTGGCACATTGCAACCACCAATTAGCCAGTTACATAGTCATTGCATTGTAACAGCTGCCTGTAAAGTCATGCGCATTTCTATTGTGTATTGACCACATGCCATTCATGGGAGGGGGAGAGGAGATGTACAGCAAGCTGCAATCCACATGCAAATACATTTTTCATATCAGCTTTGTCACTCAGGTAGTACAGTACTGAATTCATAGCTTGACATGGTGTGGAAAAGATGTTATCATTGACATGATTATTATGCCACCTGATTCAAGATCCAGAACAAGTTAGTTGAGAAGAATATCTTATCAACAGTACAGGCGAACATTACAACACAGAGAGGCATACAAACAATCAGTACCTACTTGATTCAGTCATTGATCAACTACATGCACTGTAGTAAGGTTCTGATATTGAGAGAGATGATCCCAACATCATTCCCTACTATCATGCCCACTCACTCTGTACTGTAACATCATTCTTTGGGTGGAGATGGAACGGGCCTGGCCGGGGATGGAGCAGGGCTTACCCATCCCATCCCCATGCTGGCAAAGCTCCAGGGCTTTAAACAGAGAGATGACTGAACAGCCAGGCCCGTGGCAGCGGCAGCAGCTCGGGAATCAGACACTCACTCCTTTCATCTCCAGAGGAGGCCTTCGCAAATGGCACCCTTTTCCCTACGTTGTCCACTGCTTTTGACCAAAGCTCGGGCTCTATATAAGGAATAGGTTGGAAGGTGTCTCTGGTCCACTGGGTCAGGCTGAGGCTGCTGCAACACCCTCTAACAGGGTGGGGTGGGTGACTGCTCAGAGTCATAGGAATGGAAGCAGGCCTATCCAACAGATATCCATCTGTCATTTCATCATTACTGCTCTATTACTGTGTCATGTAGTCTTCCAGTTCTCCGGAGAGCAGTGCAGCAGGCAGCACATTTAAATAGTTCAATTGCCATGGAGTCAGGCAGCATGATTCACAGTGAGACTGAGATGGGTGTCAAAGATTTATGATGACTGGTCTAATACCAAATCTCTGCAACCAATGTGTTATTCGGATTCATGATTTGCATTGAGAAGTGTCAGGACAGCAGTGTTTTGTTGATCAGTGAGTCACACAAATAGGTCCCAAATGGCAGCCTATACCCTATAGGCTATGGTGCACTACTTTTGCAAAAGTGGTGCACTTAAAAGGGAGTAGGGTGCCATTTTGGATTCATTCCACAACCATGTGGACCAGCCACCTGCTGGCTGAGTGGAATGGTTCTGGACTGGCTCTGAGGCAGCAGGCTGCTTTCTGGCCCTGTATTCATAAACTATCTCAAAGAAGGAGTGCTGATCTAGGAACAGGTTTTCCCTATCCAGATCATTATGATCTGAAAGTCAAGACTGATCCTAGATCAGCACTCTGAGATGCATTATAAATACAGATAGTATTTTGTATAGTGCTTTATGAACACTTTGAGGTGATTCTGTAAAATGAAAAGCGCTTTACAAATGTAATAAATTATTATTGCCCCAGATGGAGAGATTGAAGAGAGGATACTACTTCCACTGTACAAACTAGTGCTGTTTTTCTAACAGAAATGTATCGAACTCCATGGAAGGAGGAGATTGGAATAAAGCCTCTGTGTCCTTGAAATGTAGGCTACTGCAGAGTGCGTTGTATTGGTGGCTTCTCACACAGAGACAGGGAGGTTGGGCTTCCCTGACTGTGTAACTTTCCTGCCTCAGGGTTTTAGTGGAAGATGGATGTTTCTCATTTTGACCTTCAGACAGAGTTTCATTTTGGCCTGCTGCTGCTTCTGCACTGATTAGGCCTATATTCAGACAGGAATCCAGCCAATCTCTTAACATCACTCTTTTCCCAGACACGCTTATCTTTTCTCTACTGTCGCTACACCACACTAAATGCATGCTACTCTGCCGGTCTTATCTGGAACTTGAACTATCTTGTGTCCTTTAAAAAAAAGCCCCTGACATCCATGGAGTGGTGCTTTGACTTCATGACTGCTGCCCTCTGCAGTCTGAAGGAGAGGAGATGGAGGGAGAGAGCGGGAGGAAGAGGAAGGGGGGGGAGAGAGAGGCGGAGAGAGAGCGAGAGTGAGCAGAGAGCGCTGCTGCTGAGCTAAGGCCACGGACAAAAAGTTCTCATCTCTGTGGTAGAGACCAGAAGTTAAGAGCAGCCTTAAGGGCAGTAAATAGCACGAGGCAGCAAAATAGTGTCCAGTTTATTAACAGTGAAAGGTCGTTCCAGGTGAATGTCGAAATCCAATGAATACTTACATTATCCACAAAGGTATTAACAAAATGAACCGACTCTGAATAGACAGTTTTGAATATAAGTGGGAAACCCAAGCCTCAATCAGGCCTACTCCTCCAAACCAACTATAGCAGGTTGGGGGTATACCAGGCTGTGGACAGTCTCCCCACACAGATGACATACCAGAGCTTAACTGAAGTTCACAGGTGAAACGGGTACCTTTATACCTATGACCCCTCCCTCTGGTCCATACCGTTAATCATGGAGCTCTTTTACATAAATCTGGAATTACAGCATGTAACGGCATCTTCATTGTACCCCCATTTACATAGTTAGGCTCTTAAACATTCCTGGCTTATCCTCAAAGCAGGAATACTTTCAATTGAATGAATATAGATGCATTTCAGAGCAATAGTTCTGCAGGCCAACAGGCGGCAAAACGTATCGTGCAGTCGCTCACCCGTGTGCGCTCCCCTTACGCACAGACATGGCGGACAAGAAGTCATAGAAGCGCCGAGACGCGAACTTCAAACACATTACAATATGGCAATAAACACTCTTCTTTCTCGTCAGTGCAGCGAGTGTTCATGTATCTCTGAACATCGCATGCACTTGGAAGATTGAAAAAGTGTCAAATACTGCATTTAAATATGAACCTGAAATGCCTCACAATGAGTGCAGCTTCACCAAACATTTCCTCGACACATAATTAGCCTTGCGCACTGTAAATACTCATGATATTGGCAAAAGAGGAAAAGAACAGCAGTATATACATTTAGGATACATGAATTACTAGATATATGGGGAAACAATTTAGAAGGTGAATTAAATAAATGATGGGTGTGTGGAGCTGTGCTGTGGGCTCGAGAGAGAGAGAGCTTGCATGAGACAACTGGGAGCAGCAGTTGTGGCAGCTGCACTTAGGCCATGCAGCATAAAATAGGCTTAGTTAGCACGGGCTACTCCTCAACCCGGGAAGTCAACTTTCAATATCCAGGTTTCAGTCATAAGACCCATAAGCCCCTACTTCAGCTGTCCTCAGCATATCGTCTACACAGGCTCGTTGACATTCCTCCTGCATCCAGCACTTGACATCAACAACATATGTATACGCACTCTATGACATGCGCTGATGTACAAAGGGCTTTAGAAATCCATTTGATTTTGATGACGATATGACGCCCTTGTAGAGGGAAGCGTCAATCAAAGCTATGTCTGAATGGGCCGGTACGTTGACTGTGGTGGTGGTCTTCTGTGTGTCCCGCCTCTCTCCTGGCCTGTTGGTTAGGTTTCCACAGGGTCCTGATGCCCGGCACAATCTAATAAGGCCGGTCGTGGGTAGCAAGAGTCGCAGGGAAAGCCTAAAGGAAGCAGCAGTGAGTCCACCACCGACGGAATGAGTGCTACAGCGACAGAGCAAGCCGACATCCTAACTGTGCTTGTCCTGGTCAAGGAACGATGGAAAGTGGTAAGTGTGTGTGTGTGTGTGTTTAAGCTTACGTCTGTGTGTCTCGCACCCTTAAGCTATGTCGTGTTTTCACCCCCTCTGCAAGCACCAATTCCTCACAACAAGGCTATCTTTGTCCTCCAGGCGTTGCTGAAACTCTCCCCTATGTCCCTATCTTCTCCGTCTCACCTACTGTCCTGGACAGTCTGGGGTCAACTCCCTTTGTGTGCAGTGCACATGCAGCTTTCTGTCACGAAGTGGAGTGGAACTTAATATAGCAGCAGAGCGGCTATTTGTAGCCACTCAGTGTGCTTTTCTCAGCACTCAGGCCTTGGCCGTGTCCCCCTGTCCTCTCCGCTCCACCAGGGCGTGGTGTGTGTGTGTGTGTGTGTGCTTGCTGGAGTTTGTGTGTGTGTGTGTGTGTGTGTGTGTGTGTGTACTTGCACGTGCGTGTGTGTGTAGCTGGGACTGGGCCTGGGAGGAATACTAGGCAGTAACAAAGTACAGCGCCATGGCTCCTCTTCCTGTGTATAGTACTGACTGAGATACTGATGTTACGTAACTCTGCCACTGCTAATCCATTTGAGATGAGCTGCTTCTGACACACACAATTGTGTGTGTGTGTGTAGGGGGTGGGGAAATGTGTGTGTGTGTGTGTAGGAGGTGGGGAAATGTGTGTATGTGTGGATACTGATAAGAGAGGGAGTAACATGTAAATATGTCTGTGGTAATGGGAAGGAGGAAGTTTGGAAGAGGAAGGGTGATGGGAAGATTTGAAAAATAAAATAATGAAGCCTATGTTTTCCACATTATGACATGCTGTTTTGACTTGGGATGTGTGTGTAGGCAAAGAAGATTGGTGGCGGGGGCTTCGGAGAGATCTACGAGGCGTTGGACCTGCTGACCAGGGTCAGCGTTGCTCTGAAGGTGGAGTCGGCACTGCAGCCCAAACAGGTCCTCAAGATGGAGGTGGCTGTCCTCAAGAAACTCCAGGGTAAGACAGCAATTACCTGCACTTAACCTGCCCTCTGGCTTCTGCCCCCTGCCCACCCTACACTAAACTCAACCACAACCCCCTGCCCTGCCCTAAACTCAATCACAACCCCCTGCCCTAAACTCAACCACAACCCCCTGCCCTAAACTCAACCACAACCCCCTGCCCTGCCCTAAACTCAACCACAACCCCCTGCTCTGCCCTAAACTCAACCACAACCCCCTGCCCTAAACTCAACCACAACCCCCTGCCCTAAACTCAACCACAACCCCCTGCCCTGCCCTAAACTCAACCACAAGCCATCTGCCCTAAACTCAACCACAAGCCCCCTGTCCTAACCTCAACCACATACTCCCTGCCCAAAACTCAACTACCTCGGCCGTAAACTCAACCTCTCCTAACCAGACCAGTAGTAATTTCAAAGTAGACATTTAACCTAATGTAATCTCAATAAATTGAATTTATATTTTCTTAAAGGTACATGCTCTATTTTATAAGGCAAGGTGATACTGACACTGAAGGATAATATGTAGAGATGGAAAGAGAGAAAACAAGGAAGTGTTGGCAGCGGGGATACAGGACACAGAGTGTAAAAGGGCATCACTACTGCTGTGTTTAGGGGGCTCCCGAGTGGTGCAGTGGTCTAAGGCACTGCATCTCAATGCTTGCGGCATCACTACAGACACCCTGGTTCGAATCCAGGCTGTATCACAACGGTCGTGATTGGGAGTCCACAGGGCGGCGCACAATTGGCCCAGCGTCGTCTGGGTTTGGCCGTTGTAGGCCGTCATTGTAAATAAGAATTTGTTCTTAACTGACTTGCCTAGTTAAATAAGGTTACATTTCTAAATGTAAATGACCCTAGCCTGGCTTCAAATCAAACTCCTGATAAAATCCTCCTTCATAGCAGCAGATCCACAGACCAATTAGGAGAGGAGTTCCTTTGGGGGGCATTTTGTTTTCTTTTTCTTACTTCCTCTCTCTTCTCCCTGGCCTTCTTCCCCTCTGTCTGTCTTTCTGTTTCTCTCTCTCTGCTCTCTTTTTGTAATTTTCTTGTTTTCCCTCTCTTCCTTCTCCCTGCCCTTTTCCCCTCTCTGCCATTTTTTTTTTAGCTCGTTCCCGAAAATCAATGGTCTGAGAAGGATCATGTTTGCTTTCTAATGGTTGTGTGTCCGTGTGTGAGTGTGTGTGTGTGTGTGTGTGTATAATGGTTGTGTGCTAGAGGATTATGGTTCTATAGCGTCCTGAGGGAAAGAGGATGTAACTTGAAACGTGCTCAACTCTTCCCGTTCTCCCATCCCCCAACATGTTTCCTCGAGCCTCTTTTTCTCAACAGACATTGACTGAAAGGCTTAAAGGAAGCCTTTGTAGATTATTTTATGGGAGAAAAAACATGTATGGTAGGCCTTCTCACACTTCTCGAGCATTTGTACGCCGTCAAATATAATGATGCCGGGAATGGGAGGAGGAAAAGGACGAGAGAGAGAGAGGGAAGATGTGGTCGAGAATGTAGTGAAAGATTGAGTGTACGGGAGAGTAAGAGTGGGGTCTCTCCCTGTGCTGAAGGGTGTGGCCGGAGTCGGGCTGTGCGGCAGAGTCCCCTGAGACGTGCACACACACACACACACCATAAATCAGCATGGGCCACGGGCAAGCTGTCAGAGGCGAGTTGTGGGCTGGTTGGGGGGGGGGGGGGGGGGCAGTGGAGCACATTGGATGGCCAGTAGAAATACAGTGGGGCAAAAAAGTATTTAGTCAGTCACCAATTGTGCAAGTTCTCCCACTTAAAAAGATGAGAGAGGCCTGTAATTTTCATCATAGGTACATTTCAACAGTGTACTAGACAGTGTTGACAGACAAAATGAGAAAAAAAATCCAGAAAATCACATTGTAGGATTTTTAATGAGTTTATTTGCAAATTATGGTGGAAAATAAGTATTTGGTCACCTACAAACAAGCAAGATTTCTGGTTCTCACAGACCTGTAACTTCTTCTTTAAGAGGCTCCTCTGTCCTCCACTTGTTACCTGTATTAGTGGCACATGTTTGAACTTGCTATCAGTATAAAAGACACCTGTCCACAACCTCAAACAGTCACACTCCAAACTCCACTATGGCCAAGACCAAAGAGCTGTCAAAGGACACCAGAAACAAGATTGTAGACCTGCACCAAGCTGGGAAGACTGAATCTGCAATAGGTAAGCAGCTTGGTTTGAAGAAATCAACTGTGGGAGCAATTATTAGGAAATGGAAGACATACAAGACCACTGATAATCTCCCTCGATCTGGGGCTCCACGCAGGATCTCACCCCGTGGGGTCAAAATGATCACAAGAACGGTAAGCAAAAATCCCAGAACCACACGGGGGGACCTAGTAAATGACCTGCAGAGAGCTGGGATCAAAGTAACAAAGCCTACCACCAGTAACACACTACGCCGCCAGGGACTGCAGTGCCAGACGTGTCCCCCTGTTTAAGCCAGTACATGTCCAGGCCCGTCTGAAGTTTGCTAGAGAGCATTTGGATGATCCAGAAGAAGATTGGGAGAATGTCATATTGTCAGATGAAACCAAAACATAACTTTTTGGTAAAAACTCAACTCGTCGTGTTTGGAGGACAGTCACACTCCAAACTCCACTATGGCCAAGACCAAAGAGCTGTCAAAGGACACCAGAAACAAGATTGTAGACCTGCACCAAGCTGGGAAGACTGAATCTGCAATAGGTAAGCAGCTTGGTTTGAAGAAATCAACTGTGGGAGCAATTATTAGGAAATGGAAGACATACAAGACCACTGATAATCTCCCTCGATCTGGGGCTCCACGCAGGATCTTACCCCGTGGGGTCAAAATGATCACAAGAACGGTAAGCAAAAATCCCAGAACCACACGGGGGACCTAGTAAATGACCTGCAGAGAGCTGGGATCAAAGTAACAAAGCCTACCACCAGTAACACACTACGCCGCCAGGGACTGCAGTGCCAGACGTGTCCCCCTGTTTAAGCCAGTACATGTCCAGGCCCGTCTGAAGTTTGCTAGAGAGCATTTGGATGATCCAGAAGAAGATTGGGAGAATGTCATATTGTCAGATGAAACCAAAATGTAACTTTTTGGTAAAAACTCAACTCGTCGTGTTTGGAGGACAAAGAATGCTGAGTTGCATCCAAAGAACACCATACCTACTGTGAAGCATGGGGGTGGAAACATCATGCTTTGGGGCTGTTTTTCTGCAAAGGGACCAGTGGACACGGACGACTGATCCGTGTAAATGAAAGAATGAATGGGGCCATGTATCGTGAGATTTTGAGTGAAAACCTCCTTCCATCTGCAAGGGCATTGAAGATGAAACGTGGCTGGGTCTTTCAGCATGACAATGATCCCAAACACACCACCCGGGCAACGAAGGAGTGGCTTCGTAAGAAGCATTTCAAGGTCCTGGAGTGGCCTAGCCAGTCTCCAGATCTCAACCCCATAGAAGTCTTTGGAGGGAGTTGAAAGTCTGTGTTGCCCAGCAACAGCCCCAAAACATCACTGCTCTAGAGGAGATCTGCATGGAGGAATGAGACAAAATACCAGCAACAGTGTGTGAAAACCTTGTGAAGACTTACAGAAAACGTTTGACCTCTGTCATTGCCAACAAAGGGTATATAACAAAGTATTGAGATAAACTTTTGTTATTGATCAAATACTTATTTTCCACCATAATTTGCAAATAAATTCATTAAAAATCCTACAATGTGATTTTCTGTATTTTTTTCCCTCATTTTGTCTGTCATAGTTGAAGTGTACCTATGATGAAAATTACAGGCCTCTCTCATCTTTTTAAGTGGGAGAACTTGCCCAATTGGTGTCTGACTAAATACTTTTTTGCCCCACTGAATACACATGCTGTATCAGATTGAGGTTAGATGATGGTTAGATTAGATAATGCTTGATCGTTTTATCAAATCTATTCTATTCAATTTGAATTGTATTCCATTCTCCCCCAGGTAAAGACCACGTGTGTCGCTTTGTTGGGTGCGGCCGCAATGATCGCTTCAACTACGTGGTGATGGAGCTTCAGGGTCGTAACCTGGCCGACCTGCGGCGGAGTATGACGCGGGGCACCTTTACAATCAGCACCACCCTGAGACTGGGACGACAGATACTAGAAGCTATAGAGAGCATCCACTCTGTTGGCTTCCTGCACCGAGACATCAAACCGGTGAGACGGGGTCAGAGGTGTGTGTGTGTGGGGGGGGGGGGGGGGTTAGGGCTATTGCGGTGACCGTTTTACCCGCCACACCGGCAGTCATGACCGCAGTAAAATCCTAGGTGACTGTTGAGTCACGGTAATCTCCTCTTATGCACTCAGGACACATGTCGGTAGTACCCAACTTGCTAACGATCATCAGGTCACTAATGGCCTGGTACTCAGGTCTCTGTTGTCCCTCTAACCACTCTGACATCAATGCAAATACAATTGAAAATCACGTCAAACACTAATCATCAAAACAGTATGTGCTTTTAAAACTTACATCACTGTGATTGATCACTTTGAAGAAAGAAGTTCAACAACAGGTTGAAACTGAGTGGAAAACGTGGTCGTTGTGGATGTTGTGTTAAAGCCCAACGCAAGGAAATGGACAACGCTTTCTAAGGTGATGATTCATTTAGAACACTCATATGCATATTAGAGCTTATGCGTACGCAATATGCATAGGCATACTGTATATATGATCCCAAGCCCGTTAAAAAATGTAAATAATGATTGTGCTGTTATACAATGCATAGCCTACCGCATATTACACATGTCAGAAAAACATACAAAAAATACTGATTTAATATTTCGTTGCTACATCATTTATAGGACCTGTTTCAAATGATAGCTTTTATGCTCAACATAGCCACTTCATATGTGCACTCTCGCTCCGGAATGGGAAAAATATCCTTTCTATTTTATTCAGCTAAGTTCAATTCTATTCTTGTTACTATACAATCATATAATATTGTCACGCGCTCCCTCTCTGGCCTTTAGGTCACCAGGCTGCTCGTTAGGGCGCACACCTGTCACCAGCGGTACGCACATAATGACACTCACCTGGACTCCATCACCTCCTTGATCACCTGCCCTTTATATCACTCTCTTTGGTTTCTTCCCCAGTCGTCATTGTTCCTGTTTCATGTCGGTGTGCTGTTCGTGTTTCTTGTTTTGTTCATTTATTTATTAAATGTTTTCACTCCCTGAACTTGCTTCCCGACTCTCAGCGTACATCGTTACAAATATAAAATAATGGCACGGGACTTGTACAAATATCTAGTCTGCTAAATGAACAAGCGTACAGCCTAAGGGCATGGAGCATAGCCAGATAACATACAGTAGGCCAAATCATATACTGTTTTTCTAAAAATACATTCTCTTTATGTCGTAATGTTTCTTTAGACCTGCCTAAAATAGTTATTGTGATGTTGTATTTTCAAATGATTTAATATGCTTTTTTTAAATGTAGATTTTTCTGGACGGTCTGCATCAGTGGCTTATATGCGGCTTGTATGTGTGGAGGCCTGGAGATGCTAAACATGTTCATGTTAATTAATGGTCCGTTACCATGAGACCGGCAGACTTTAGCATGGCAATAACCGGCTGCCAAAATGTCATGACCGCCACAGCCCTATGAGCGGGTATGACTTTTTGGAAAAAAGAGATGTATATCTGTGTTGGTGAAGAGAATCAGACTGATAGTTGTTATTTAAATCCTCTCTCTCTCTCTCTCTTTCTCTCTCTCTCTCTCTCTCTCTCTCTCTCTCTCTCTCTCTCTCTCTCTCTCTCTCTCTCTCTCTCTCTCTCTCTCTCTTTCTCTTTCTTCTTCTTCTTCTTCTTCTTTCCCCATCTCTCTCCTAGTCCAACTTTGCCATGGGCCGTTTCCCCAGTACCTGTAGGACCTGCTACATGCTGGACTTTGGTCTAGCTCGCCAGTTTACTAACTCCTGCCAAGAGGTCCGACCGGTAAGCGTCTGTGGTGTTGAGTGTGATTAGACACTGGGGGGGCGGTTTTTCCGGACACAGATTAAGCCTAGTGCTAGACTAAAAAGCATGTTTAATGAGGAATCTCAATTGAAATAGCTTCTTTAGTCCAGGACTAGGTTTCTATCTATGTCCGGGAAACTGGCTGTGTCTGTTTGTTTGTCATGTAAGATTCCTACTGTGTTAGTCGTCCAGCAGCTTGTGAAGTCTCTCTTTCTCCCCCAGCCACGACCAGTAGCAGGGTTCAGAGGTACAGTCCGCTACGCGTCCGTCAATGCACACAAGAACAAGGAGATGGGTCGGCATGACGACCTGTGGTCTCTCTTCTACATGCTGGTGGAGTTCATGGTTGGCCAGTTGCCATGGAGAAAGATCAAAGACAAGGTAAGCATCTAGCTTGAACATTCCATCATGTACACCAACCAATCAGCAGTCTCTGAAACAATAGTCAGGCTACAGACGTACACGACTCGTAGTGGCAACATTACCTTTAGCTAAACACTAACTTATGTCACAGCTCTGACGTCACTGCATAGGAATGTACTCGTTCTCCTGTGTGCATAGATAAAAAATAGTTCCACTGTAACATGTGTGAACCCTCCCCAGGAGCATGTAGGGAAGCTGAAGGACACCTATGACCACAGGCTCATGCTGAAACACCTGCCTGCTGAGTTCACTGTCTTCCTGGATCACATCTCTAACCTGGACTACTTCACCAAACCAGACTATCAGGTAACTGTGTGGGCGGGTGGTAACATGACATATCTCTCTCCCTGAGCCTACTGCATGTGTGTGTATACAGTACCTGTATCTTTGAACTGTTTACAACTAAGCACTGTGTTAGTTCCATGTGTGTCAATATACAGGAAGTCACAGTTAGGGCTGTTGCGGTGACCGTATTACCGCCGCGCTGGTGGTCACGAGTCGTGAAGGCAGTCAAATTTCACGTGACCGTTTAGTCACGGTAATTAGGCTTCTCCAAGCTCTGATGCTGCTGGTGATTGTTAGTAGCCTACCAAACGTGGTAACTGTGGCACTCTATTGTCCCTCTAATCACTCTGACATCAATGCAAATGTCTTTGAAAATCGAATCAAACACTTCATGAGCTGATGTAGCGCAACATTTCAATAGGCTATGCAGTTGTGTGAGATAACAGAGTGATGGCTTCTACTTAGGAGGAGGATACGTTTTCTATAGGCTAGGCCTACTGTATTTTTTTATATATTTTTTTTACTTTCCTAATATTAAGCACACTGCTTCTCTTTACAACAGGAGTATAGCCTTCCTGACTGGCATGAAAATCAACCATGGGGAAAACTGTCCTCCATTCACTATTCAAGTGGATAGATGATGTGTATTTTTTCCCACTGTCCCTGTTTCGAGACAGGTACACGATAATGGTCCATTCTAAATCAAAACAAATGTCACACATATATTATTTAGTGTAGGTAAAGACACGATTAAATCGAGAATAGTCTGATGGGTGACAATATTAGCCCATCACTTGTGAATGATGCCCAGCATAAGAAACAATGTATTTTCTTACGACATTTTCGAATCATAGTCGCACACCTCATGTAGCCTAGCCCGTTGACCTATATGTTTTAATAAGGTTTGTACCACAACTAAAGTGGATCGAGCCTGCAATACATAAGCAGCGCGTGAGTTTCAAGTTTGGGGAAGATCATTTTCACCATAAAAATGCACCTTCATAATAAAAGCATTACATTCATAATCGCATTTGCGGTCACTTTTGATAATGGTGTTTTCCGCTCATGCAACATTCGCGCTTATAGCCTACTACCGTGTGCGCATTTGCTGCGCTTATAATGTGAAGAAATAGCCTAATAGTTGATCAACATTTTAAGTTAAACGTTCTGATCTGTTGCGTCAGCCACATTGCGTAAAAAAAGCTTTTTTTATGCTAGTGGTTATATTCATTTGGGATCTATCGCATCCCACAGCAGTCCCAGACTATGTTTGGAATATTGATTTATTGCACAGAATAGAATAGGTCGCCCTTTTGTACTATGGGAGATAGTAGATTGACATAGGCAAGTATTTTTGCTGTTCTTTAGGCCTACTCATCTTGTTGGCAGATGAAAGGTAAACGTGGACAGTTCTTCCAATATCTTCAATATGCACCTCGGAATTGGATAAGGAGGCGAGCAGTTACGTCCCCGATTTGTCTGTCTTCACTTGTAGCCTGTGAGAAAGACCCAATCACATGATGGAGCGCGCAGCACTCAGCGAGAAGAGTACAATGGCCTCTGGCCGCAAAAGGCATGGATTTTTTTAGGGTGCATTACCTCCACACAAAGGGGACGCCACCGTGAAATTCTAGGCATTATCAAGTGCTTGTCAAATTGGGAATGAGTGACTGAGAGCTCATGCCTTTCAAGCAACTTTTTTCAAATCATCATTAGAGTCTCATCATGCAGCCTTACAATGTATTAAAGATCTAAACATATAGCTCAAAGTTTGCAGAACACCTAAAGTACATTAACTCTAAATTAAGCGTATAGGAGTACCAATTTATTTGTTAACCATTCAATACAGAATAGCCACATGTGCGCACTCCCTCAAATAATTTGGAGAAAATATCCTTTCTATTTTATTCAGCTTTTTTAAATTGTATTCTTCAAACTATAAAATAATGCTACGGAATTCTAAGCAAAGCATTTGACAAAGCCAGAGAAGGACCTAACATAAGGACAACTCATAGTATGCTATTCTTTTCTTCTGAAATAGACCACATTTTCTTCATATCACGCTTCTTTAGACCTGTTTAAAATAAATAATGGATTTATTGTGAAGGTGTAGGCTTCAACACTGAAGCATGCATGAGAACACCAGCTGTTCCGGACGACTGTGTGATCATTCTCTCCATAGCCGATGTGAGCAAGACCTTTAAACAGGTCAACATTCACAAAGCCGCGGGGCCAGAAGGATTACCAGGACATGTACTCAAAGCATGCGCGGACAAACTGGCAAGTGTCTTCACTGACATTTTCAATGTCTCCCTGGCCGAGTCTGTAATACCTATCTATGTTTCAAACAGACCACCATAGTCCCTGTGCCCAAGGAAGCGAAGGTAACCTGCCTAAATGATTACCGCCCCGTAGCACTCATGTCGGTAGCCATGAAGTGCTTTGAAAGGCTGGTCATGGCTCACATCAACACCATCATGCCAGAAACCCTAGACCCACTCCAATTCGCATACTGCCACAACAGCTCCACAGATGATGCAATCTCTTCTGCACTCCACACTGCCCTTTCCCACCTGGACAAAAGGAACACCTATTTGAGAATGCTTTTCATTGACTACAGCTCAGCGTTCAACACCATAGTACCCACAAAGCTAAGGACCTGGGACTAAACACCTCCCTGAAGTGGAGCGGGTCGAGAGTTTCAAGTTCCTTGGTGTCCACATCACCAACAAACTATAACGGTCCAAACACACCAAGACAGTTGTGGAGAGGGCATGACAACACCTTTCCCCTCCCCTCAAGTGACTGAAAAGATTTGTCATGGGTCCCCAGATCCTCAAAGTTCTACAGCTGAACCATCGAGAGCATCTTGACCGGTTACATCACTGCCTGGTATAGAAACTGCTCGGCATCTGACCCTAATGGCACTACAGAGGGAAGTGGGTTCAGCCCGTACATCACTGGGGCCAAGCTTCCTGACATCCAGGACATATATACTAGGCGGTGTCAGAGGAATGCCCAGACTCCAGTCAGCCGTCATAGACTGTTCTCTTTGCTACCACACAGCAAACGGTACCGGAGCACCAAGTATAGGACCAAAAAGCTTCTTAACAGCTTCTACCCCCAAGCCATAAGACTGCTGAACAACTAATCAAATGGCCACCCAGCCCTATTCACAGTCAATTGTTGTCTACAGAATAAAGACAGAATAAAGAAGGATTTTTAAGCCTTGAGACAATTGAGAGATGGATTGTGTATGTAAAAAATGGAAGTGCCTTTGAACAGGATATGGTAGTAGGTGCCAGGCGCACCAGTTTATGTCAAGAACTGCAATGCTCCTGGGTTTTTCACACTCAACAGTTTCCTGTGTGTATCAGAAATGGTCCACCACTCAAATGGCATCCAGCCAACTTGACACAGCTCTGGGAAGCATTGGAGTCAACATGGACCAGTATCCCTGTGGGGTGCGCAACTCAATATTAGGAAGTTGTGCCTTATGTTTGGTATACTCAGTGTCTTTTTGCAGAATGACTGATTGTCTACATAATCTTGGATTGTCTTCAAAATGTCATAGCAATGAGTGTCTGAATGTCTGATCCCTCTTGGAGTACTAAGTATCAGTCAGCCAGTCAGTCTGTGATGTCGTACAAGTCCTTAGGTATCTCAGGATATTACATCATGTGACTTCCTGTTGTGTTGTAGCTGCTGATGTCAGTGTTTGACAACAGTATGAAGACCTACAACGTGGTGGAGAATGACCCGTATGACTGGGAGAGGACTGGGTCTGATGGCACTCTGAGCATCAACGCCACAGCCACCACACCACAGCACCACACACGCCTCACACCTGCACACATGGGGTAAGAGACTGGGAATCATGGACTAGCTGTTTGAAAGTCCACTGAGGGTTTAGGGGTTTCTTGTTTCTTTCACAATCACACACTGGTTTTAAAAACAACTATCACTTCTTTACAGAATGAATGAATGAATCTACCTGTTGAATGAATGGATGAATCTTCCAGTTGCTGTCAGTTAGTGACACCATAGTAACCTCTACTCTATGATTCCAGAATGGCGAATGCGTCCCTGGTCCCTGGGGACCTGGCGAGGGAGAACACGGATGACGTGCTGCAGGACGAGCAGCTCAGTGACAATGGGGAGAACAACCCTCCTCCAGAACGCCTCCCTGGATCCCCCAGCATGCCCCGGGCCAACCAGGAAGCTGACGTCTGGGAGATGCTGGACCATGACCGCAACCGCATCAAGACAGCTGTCTGGAAGGTAAACACACACACACACACACGTGAACACACACACGTGAACAGACCCACACACACATACACACCAGCACACATGTATACACACACCCATATCCTTTACCACTCCATCCCCTGGTTCCATCCCCACCAGGCAGCCACAGAGGAGGAGCACAGCAACAACCAGGGGGGTCTCCAGAGCCCACACGCCAACCCCAGTCTGGGCTCTCCTGTCCGGGTACACTCTGAGATGGTGGGGGCCTCCGGGCAGGACGGTGGTGGTCCTCTGCTCAGGAAGCTTCGTAACATCCACAGCTTTGAGCTGGACAGGAGGTTGACCCTAGAGGCCAAGCCCAGCCCTGAACGCTTCCTGGAGGCATGGTCAGTACCCTTACTAACCCCCTGTATCTCTATGCTTCTACACTATTACTTACAACCAGGAATGGGACTTAGCTGAGAAATAAATATATTAGCACTAGAAAGCTGGGATCCTCCTCTTTCTAGTAGCAACCATCAGTACTCTGCTTTCACACAGGATTGCATGTAGAAATCTCTGGGCTTATAAGAACACTTATTTCACTTCACACGTCAACCCGTTTGAGGAGCAGCCTCTCACTGCGTGACAGGTGATATTCTACCTAAACTCTGTATGCCATGGGCTCTCTAACCCAGTTCCTGCAGCTACCTAGTGATTCATTTTGGGAAACTAAGTGAAATCTGTTTGGGAACATCGACAGAAATGTTTTCCCAACTAAATATATTTTATTAAGCTGTTGACAGCCCCTCTCTCTTTACGCGCTTGGGAAAGGAATGAACAAATTCACTATAGACAAACTACTCTGTAAGCCACCCTGCGCAATCCGTGAACCAACATCATCGACTTGGCCTATACATTCTCTCCCAGACTCATGGATAGAACATTTGGAGCGTAGCATAAGGTAACCAGGCCATCCAGTATGCATAATAACACAGTCCACGCTCAAAGGTGATTACTAGAGTTTTGTTGAATTTTGTATATTAGGCTATTGCCTAATATAGCACAATTGTTATTTTAATTCAGGCTTGTTGGGGGGGGATTGAGTATAAACTCTAAAATGCAATGGACTTGCAACTTCTTAAATGCTGAGAATGAATCACCACTTTAGTAAGCGTCCATTTCACTGTATCCAATTGGTAGTTACAGTCTTGTCTCATTGCTGTAACTCCCGTACGGACGTGGGAGAGAGCTGTGCGTCCTCTGAAACACAACCCAACCGAGCCGCACTGCTTCTTGACACAATGCCCACTTAACCCGGAAACCAGCCGCACCAATGTGTCGCGATGGGACAAGGACATCCCTGCCGGCCAAACCCTCCCCTAATCCGGACGACACTGGACCAATTCTGCGCCGCCCCAGAACCTGGACTCGAACCCAGAATCTCTAGTGGCACAGCTAGCACTGCTAGACCACTGCGCCACTCGGGAGGCCCTAGATGATAAGTGTTTGTGATTTTCAATTGTATTTGCATTGATGTCAGAGTGGTTAGAGGGACAACAGAGACCTGAGTACCAGACCATTAGTGACCTGATGATCGTTAGAGAGTTGGGTACTTCCAACGCATCAGTGCCATTCATGTCAAAGCGCATAGGAGATTACCGTGACTCAAACGGTCACGTGGAATTTGACTGCGGTCATGACTGCAGGTGTGGAGGTAATACAGTCACCACAACAGCCCTACTCCTGTCCTGTCTTCTCTGAATGCCCTGACTGTAAGTCGCTCTGCATAAGAACACCTGCCAAATGACTAACATGTTAATGTCTTTCTCTCTCTCCAGCTCAGTGAAGCAGCAGGGTTGTGGGCAGCAGCAGCAGGAGAAGGGGTCTGAGGTGGGCCAGGGTGTGTCTGTACCTGCTGTTGGTGCCACAGCTCTAGGTCGAGCTGGTGGTTCTGACCGAGTCTGGCACTACGACGAGGAGTTCATATCTGGTGGTGGCACCAATGGTAGCTCACCCAAACCTGTCTCCCCTCACTCCCCTGGCTCCCTGGAGCAAGGCGAGGGGGCACCCAGCAGCGGAGGCTTCGTGGCCCTCAACCTGAGCTCCGGCAGGGGTGAGGTGGACTCCAGGGAGTGGGTGATGGTGGAGAGGCCCAGCGAGTCCCCAGGGACTGGAACTGGGGCGAAGGCTACGACCAGCCCCTCTGAGGAGGAAGAAGAGGACCTGGAGGTGCTGGAGGTACCCCTGGGGGCAGGCCAGGGGTCAAGGGAGAGCCCAAGTCCTGGTCAGGTCCATGGGGACAGGAATGGGAACCTCCAGGGGTCACCAGGGTCCAGGACAGGACCCCCTAGAGTGGACAGGCTGGAGCTGAGTGTGGGACACCCGGGAAGCGTGCCCCCCATCACCCCGACTAGCCCTGCTGAGGGCCTGGCTGAGGGAGTACTCACACAGGTAAGGACCTCGTGGACTTGTATTACACGGTTCACTGTAACACACTCCGCTATTTTATTACATACCTCACTGTAACACACTTCACTATTATATTACATACCTCACTGTAACACACTTCACTATTATATTACATACCTTACTGTAGCACACTTCACAATTATATTACATACCTCACTGTAAAACACTTCACAAGTCTATTACATACCTCACTGTAACACACTCCGCTATTATATTACATACCTCACTGTAACACACTTCACTATTATATTACATACCTTACTGTAGCACACTTCACAATTATATTACATACCTCACTGTAAAACACTTCACAAGTCTATTACATACCTCACTGTAACACACTCCGCTATTATATTACATACCTCACTGTAGCACACTTCACTATTACATACCTCACTGTAACACACCTCACAATTGTATTACATACCTCACTGTAACACACTTCACTATTACATACCTCACTGTAACACACTCCACTATTACATACCTCACTGTAACACACTCCACTATTATATTACGTACCTCACTGTAACACACTTCACTATTACATACCTCACTGTAACACATTTCACAATTATATTACATACCTCACTGTAACACACTTCACTATTATATTACATACCTCACTGTAACACACTTCACTATTACATTATTTACCTCACTGTAACACACTTCACTATTATATTACCTATCTCACTGTAACACACATCACTATTACATACCTCACTGTAACACACTTCACTATTATATTACATACCTCACTGTAACACACTTTAATATTACATACCTCGCTGTAATTCACTTCACTATTATATTACATACCTCACTGTAACACACTTCACAATTATATTACATACCTCACTGTAACACACTTCACTATTATATTACATACTTCACTGTAACACACTTCACTATTATATTACATACCTCACTGTAACACACTTCACTATTATATTACATACTTCACTGTAACACACTTCACAATTATATTACATACCTCACTGTAACACACATCACTACTACATACCTCACTGTAACACACTCCACTATTACATACCTCACTGTAACACACTTCACAATTATAATACATACCTCACTGTAACACACTTCACTATTATATTACATACTTCACTGTAACACACTTCACAATTATATTACATACCTCACTGTAACACACATCACTACTACATACCTCACTGTAACACACTTCACTAGTATATTACGTACCTCACTGTAACACACTTCACTATTATATTACATACCTCACTGTAATACACATCACTATTACATACCTCACTGTAACACACTTCACTATTATATTACATACCTCATTAGCTCACTTCACTATTATATTACATACCTCACTGTAATACACATTACTATTACATATCTCACTATAACACACTTCACTTTTATATTACATACCTCACTGTAACACACTTCACAATTATATTACATACCTCACTGTAACACACTTCACAATTATATTACATACCTCACTGTAACACACATCACTATTACATACCTCACTGTAACACACTTCACTATTATATTACATACCTCATTAGCTCACTTCACTATTATATTACGCACCTCACTGTAACACACTTTACTATTACATATCTCGCTGTAACACACTTCACTATTATATTACGCACCTCACTGTAACACACTTTACTATTACATATCTCGCTGTAACACACTTCACTGTTATATTACATGCTTAACTGTAATACACGTCACTATTAAATACCTCACACAGGTAAAGACATATCATGCAATGTTTACTGAAAGTGTAATACACCTTACACAGAACTAGACACGGTAGGATGCTTCATTCATCTGGGTCAACAGTAGCATCTTGCTGTGGATTGAAGTGAAATGTGATTGTGATCACTAATGTCATGTGAGCTTGTTTCTTTTCTTGTGTGAGCTTGGTAAAACTACAGATACTCCTCAGACAATGGTTTTGTTTGAGAGTGGCTGTTGCTTGAAAGGGCACTTTGATTTGCATTTGATATCATTATTTGCTCTTTATTTACAACTTTCATTTGCTATGTTGATTTTTCTACTCTTGAATTCTTGTCCTGGGTTGACCCTTTCACAAACGGTGCTATATGAAGTAATAGATTGTACACTGACTCATGCGATTCCTCTAAGGAGACGTTTTAGATCTCAGGATTCCTCCCACCTCGCCGTCCACTCCCTCAAAGTTTTAAATATATGCTATACTCCTCCTTTCTCACCCCCACCCCCATGCCAATCCGCCCATTTCCCCCACACTACCCTCTCTCCACACCTTCAACTCTTCCTATTTCTCTCCCCGCACTCTACCTGTTCAAACCATCCCTGCTCTTTCACCACCTTCCCTCTCTTTTCACCCTCCCTCTCATCACCTCTCACTCCACACTTCCTCTCCTCCTCTCCTCTCCTCTCCTCTCCCATCCTCTGTCCCTCCCTCCTTCCCTCTCCCACCTCCTCCCGTACTCTTAGCTCCCCACCTCTCCTCCTTCCCTGCCCGAGGAGGTTTTGGCCAGGACGTCCAGTCCTCTGTTCCTGCGTTCCCCCAGCCCGCACACCCAGACCCTCCTCACCACACTGTCGGACCCCCTGCACCAAAGGGACCCTCCTGGAATGAGGCACAGCTATTCAGCCAACCACCAACAGCACCTCCTCCGTCCCACCTCCTGTTCCTCCTGCCACGCCTCCCTACCTCCACCACCTCACCCCGGTTCCGCCCGTAACCAATCGCCCACCGGGCGCAGGAAACTGCCCGCGATCCCGGCGGGTGCCGCCAACAGCAGGTTCCCTTCCGTTATACGCATCACACGTGCCCAACTTCAGCAGGTGATGATCACGCCGCCCACTCCGCCCTGAGGCCACTAACCAATCAGTCGTCTCTATCTTAACCATAACACACCGCCTACCTTCCTCCCTCAGCTATTAGTTTCTTCCTGTCCTTTTTTACAAGTTTTGTTTGGTTGTTCTGCTTCTTTTTTGTTTCCTTTTGCTGCTAGTGCGTTTGTTTGGCTGTTGTGTTGTTGTGTTGTCATCAGGCAGGCTGCTCTCTCCAGGGAACAGCAGATCATTGTGATGCAGACTGAGCACGCTCAGATCAATGTGTCCTCGTGTCAAGGGAAGGAATTCGGTCAATTCTATTTCAATTCCTTTTCATTTCAGAATGTAAACGGAAATTGCACTTCCACTTTTCTTGATTGAAAAGCGATGTTGAACATTGGAATTTGAATGTCAGTTTACTTCCTGAATTGACTGAATTGAGTCCAACCTTGCTCAGGGAGCTTTCTGATTGGAGTATGTGTGTGTTTAGAATGTGGAGCCATGACAACAGGTTACGTGACAGTAACTTTTGTTTTGGTGATTGTCTCTGTCTTTTGTCCTTTCCTCTTCTCCTGTTCGCTCTTTCTTTTCTAAAAACTCAACCTGACCCTCTCTTTCTCTCATTTGTAGTCCCATGCATGGTTGTGTAAATGTTTTTGTTCTTATTGCAGACCTGGGTCAAATACATGTGTCAAATACTTGAGGGGTACTTAGTTTAGCTTTCCAGGTACAATGGAATAGTCCCAAAACTCCAAGTTAAATAAAATACATTATCTATACTATTTGACCCAGATCTGTCTTGTTGCTGGTTTGATACTGACTAACAACTTAACTGACATTTCCTTGATCTTAATTAAATCTTTTCACATGATCTCTTACAATGTTGCCATTTGACTCTATTTCTCTCTCTCTCTGTCTCTCTCCGTCTGTCTTTCTCCCTCTCCCCATCTCTATCTGTAGTTGACAGCTCAGCGGTCCCAGTCAGGCTCAGACAGTGCTCCACATTGCCTCCTGCTGGAGAGACGAGGTGAAGCCGCAGCTGAGGCCAAGCAGCCGCAGGATAATACTGCTACCGCTAATATCCACTCCTCCCAGGGCCAGGAGCGCCTGCCCACCCCTAACCATACCTTTACCCAGCCTGGCAGCCAGCCCGCCAGTCCCACCACTCTGGATGACCTCCTGGCAGATACCCTGGTCAACGGAGGAGACACCAACACCCAGACCCATACCAAAGCCCACAGTCCTGTGCCAAGCCGAATGTCTTCTCCTCACTCCCCTCGCTCTCCCGTTTCTCCTAATTCTCCCCGTTCTCATTCTCCACGCTCCCCCCGCTCCCCCCACAGCCCAGTATTAGGGCTAGTCAACGGCCATCTCTCTCCCCCAGCTTACGGCCAGGGGGATGGCAGCAGTGGAGCCTTCCCAGAGCTGAAGGACCATGAGAGTGACCAGCCCCGGCCAGATAGGGGAGATGGGGTGGAGACCAGTGACCCAGCCCCAGCACTAACCCCCTCCTCCCTGCCCTCCGCCCCCCGTAGGAACCCCTCCCGCAGGCTGAGCCGTATCCCTGTCCTGGAACCCTCCAGTCTGCTGGACCTCCTCCCCACTCCTGGCTCTGCCATGGAGAAGCTGCTTCAGAAGAAAGCCCACCACCACCAGGGAGGAGGCCACCACCCAGCCCCCTCTCCCACAGCCTCTCCCTCTCTCTCCCACCGCGGCTCCATGATGGCCTCACTCCCCCGCGGGGAACAGCTGTCCTCCGCCTCGGACCGCTCTGAGACGGCCGATGAGTCATTCCTGGGGTCACGCTCCGACCGCCAGGGGGACGATGCCCCCTCCCTGTCCTCCTCCTCCAGCCCCCTGTCCCGTAAGAGCAGGATCCCTCGCCCTGTTAACCTTCCTAACCCGGCCACAGAGCAGGAGCGAGCTGCACAGTACCTACCACGCCCACCCCCGGGCAAGCCACCCAGTCGCCCTGCAGTGGAGGGCAGGTAATATAACTCTTCATTATTAGTTTTTATTACCTGTCTATGCCATCTGTCATAGTAGCCTGGTCCCAGATCTGTTTGTGCTGCCTTGCCAACTCCTATGGTCATTGTCATGCTACTGTTTGGACACAAACAGATCTGGGATGAGGCTACTATCATTCAGCTGAATTACTCTCATTTTGCCTTAATGATCTCAATTTACAATGTATATCTAAAGTTACAAACCCATTCTCCATATTCCATCCTCCACCCAAGGCTGAGGCGTTACCGAATTCGAGCGGGCAGCACCAGCGACTCAGACCTCCTGACCTGCCTGGCCCAGCTCATGCACCATGGTCATGGTGGTGGTTCTGTCCGCGGCTCCCCCCACCACGGCCGCTCCTCAGCTCAGCACGGAGGCTCCCGGATGGGCATGTGTAGCCTGACCAACTCCCCCCACCACCATCACCACCGGAGCTCCAGCGCATCTCCACGCAGCTCCTCCTCTCTACAGCGCTCTGTCTCCTCCTCCCCCTCCCGCCACGAACACCGCGGGGGAGAGAGAGGAGGAGGGGTTTGTTTCGGTCGGTCCCGATCCCCTCCTAGCTTCTCCGGGTCCCCCCCTCCTCCCCGGCGCTCCTACCCTCACCACCAGGAGACTTGCTGCAGTCGCCAGGCCCGCACCGGCCCCTTCCACCAGCACGCCCCCAGGGGGAAAGTCTGCAGCCGCGAGGAAAGAGAGAGGAAGTGCTCCAGCAAGCTGAGCAGCAGATAGTGGCCCACTGCTCCAGCTCTGGTCCAAGCCTGGCCCACAGGAAGCTCTGGGCCTATTTATTAAAGCGTCTCAGGGTAAGAGCAGGTCCCCTCTGTCATTGTAATCTTATTCATGAAGTACGTAAATAATAATAAATCACTAAACTTATCCTAGATCAGCACTCCTATCCTGAGATGCTTTGCGAGTAGGCCCTGGGAGGTCAGTGTTGTTGCCACAGCAGAGGGTGGGATGTTCATACAGACCAGACGATCATGATGAGGATCTGAGGCCTCTGTCAGAGAATACTGAACTTAATGCCCCCCCCCCCTCCTCCCCGTTCAGTTTCTCCCCACACCCCGCTGTCCTCTATCTCTTTCACTTGTAAATCCTTCACTCTTTCTCCTCTTATTCCTTCCATTGTGTCATCGTTTAATCACTCATTTATAAGCCCACTTTAAGCGGTCATACTTCATGCAAAAAGTATCCAGATGCGTCATGCTGTGTGTAAAATGTTGGGGTACTTACTTCCCTCATCTCCTCAGTGAAAGTGAACACACTTCATTCAGATTACCCTAGGACGCTCATGGTGGAAATTCAGTGGATGAGCACTTGTGTATTAATCACTAACCATTATTATATTGGCTTGTTGTGTTTGTGTTTGTGTTTCCTCTGTACTGGCCTAGGGAGCGCAGTGCATAGCAGGCCTACATGTAGGGCCATGAAGCCCTCGAGAGAAATGTACACTATCTACAGATCCTATTTATTTATATTTTGACGCTCCTGTCACACCAGTTACACTCTCTCTCTCTCTCCGTCTTTGACTTCAGATGTACTGTATAGCGAGGGTCCTTTATTTCAAAGGCATCTAAAGCAATCGATCGATCAGTGAAAGAAGTGATCATTTTGAGCGATCCTTCCTTTAATACAATCGTATAGTGTGTGTGTGAGCTCACACACCTACTTGTGCCTACTGTGTTGATTGATTGATTGATTGGGGGAACCTAAATGTCAAAGTAAGTGTGTGATTGAATACTAGTAACTGGGCCTTGATTCCCTTTATATGCTCCTCTTGAGAAAGGAGTCTGACTTTGCGTCCTAATTCTTTACCCTTCTGCCTTGGACGTAAAAGTAATGGTGTAAGAAATATGATGGCAACCCTCCCTAGCCTTGCCCATGCTTACACCAATCCAGCGATTTTAAATGCATGGATGGGAGGGAACTGCACACTTGGGGAGAATTTGGACACAGCCTGCTGATAACTTTATAACAGTAGTAGTGAATACAAGGCAACACTAAGTTATAATGATTATTACTGTATAATAAACACTTGTCTTAATGTGTGCCTTGCCTTGGCACTTTGGGCAGCTCCTGGTTTCACTACAAAGTAGGCTATGATTCTCATTTTTACAAAATGACCCCCTGCAAAAAATTGTGCCAGCTTCAAAGACAGTCCTCTTCATGTGAGTGTAACTTTATATTATTCACCACAAGGAAAAGGAAGCAAAGTGAATGGTTTTATTTTATTTATTCAGACATTATTTTAAGAAAGAACATTTTTATTTAAGATATTAAAGAAAGGGAATGTTTTAAACTAAAACTTCGATATCCTGTTTGTCTAAATGTTATGACAGGTCCAATATTTATGTCAAATAATGTCATGCTATTTATACCATATAAATATCATGTATCGTATACCAAATCAGTGTTTCAAACTTCCCAAAGGATAAAAAAAAAAACATGTGCAAGAGAATGTTTTGTTTCTTTTGTAATGACATACTGTATGTTGTGTGCACTATTACCTCAGAGTTCATGTATTGTTTGAGAACCAACCACAATTTCAATGAACACTATCATTTAAAACCTCCCTCACCTGACCTTTCTTCTACCCCCCCCCCCCCCCCCTAGCCTGAAATCCAGAACCGGTTTTGTTCTGACATTCCACTCCTTGTACTCCGTGTTATTGCCCCACATTGGAATGAAAAGGAGTAGCAAGGAGTGGAATGATAGCAGAAACCGACTGAAACACGGGCTACCTCTCCCCACCACCTCTGCTTGTAAGATACTGTAATATAACTAACCACTGCTTCCAGCACTATTACTCCTTGCATGCGCTGCCTACCAAGAAAAGAGAAAAACCAAACAATCAACCAATCAGTAAAGTAAGCAGCATACCAGTTCCCATAATGCATTGTGAATGTCTGAAAGGGAATTCTTCTTCTTGTTGGATAGTACCGTATGTATTTTGGTTGGAATATTTAATTTGTTTCGTTTTCTATTTCTCCTCACAATCTCGATCACTCTTCACTCTTATCGTCCCACCTGGTCCACAGCATTGATCTGCTTTTCTAGCTCTCCAAACGCTCATAATCCTAGGACTACTGCACTGACTGATTCGGTAATACTCCTGAAAAAGGATGCTGGCGAAATACCGACGGTATAATTTTTAATACCGTTTAAAAAACAAACGTTTTGTTTTTTTTGGGGGGGGGGGGGGGGATGCGTGCTACGCCACTGCTTATATAATAAATATAAGTTAAGTATCGCTATAAGAAATCTAAAATGTGTCAAATAAATGATATCCAGCTCAGGGCTCCAGCTATGCATTTAGTTTCCTAACTTGCTAGCTAAGTGGCAAGATGTTAAGATCAAGCTTCTTGGTTATAACAGAGACATTCAACTCCCTCCTGGATCAAGATCCCTGTTGCCTAAATTGTTTTGTGCATCAAAAACGGTAAGACGCTATGAAAATCTGGTTCCCACCCAAACCTTATACAACCAATATGCAGTGGGAGGTATCTACTATACCACTGCTCTATGAGATGGACTCCATTGCTCTGTCATGATATACAGTACTGGATGTCAAGTGAGTTGTTTTACTTGGTCCAATGTGATAGATTGTCTTGGTACTTGGCTGCATACAGCCTGGTGGCGTTCCAGGTTGCTTACATTGCAGACAAGCTGATACAGATCTGATTCAACGTAGATCTCTACAAATGTGGGCGTAGTGTTTAACATAGCGGGAACCCCATCAATTACTTCATGATCTGATGATCTATGCAACATGTGGGCAACCTTGAAAAACCCCTCTGTCTCACAGCGTCGTCACTATCTGGCCAAGTTGCAAAGTCATAAGCCCTAGCCTATTTCTACAAGTTCTCTTTTTAAAATCTGGTTTTAAACCTAACCTTAACCCTAACCTCAGTGCTGACCTTATGCCTAACCTTCAATTAAGACCAAAAAGCAAATTTTGTTTTTCTGCAGCCTGCCCATCTAGTGGGAACCGTTTCACAGAGCAGCTATGATATGACTTATCCCAAGGCTAGACACAGACAGTGTTCAGTCAGTCGGTCGCCTTAATCATGTCTCTTCTCTTTCCTTGGCTGTGTAAGCAAGGGATGACTGAACTGTCTGTCTGTTTGTCTACTCTGTGCTGAGGATCACTCCACTGCTTAGCCACCAAGCTACTGTCAGGTTCTTCCATAGACTGTATAGGGTTCTCCCGAGTCCCTTTCCATCCTTGATAGGCGTGTTGTCCGTCCCGTCTTGCCTGCCTTTACAGATCTGTGGAAATGATTTATCCAGCAGATTAGAGGCAGAGTATTGGTGTTTGGCTTTCAGATATCTAGCTTTTCTTTCTGTGGGCACCTCTGCTCTTATTGGCCAATTTGATCCAATCAAGTTGTCCATTGACTGGACAGAATGTTTGAAGTCACCGGCAGTAGCCAATAGCCATTTGACCACTGAGCTGTGTCTGGATTCTGGAATCAGAAATGTGTTTTAAGGTGTATGATAAAGCTCTGTTTTTACATCCAGAGATTGTGATACGAATGTACAGTACATATACAGTAGTACCACACCAAGCAGTGAGTGATCTTTTCAATTCTAGGTTATTCGTTACTTCCATAAGCTAACTGACTTCAGCTGTAGTTGCTCAAAATGTTTATTATATACCTGTAAAAAGTTTAATGTATTTATTTAAAAGGTCATCTTGATTAACCGTAACTTATTGCTTTACTAAAGGCTTTAATAAAAGGAAAGTGCTGAAGGAATAAAGTGCTGCTGATTTTGGGAAAATATCAATCCATTCATAATATTTGCATTTTATTGTTATTATTGCACAAAAAAGTGGTATATTTAAGCAGTAAGGCCTGGGGGGTGTGGTATATGGACAATATACCACGGCTAAGGTCTGTTCTTTTTAAGCACTACGCAATGCTGAGTGCCTGGATACAGCCCTTAGTAGTGGTATATTGGCCATATACCACAAACCCCCCCTGTTGCCCTATTGTTATTATAAACCGGTTACCAACGTAATTAGAGCAGTAAAAATAAATGTTTTGTCATGCACGTGGTATACAGTCTGATATACCATGGCTGTCAGCCAATCTGCATTCAGGGCTCAAAGCACCCAGTTTATAATGTTACTTTTTGGACTGAGATTATGATTTGCCACTGACTGTATGGTGGTGTGATTGTGAAGGTGTCACGTGTCATAGCCTACCTGTATCTGTGGTCCATTGATTGTACTCATTCATGGCCACAGATACTGTGTTTTTGGGCCAAAAGGCCAAATGTAAAAACAACAACAACAACAAATTGATTTATTGATGTATTGGGTAGTGATGCTCATCGTTGAGACCCATTGCCTGTGTGACTTCAGTTTTAGATATTTCTTGAGATGCTTCACGTTTTAGTCCTGTGTTGCAATGTAACGGTTTTGAAATGTATGTACAGTCACAAGGAAAGAATGTAACAAGAGGAGGATCGACATTGTACATAACTGTAATTATGTATGCTTATTTTATTATTTGTACCATATCAATGCCTTGTACAGTGTTTTTTTTTTTTCGTTTACAATTATTTTGTATTTTATTTTTATAAACTGGTTATAAATAAAATACTCATTCAGCATGCAGAAAACACCTAAACTGTTTGCCTATTTATTTTATTTGAGAAGTGGTCTGCAACAGTGCACTATTGTAATGCAAATGTCACATTTGCCTAGTATTTTCACGTAATATTGGAACCGGTTCCGGTTTGAGTGCTGTTTGCACTTAAACGTTGATTTGTCCGTCGCAGGAAATGATCTGACGGAAGTAGACATGCTGTCCTGTTTCTGGAGCGCGCCCCAGGGCAATGCAGTAGCGACATTCGCGCGCCTGCTCCCATTCTGGTACGCCCCCAACTCCAAGCAGCAGGCAGAGTGCCAGACGGCGCCTGCTCAGACCAGAATGGCGGCTCTTTTGGAATCGCTGCTGCAGAAGGAAGTGGAAGCTATCAAGGCCGTAGAATGGTTAAAACACGACGGGGTAAGTGACAATTGCAAACCCGAGATTAAGTGGATTTCGTGGGGCCTGGTTTCAATAGTTTTGCGTGCGCTGTGAAATGTCATCGTGGAACGGATGTAAACAAAACTTTTTCCACTGCTCGCTCACCTGCTGTTTTCAATATGGAAACTAGGCTAGCTAGCCAGTTTGCTAGCTAACTGTTAAGAAATCAATAGCTTACCAGCTAGTCAACTGACAACTCGCTACCTGTCGTATCATCTTCAGAATGATGTAAATCAGGTCATCAACTAACGTAACTAGTTCTTTATGAAAGTATTGCTAGCTAGCTAATGATGACCACTTCAAGATAGCTAGTTAACGTTATGTAGCTAGATATTCTTGAGATGTTCTCATACATTCTTCCTACTGTTATTGTCACAACAGGACAGTGACAGCTTGGCATGGTGTAAGCCACTGAAGATCGAAAGACAGGAGTTTGTTCCTTTCCTGTTGAACTTCCTGCGAGAGCAGAGCTGCTCCACCCTCACCCATGGCCCTGCCACACCCGCCAAGACCCCCAGCCACCCCAGGGTCTCCCAGCCCTCTCAGCAGGGGCCAGGCTTCTCCAGTGAGCATAGGGGGGACTGCAGATCTACCGGACCTGGAACCGGTCCTCGTAGTGCCAGCCGTGTACAGCTATTCTCCTCCACTCCCTCCCTGTCTCCTGGGGCTGAGTGGGATACTACCCAACCCCCATCTGGCTCCCACTGCCTGGGTGGGATCAGTGCCCTCAGTAGTCCTTCCTTCAGCTCAGCCAGGAGCCCTGCTCCATCCTCCACCTCCAGGCACACTCCCTCAGAGCGCCGCTCCACCCAGAGAGCCAGTTTGGGGGATTTCATGCCGTCACCTCCAGAGCTCCAGCACCACCACAGTCTCAGCCTGGGGGTCCAGCAGCAGCCGCGTGGCCGCAGGAGGAGTGCTGGGATGGGAGGGCAGGGAAGGCAGGGTGGGGGGCGTGGTGTGTTCCAGACTGACGAGGTGGGGCCAGGAAGATCTGAGGGTGGTGGGAGGAAGGGAAGGGGAGGAGGGGCTAATAAAATGGGTGACCCAGCTGTGTCACCTCCAATTGCTCAGATGACAACTCTGGTCCAGCTCAACTTAACCAATCTGGAAGACTTCCCACCTATGGGGATGTCGCATGCATCACCAGCGTGAGTTCTGTTCTATGCCTTGAATTGAATTTAAGAACACTGAATGAAACGTTCTCACCTGTGAATTCAATAAGAGATCAATCAAAAATATCTTACTTCAACCAAAACAATGAACAACAATGTTATTTTTATCATACTGTTCTGTCCTCCCCACTTCTTTCTCCACTAGACTGCATACAAAACCATCTCGGAGGATCAACCCAACCCCAGTCAGTGCAGAGCGGCCTCACTCCAGACCGAAGACCTGTTTCACTTCCACCCCCTTCAGCACCAGGCCCTCCAGCCCTTCCCCAGTCCCCGAGGCAGTCACTGGGGCCATCGAAGGGAGCATCACTGGGGCCCTGAACGTGGGCAGCCCCCCTCTCAGTCTGCAGGAGGAGAGAGAACTGCTAAAGAAAGTGAAGTAAGTGGGTTAAGAAGGCCAGTCACCATTTATAACACACACCTTCTAGGACTGATTTCCCAAACACAGCCAAATCCTGGACAAAAAATTGTTTTGAATGGAAAATCTCAATTGAAAGTTTTAAAAAAATCCAGGAGTAGTCTTATTTGGGATCATGAAACCAGTCCTTTTTCTACCTCTGTCAATCTCAATTATCTCATTTTTTCCTTTGCTGTCATTTTCAATCTGTTACTTGTTTCTTGTAGGTGTAAACGAGCCCAGCAGGGCTCCCCTTTACCCACCTCTTTGGACCCCTGTACCCCTACCAAACCAGGGCTCCGGCCAGTATCAGGCTCCAAAATTACCCCTGTCACCCTGGGTTTGAATCCTGACCCCTCTAAAGTCACCTTGACCTCTGAACTGGACCTTCTGGCTGACCTCTACTGCACCTGCATCTCTGGTATATGACCTGTAGGGGGAGACAGTGTTTCATGCCAGAGGGGGGTTAACCTGGTCCTTGTGTTGGTCCCAGATATTTTTGTGCTGTCTTCATTGATCATAGAAGTTGGCACAACAGATCTGTAACCAGGCTAGGGTTGGCTAGTTATATAATCAAAATGTGTTCTTTTGGAAATCTGCTTTTTTGTAAGATTTTAAGTACTTTAGTTGAAGTAATGTGCATTTAGTGCGATTTAAAAAAAATATATATTAATATATATTTTTTAATTACTGTTGTGTAATAACATTAATTCTGGTGAAGATTCTAATGTTGTGTTTGGTCTATCTCTTTCTGACAGAGAACCTAGTTCCCAACGTGTTCCTGGAACTGTTCTTTGTGCTGCAGCTTCTGACATCTAGAACACCAGCCGTCACAGAGGAAGAGGACAAGGATCTAAGTATGGGGACGTTAGGTGAGAGGTGGAGATTCTTCAACATGACCAGTAATCAGTATGGATGGAGTTTTGTAATATTCTTTCTTTCAGCGCAAATGTATTTATTTAAATGTGTGGGTTAATAATATTTTATTGGTGACAATATGACTGCTAAACCCTTTGTGTTTGATCTACACAGATGTCCTGGAAAGAGGCTATCTCAGCAAGGTGCACAACTGTGTCTACTTCTCTGTCAGGGTGCTGGAGAATCAGTTTGAGTGAGTTCTTCCTGGGCATATTATACTGAACATTTAAGATTTGAATCCTATGATAGTCTGGCTCCATATGTGTTTATACCGGACCTGCACTCTTGGCTAGGTCTCCCTTTAAAAGAGGTAATTTGACATCAATGTGACAACCTGGTGAAATAAAGGTTAAAACAATCTTTGTCTGTGTCAGGTTGGTGTCTCACCTGGACAAAGACACCCTGCGTCTCTTGGCTGAGAACGAGAGGGTGACCTGCTTCTCTCCGTCCCTGAGGAACAGACTGACTCTGGCCCAGGACTCCAGCACAGCCAAGGTACATAACCCAACATGACAAGAACACTAATACACTCATGTTTCGTTCTCTTCAGTCAACTCCAAAGTAAACAGGAATTCACATTTTCCTACTCGCAAAGCAATGAATTGGAATGTAATTGAGCCCAGCCCTCTCTCTCTTCCCTTCCAGGTCTCGCCCTCTGTGGACACCTTCATCCACTCTGTCCCGTTCCAGCCTGCCACTGACAACCGCTCCAACTTCAGCAGTGACAAGGCCTTCCACACCTTCAAGAAGCAGAGGGATATTTTCTACGAGGTGCTGCGAGAGTGGGAAGACTTCCACAAGGAACCTAGATGGGAGTTTGAAGCTGAATTAGGCAGTAGGGTCAGGTAAGACCAATACTAGTGGTAGCAAACTAATGGCCAGTTTCACAGAACGAGTTTAAGCCTATTCCTGGACTATAAAAAGGCTCTGGTTCCAGCAAAATGTGATGTCTTTTTTATAGGAGTAGGCCTTGTTATTGGTCATGTTATAATGGTGGTGCTGTTGTGCTTCCTCCTTTCAGAGGAATGGTGAGTCAACTGAACTCCACTGGAAACCACTCTCATTTCGCCAGACTCTTCCTCAAGCAGTTGGTGCAGGTATGGAATTGGGATGGTGCAATTACACACACACACTCTTGCTCTCTCTCTCGCTAACACCCCTCTCTCCCTCTAGATGTGCAAAGGTCCCCGTGCTTTGGGCTCCCCGGGCGACACCCCCGACGCGGACCTGCTAGGCATGCTGGGAGCAGACAGCCTGGGGCGTCTAAAGCGTCTGGAGGAGCGTCTGATCCAGCCCCAAGGCATTCTGGGACCCTGTCCTCCACCCGCCTTCCCGGGACACCAGGAGTTCTTCAGGGACTTCTTAAAGACCGCAAGCTGGTGAGATTGACAGTGGTGTTCCAGCTTGGATACAATGCAGTCGCATTTTGCAGATTACCAGATTGTCAAATCATATTGATCGAGTTCCTGCAGTGTTAAACACTACTTATGCATTTTGCAGAGATCTTATACGGACTGATTGTTCTCAGATCTATACAGATGCGGAAGTATCCTGATTTGTCATTTGGGTGAACGTCTACCCATAACCATACCTCTCTGTCCTAGCTGCCAGCTGAACCAGCACCTGAAGGACAGTCTGTGTCAGCAGCTCCTCCAGCTTGACGAGGTGTCTGTCCTGGCTCCCGTGGTCTCCAGTGCCGAGGGAGACATGGAACAACAAGTCAGCACTGATTACTCTGTAGACCTGGTGCAAGATCTCTCACCTCAATCAGAATGGGGCTTGGTGGAGAATATATTTTCTTGTTTTAATACCCCCCTTTCCCATATCTCCTCTCTCTCGCCCTCTCTCTGTGCCACCTCATCTCTCTCTCAGGATGAGAAGCAGCGTTTCTCCTCTGTCCTGCTGTTGGCTCGTCTCCTAGCTAAGTTCCTGGGTTATATCTCCTTCCTGCCATACCAGACCTCTGAGAGGCCCTCCAGGGAGATACAGGAGGCTACTGCCAACCTCCGCAGCAAGGTACTGTGGCACCAGACTTGGAATAGTAGTCGGTGGAAGCAATTCAGGAAGTAGACTTCAAACCAGAATTGACTGAATTGAAATGTCACTGACCCTCACCCTGGTTGGAAGAGGCATATTTTTTCATCCATCTGCAGAAGATAACAATTTTATTACAAGCTTCCCTCCTCTGTGCTTTTTCCTTCCCTCCATTCTCAGAGTATGTCTGTGCTGGATGTGTGTGCGGTCCTGCGTAGCTGTGTTCGTAGGAGACGGACCATCCTGACTGTGCCCTGGCTGGTGGAGTTCCTCTCCATGCTGGACTTCACCGGTCCCTTCCTCCTCTGCTACAGGACCGTTCTGGGACTGCTGCTCAGCCTATACAGGTGTGTGTTACTTTCTCTATCATTCTCCTTTTTTAGTGCTTTCACTCTCTCTCTTGCATGTGTTCTCACTCCTCCCCTCTCCTTTTACCTTCTTCCTGTCTCTAGTTTCTTCCTTCATTTCTCCCTTTCTCTTTCTACCCATCTCTCTCCTTCTCCCTCTATTTCTCCCTTTCCACTCTGCTTCCCCGTCTCTCTCGTGATCTGAAGTCCTGACCCAGTGTGTGTGTGTGTCTCTTAGGCGGATGGTGCTGTCCAGAGAAGGAGAGGTGTGTTACCTGAATCAGCTTCTCATGGTGGCTGTTCTAGGCTGGCTGTTCCAGATCCCAGTGATCCCGGAGGAGCTTTTCTTCACTACTGATTTCGCTGTAGCTGTCGAGCTAGAGGAGAGCCAGACCAACGTCCAGGGACTTGTGAGTAAACTGGAATGGCTCTTCTCAATTACATTTGAAGGCGAAATGCCACGGTCTTTTCATGAGTTTTGATGAACTTGTTTTTTTGTTTATTTTAGGACTGTCTCCCCCTGGTGGACCAACAGCTCCTCTACACCTGCTGTCCTTTCCTGGGTGGGTACATCCATAGAAATGGAGTAATTTATAGTAATAGACAGCGTTGGGTATGTTACTTTCTAAATGTAATCCGTTAGTTGCTAGTTACACGTCCAAAATTGTAATCAGTAACGCAACTTTTGGTTTACCAAAACTCAGTAATGTAATCTGATTACATTCAATTACTTTTAGATTACTTTGCCCTTGAGAGGCATTTTAGGAAGACAAAAATGTATGTTACCAATTGAACGACATCTATTGCAGGATAAATCAATGTTAATGTTTATATAGCTGGCCATATATGGAGGTAAAATTTTACTTTATGGGTTGGTTATGTGGGCTTCTTCTAACCATCACTTACTGCTACATTAAATTATATCTGTACATTGATATAATTTATAAGTCCAAAAATGTATGTAGCAACTACAGATTGCCCCTTGTTAAGTTTATCAAAAGTGTGCGAGTTTGAGCATGTGTCCATTAAGCCTATGGATTTTTTTAATGAATTAGATTGAGCAATAAAAGCCCCACTTTTATTCCATAGGCTTGGATCCGAGCTATGCAGCTGTTGCAAGAGTGCATTTTTCACTGGCTGTCCACTGGTTTCAAGAATAAGGATTGATAGGCAGCTTAAACTTCTTGAAATACACATTTAGATTTGTGAACAGCCATCCACAATCCGTAAGGCGCAAATAGCTAAATCAGAGAGTAGCTGTGTGATTCACATCAATGCGCTATGTAGATGTCAATAATAAGTGATATCCGTATCGCCGTAGACTACACCCCTGCTGTCAGCCGTACCTCCAAGCCTTTATTCAAGTTGGATAATCTTTGGATGCCGACAGCAGTCGCACCATTGGAAGACACAGCTTGGACTGTAGCCGAGTCGCTCAGGTGGAACAAACTTAAGCTTGCGCCTTTTTTCAATGCTGATTTGAATGTCATTGAGAAAACAACAGAAGTGTCCGTTTTTTTTAAAATTTTCTCGCAAACATCCGTTCTGAATTTAAAAGTAATCATCTAGTTTTTCAAAAGTATCTAATCTGATTACAATATTTTTGCTGGTAACGGATTACAGTTACCGTTGTTTTTGTAATCCCTTACATCTAATCCGTTCCTCCCCAACCCCGGCAATAGACAATAGTTATTCTATTTCTACGTGTGCAAAGTCTTCTGCAGGGGCCCCGAATGGTGTTCTCACAATTGTAGCTGTTTGATTATCTGTTGTTTTCAGGTGAGTTCCGTAAGCTCCTCGCTGCCTTTGTGGCCGGTAGCTCTGCCAGGGGTGGAGGCCTCATCCGTAAGATCACCCCTACCTCTGCTGAGCTAAGAGGTACCCCCACCACCACCAGGTCACAGCAAAAACTACAGGTACGATTCTAGGAGTAGCTGGCCTAGTGGTTAGTGCCCCGGGTTCCAATCCGACGTACTGCCTATGTGATACTCTCCTATTATCTTTCTGACCGTCTCTCCTCTTCCCAGCAAAGCATACTAAATACGAAGAAAAGTGTCTCTAGAAGCACGTTGATTTGACTGTGTTGTCACCTTTGTCTGTAAAGGTGGATTTGGAGCAAGCCTTCTTCCATAACCAGCCTCCATCTCTCAGACGAACGGTGGAGTTTGTAGCTGAGAGGGTGGGATCCAACTGTGTCAAACATATGAAGTGGGTACTGTCGTGTGTGTGTGTGTGTGTGTGTACACAGTATACACTGAGTGTACAAAACATTAGGAACACCTTTCTAATATTGAGTTGCACCCCCTTTTGCCCTCAGAACAGCCTCAGTTTGCCAGGGCATGGACTCTACAATGTGTCAACTGTTCCACAGGGATGCTGGCCCATGTTGACTCTAATGCTTCCCACAGTTGTGTCCAGTTGGCTGGATGTCCTTTGGGTGGTGGACTGTTCTTGAGACACACGGGAAACTGTTGAGCGTGAAAAACCCAGCGGCTTTGCAGTTCTTGACCCACCCAAACCGGTGTGCCTGGAACCTACGACCATACCCCGTTCAAAGGCACTTAAATATTTTGTCTTGCTCATTCACCCTCTGAATGGCACAAACAGAATCCATGTCTGAAGGCCTAAAAATCCTTCTTTAACCCACCTCCTCCCATTCATCCAGATTGTTTGAAGTGGATTTAACAGGTGTCATCAATAGATGATCAAAGCTTTCACTTGGTCAGCCTATGTCATGGAAAGAGGTGTTCCTAATGTTTTGTACACTCGTACATAATATAGTGGTCGTATGTATCTACTGTTTGTAGGTGTCTGTGTTGATACGTGTAGTATCATGTGACTGTGTGTTGCAGGGTCACGCTGGTGTGTGAGCTGGTCCGTGGTGGAGAGAGGTTGCTGAGGGAGGGGCTGATCTCACCAGGGGCCAACCCTCTGATACTCAACGACTCCATCTGTGCTCAACTCTGTGACGGGGGCCAGGAGGCTCTAGAGAGAGCTACCAGGTACACATGGTTTTGTCTGTATGTGGTTATAAACTTGATTCATGGAGCTTGCCAATGAAATGGTCCCTAAAGTGCAAGCCCTGCCTATGGTACTATTTTTAAACCCAGGTCTGTATGGGGTGTGACTATAATTTTTGTAGGGCTTTGACTACAGACTCTTGTGCGTTCAGGTTTTGCAGTGAGAAGGGTCCAGAAGCCATCCGGGTTCTTCTTCCTGACGAGACGTCTCCCGCTGTAAGTCTATTCAGCGTTGCTCTTTTAACTCTGGTCTAGTCATTTAGCAGATGCTCTTATCTAGAGCGACATACAGTTAGTGCATCGGTCTAAAGATCGCTAGGTGAGACAACCGCGTGTCACACTTGCGGTACATTTTCTTTCTTAATAAAATAGCTATAGCTAAATCAGTCCTTGCTGACGATGCTAACATGCGTTGTCTCTCCCGCCAGGTTCTCACTACGTCTGAGAACATCACCAAGCGCCTGGCCACTGAGAAGGCCTATAGCTGGCTCTCCTCCAACATCACAGCACTGGTCAAGCGAGAGTGGAAAACAACGTTTGACCGTGTGATGAAGTCTCTTCCCAGCCCAGAGGCTAGTGGTGTGGAAGGTTCTGGTCTTGTGGCTAAAGCTGGAGCTGGAACTGCAGCAGTCTCCCAGGAGCAGTCACGTACCCCAAAACGGGACATGGGCAAGGAGGAGGCTGTGACGTCCTGCCCTCCAGACTGCCCCCACAGTGCACCACTACCATCTGATGTCCTGGTAGAGATTAAGGTAATGTTCTAATGAATGAAGAATACCAGGATGTAATGCTATCCTTATTATAGACACTAGTTTGGAGCTAGGAACACAAGCGTTTCGCTACATCCGCAAAAACATTTACTAAATATGTGTATGCGACCAATAAAATTTGATTTGACTTTGATAGATTGATTTTATGCTCTCATACTTCTATCAGAATAATGGTAGATTATGTGAGGTTCAGCTCTGGTGAATCAATCTTATTGATGATAATATAAAAGAGGATGATTGTGCCCCCTACAGGAGGTGTTGAGTATTGCAGTAGGTCCGAGGTCTGAAAAGGAGGCGTTGACTTGTCTACAGCTGAACGCTCTACTGGGAAAAGTAGGAGACACACTGAGCTGCAAAAAGGTACCGCAGGCTGTTGTCACCTTGGTCCTGATTAACACATGCTTTATACTCCCGCAATGAACATGGGCTTATGGTTCAGATAGAGGTCCTGCATAGGGCTGTTGTGGTGACCGTATTACCTCCACACTTGCAGTCATGACCGCAGTCAAAATTCCACGTGACCGTTTGAGTCACGGTAATCTGTGCGCTTTGACATGAATGGCACTGATGCGTTGGCAGTACCCAACTCTCTAACGATCATCAGGTCACTAATGGTCTGGTACTCAGGTCTCGGTTGTCCCTCTAACCCACTCTGACATCAATGCAAATCCAATTGAAAATCTAATCAAAACAGTGTCATGCTTTTGAAACTCACTGTTAGTCTACATTGTTTGACCTCACTGTGATCGATCACTCTGAAGAAAGAAGTTCAACAACAGGTGGAAACTGAGTGGAAAACGTGGTCGTTGTGGATGTTGTTTCAAAGCCAAACACAACTAAATGGACAGAGCTTTCTAAGGTGATGATTAATGCAAAGCATTTAAGGCATCTCATGTAGAACACCCATTGGCATATTAAAGCTTATGCATAGGCCTGTATAAAGCCTGAATTAAAATGGCGTTATACAATAGGCCTATATAGCCTACCGCATATTACGCACGGCAGAAAAACATTTTAAAAAAATACAACAGATTTAAGATGTCTTTGGTAAACAATTGTCTAGCCTATTAGGCTACTCCAAAATTCAACAAAACTCTAGTAATCACCTTTGAGTGTGGACTGTATTATTATGCATACTGAATGGCATGGTTACCTTATGATACGCTCCAAATGTTCTATCCATGAGTCTGGGAGAGAACGTATAGGCCTAGGTGATGCAGTTGGTTCATTCACTTACCGAGTATAGTTAGCCTACAATTATAGTGAATTTGTATTTGATCTTGAATAGCCTACTAATAGGGTCTTTAAAAAAAATATATTATCATAATTAATATCTCACCACCATGCGTTTCCGTCTCTTCTCTCTCCTTCAATACTTTCTCGAGGACGCGGAGACGGGGGCTGTCAACAGTTTAATGAAATGTGTTTCGTTGGTTAAACATGTTACTATCGATGTTCGTGAACAGATTTCGCTTGCTTTCCCAAATGAAGCACAGGGTAGCTGCAGGAACTGGGTTAGAGAGCCCATGGCATACAGAGTTTAGGTAGAATATCACCTGTCACGCAGCGAGAGGCTTGCTCCTCAAACGGGTTGACGCGTGAAGTGAAATAAGTGTTCTTATGAGCCCAGACATTTCTACATGCAATCCTGTGTGAAAGCAGAGTTCTGATGGTTGCCACTAGAAAGAGGATCCCAGCTTTCTAGTGTTAATATATTTATTTCTCAGCTGCTAATATTATGCACATTGCTCTACTGTAAAACCGGAGTAGCCTACCCAGCATAAAAGGAACCGCAAGAAAGCACAACCTCCATTCACTATTCAAGTGCAAGTGGAGGACATGTATTTTTTCCCATGCCCCTGTTTCTGCCCATTTTGATATATGGCCCATTCTAAATTAAAACTACTTTTACATGATAGTAAAGACAAGATTACATTTAGAATAGTGAAAATATGATCACTTGACGAGAGAACGGCATGTTCAGCCTGAAGCAAGGAACAGAGCACCAGCTTCTTCTTTTTTTGTTGCAACTTTCCCAAATCATCAATACCCTATAATCACATCATGCAGCCCATATATCTTTTCTAAGGTTTGTGTCATTCACAACTAAAGTTGCCAAGTAACTCTAAATCTAGTGTATAGGACTTGTTTCAAATGATCACTTTTACTCTCAACATACCGCTACATATGCGCAGTGTGCGCTCGCTCGGGAATGGGGGGGATAGGTAAATAATGTCACAGGATTTATAAGCATATCTTAACAGACTACCTACAGGCCGAGGGTGCCATTGGCATGGCCAGATAACGTGCATTAGGCCGACTCAGAATACACTAATATGAAATACATTTTAATGTTTTTTTTTTTAGACCTGCCTAACCCTAAAATAAATGCAGTGCATTCAAAAAGTATTCAGACTCCTCCACTTTTTTCACATTTTATGTTACCACCTTATTCTAATGTATTCAAGTGTTTTTTTCCCCCCTCATCAATCTACACACAATACCCCATAATGACAAAGCAGAAACGGGTTTTAAGAAGAGTTTTCAAATGTATTAAAAATAAAATGACTTAAGTATTCAAACCTTTTACTCAGTACTTTGTTGAAGCACCTTTGGCAGCGAGTACAGCATCAAGTCTTCTTGGGTATGACGCTACAAGCTTGGCACACCTGTTTTTGGGGAGTTTCTTCCATTCTTCTCTGCAGATCCTCTCAAGCTCTGTCAGGTTGGATGGGGAACGTCGTTGCACAGCTTTTTTCAGGTTTCTCCAGAAATGTTTGATCGTGTTCAAGTCCGGGCTCTGGCAGGGCCACTCAAGGACATTCACAGATTTGTCCCGAAGCCACTCCTGCATTGTCTTGGCTGTGTGCTAACGGGTCGTTGTCCTGTTGGAAGGTGAACATTTTCCCCAGGCTGAGTTGCCGAGCGCTCGGGAGCAGGTTTTCATCATGGATCTCACTGTACTTTGCTCCTTTCATCTTTCCCTCGATCCTGACTAGTCTCCCAGTCCCTGCTGCTGAGAAACATCCCCACAGCATGATTCTACCACCACCATGCTTTACTGTAGAGATGGGGCCAGGTTTCCTCCAGACGTGACTCTTGGCATTAAGGCCAAGGAGTTCAATCAGACCAGAGAATCTTGTTTCTCATGGTCTGTGAGTTCTTTAGGTGCCTTTTAGCAAACTCCAAGCGCGCTGTCGTGGCTTTTTACTGAGTGGCTTCCGCATAAAGGCCTGATTGGTGAAGTGCTGCAGAGATGGTTGTCCTTCTGAAAGGTTCTCCCATCTCCACAGAGGAGATGGGAGAGTAGTACTGGACCAAGAGTGACCATTGGCTTCTTCGTCACCTCCCTGACCAAGGCCCTTCTTCCCCGATTGCTCAGTTTGGCAGGGCGGTAGTTCCAAACTTCTTCATTTTAAGAATAATGGAAGCCACTGTGATCTTGGGGACCTTCAATGCTGCAGTCATTTTTTGATACCCATCCCTAGATCTGTGCCCCAACACAATCCTGTCTCGGAGCTCTACGTACAATTCCTTCGACCTCATGACTTGGTTTTTGCTCTGACATGCACTGTCAACTGTGGGACCTTATATTTATATTTATATATATATCTCACACACAGGTGCGCGCCTTTCCAAATCATGTCCAATCAATTGAATTTACCACAGGTAGACTCAACAAGTTGTAGAAACATCTCAAGGATGATCAATGGAAACAGGCTGCACCTGAGCTCAATTTTGAGTCTCATAGTAAAGGGTCTGAATGCTTATTTAAATAAGTTATTTCGGTTTTTTATTTTTAGTACATTTGCCAGAAATCTAAGCCTGTTTTCTCTTTGTCATTATGGGGTATTTTGTGTCGATTGATGAGGGGAAAAAATGTATTTAATCCATTTTAGAATAAGGCTGTAAGTTAACAATGTGGGGTGTGAATACTTTCCAAATGCACTGTAGATGTTTCAACTGCGGCCATCAGCGGTTTGCATGCGTGCCGGCTTGGAGATGCTAAACGTGTTTGTTAAATAATGGTCAAATAAACGTGAGAACGGCTGTCATTTGCATGACAGTTACCGGCTGGCGGAATGTCATGACGGCCACAGACCTAGACATGTATGCTACAAGTTTTGTTTTTGATTTGTATTTATTCTCTCCCCTCTCCCTCCTACCTATTACTTCACAGTTCTCATTCCCAATGCCTGAACAGATGCTGATACGTTGCACCGTCCTACTAGCCTGTAAACTAGGTAAGATGACGAGAGCTGGGACTACGGCTAGAAACCAGGTCGGGGGGAGATGCACTGAGTGTATGAAACATTAGGACCACCTGCTCTTTCCATGAGGAGGAGGTGAAAGCTATTATCCCTTATTGATGTCACTTTAATCAGTGTAGATTGAAGGGGAGGAGACAGATTTTAAAGCCTCGAGACATGCATTGTGTGTCATTCAGCGGGTGAACGGGCAAGACAAAATATTTAAGTGCCTTTTGAATGGGGTATGGTCGTAGGTGCCAGGCGCACCGGTTTGAGTGCGTCAAGAACTGCAACGCTGCTGGTTTTTTTTACGCTCAACAGTTTCCTGTGTGTATCAAGAACGGTCCACCACCCAAAGGACATCCAGCCAACTGGACACAACTGTGGGAAGCATTGGAGTCAACATGGGCCAGCATCCCTGTGGAACGGTTTTGACACCATGTCCCGACAAATTCAGGCTGTTCTGAGGGAAAAAGGGGGGTGCAACTCAATATTAGTAAGGTGTTCCTAATGTTTTGTACACTGTGTACATTAATTTGCCTGTTGCCAAGACCTCCATTGTTATCATGCCCTCAGTGCATGTCCTGTAGGACAAGGGTTGGCTACAGCATATACATTATGGAATGAAGCCAGATGAGACCTACTGTTTATCATCGTTGAATTTGTGTGTATGCACAGTTTCAGGGGAGCTGCCCATGGTGTCCCCACAGGAGGAATGTGATAGGACAGTGTCTCCTGATCCAGTATTACCAGACTCACCAGTCCAAAGGGTAGGCTGTTCAATCAAAGTCCTGCTGGAGCAGTTGATCCTCCTGTGGGGGAGAGACTGTTGTTCATCAGCCCCCCTCCACCTGCTCTTCACAGAAATGACACTCAGTGCTGTCCTCATGGCCAGAGACTCACAGGTACGTCTCAGTATAGCCTACATGTGCATAGCTACTTGGTGTATGTTATGTTTTTGTTTATACAGTTGAAGTCGGATGTTTACTTACACTGAGGTTGGAGTCATTAAAACTCGATTTTTAACCACTCCACAAATGTTTTGTTAACAAAATATAGTTTTGGCAAGTCGGTAAGGACATCTACTTTGTGCATTACACAAGTAATCTTTCCAAAAATGATTTACAGACAGATTATTTCACTTTTAATTCACTGTGTCACAATTCCAGTAGGTCAGAAGTTTACATACACTACGTTGACTGTGCCTTTAAACAGCTTGGAAAATATCATGGCTTTAGAAGCTTCTGATAGGCTAATTGACCTCGTTTGAGTCAATTGGAGGTGTACCTGTGGATGTATTTCAAGGCCTACCTTCAAATTCAGTGCCTCTGCTTGACATCATGGGGAAAATCAAAAGAAATCAGCCAAGACCTCAGAAAAAAATTGTAGACCTCCACAAGTCTGGTTCATCCTTGGGAGCAATTTCCAAACGCCTGAAGATACCACGTTCATCTGTACGGGGGTGGCAGCATCATGTTGTGGGGGTGCTTTGCTGCAGGAGGGACTGGTGCACTTCACAAAATAGATGGCGGCATGAGGATGGAAAATGATGTGGATATATTGAAGCAACATCTCAAGACATCAGTCAGGAAGTTAAAGCTTGGTTGCAAATGGGTCTTCTAAATGTGAGTGGCCATCACAAATCTCTGACCTCAATCCTATAGAAAATTTGGGGGCATACAGTGCCTTGCGAAAGTATTCGGCCCCCTTGAACTTTTGCCACATTTCAGGGTTCAAACATAAAGATATAAAACTGTATTTTTTTTGTGAAGAATCAACAACAAGTGGGACACAATCATGAAGTGGAACGACATTTATTGGATATTTCAAACTTTTTTAATTAACAAATCAAAAACTGAAAAATTGGGCGTGCAAAATTATTCAGCCCCTTTACTTTCAGTGCAGCAAACTCTCTCCAGAAGTTCAGTGAGGATCTCTGAATGATCCAATGTTGACCTAAACGACTAATGATGATAAATACAATCCACCTGTGTGTAATCAAGTCTCCGTATAAATGCACCTGCACTGTGATAGTCTCAGAGGTCCGTTAAAAGCGCAGAGAGCATCATGAAGAACAAGGAACACACCAGGCAGGTCCGAGATACTGTTGTGAAGAAGTTGGATACAAAAAGATTTCCCAAGCTTTAAACATCCCAAGGAGCACTGTGCAAGCGATAATATTGAAATGGAAGGAGTATCAGACCACTGCAAATCTTCCAAGACCTGGCCGTCCCTCTAAACCAGGGGTGTCAAAGTCAAATGGACGGAGGGCCAAATAAAAAAATCAGCTACAAGACGAGGGCCGGACTGTTCGAATGTTCATTGAAAAAATTTTAAATGACGCATATAGTCTAGTGAACCTAATTGAACCTACTGAAAACCTAACAAATATATTACAATATGATCAGATAAATAAAGCAATATTTTCTTATGGCTCTGTCAGTAATCTTTAATTTTCAACAGACACAAAAGACAAATTTCCTTTATATAAATATCCCCATAACATGAACATTAAATGAAAGAAACCGGTATTCAAGGCACCATCAGTAGACTATATTTTCTATTTTAGCAAAAGTGGGCTAAATTTACTTCAAAGAAAAAACAATAATAGCAATTTTCTATCATCCACTCAACTGAAATATTTTTAAAATATAATTGGATTGAAATACAAAAAAATAAAGTGCAAAAATCTATTAATCAAAAACAACACTTTGTTTAAGGAGAAGTAACATGCAGTGAAAACAAATATTAAATTTTAACTTTTAAACTTGAACTGAGTAAAAACTCTAAATATGTGATTGCACAGTAATGTTCACTTGTTTGAGGTTGAGGGTGATACTTGGTGGTGTCCCATCTTTTCCACAAGTTCATCAATGTTCGGGGTAAGGCTCTGAGCTGAAGAAATCCTCAGAATTGAGTGGAGGTGTTCAGCAGTAAGTCGACTTCTGTGTGATGTTTTGTTCAGGTTCATCAAAGAAAACAGTTGTTCACACAGGTATGTGCTGCCAAACATAGACAACGTTTGAGCAGCCTGGATGCGCAGCTGGGGCATTGTGCCGGGGAGGAAACGGGCGAACTCCGCAGCACCCACTGCCGCATATTTTGCCCTCAGTGCATCATTGCATTGGAGGTCAATCAACTCCATTTGGAGGTTTGGTGGTGAGCTTTCCACGTCAACAGCAAATGGGTTACCGAGCAGTTCCAACCTGCTTTTTTGTGCTTCAAAGTCAGCAAATCGGCGTCGAAAGTCAGCGGCAAGCATACCTATTTTATCAGCCAACTGTGTGCTCGGGAACGCACTGGTAGAGAGCTTCTCTTTCATGGTCTGGCAGCTGGGAAAGTGGCTCAAATTTTCTTTCCGCATCTGCGTCTCCCACAGAGTCAGTTTGGTTTTAAATGCCTTCACTGTACTGTACATATCAGAGATGACACGATCCCGACCCTGCAGCTGCAAGTTTATTGCATTCAGATGACTCGTAATGTCACACAGAAAAGCCATTTCACACAGAAACATTTCGTCTCGGAGTTGTGTTGTGTCTTTCCCTTTGCTGTCCAAGAACAGACAAATCTCCTCACGAAGCTCGAAACATCTTTGAAGCACCTTTCCCTGGCTTAGCCATCGCACCTCTGTGTGATAAGGCAAATCACCATGCTCCGTTTCTAACTCCGTCAGAAATGCCTTGAACTGGCGGTGATTCAAACCTTTGGCTCTGATAAAGTTAACTGTGCGCGTGATGATGCTCATTACATGCTCCATTTTCAAGGCTTTACCGCACAACGCTTCCTGGTGTATGATACAATGATAAGCTGTCAGCTCACCTGTCGCGTTTTCCTCTTGCATCTTTTCCCGTATCTTCGCCACCAGTCCGCTCCTGTGTCCACACATCGCAGGTGCTCCGTCGGTTGTCAAACCCACGAGTTTTTCCCAAGGCAGCTCCATCTCATTTACACATCTTGACACCTCTTCATACAAATCATGCCCCGTAGTTGTGCCATGCATAGGACGTAAAGCCAAAAACTCCTCTGTCACGCTTAGGTTGGAGTCCACTCCGCGGATGAAAATTGACAACTGGGCAATGTCAGAAATGTCGGTGCTCTCATCCACAGCCAAGGAATATGCAATAAAATCTTTTCCCTTTTTCACAAGCTGCTCTTTTAGATTGATGGACAACTGGTCTACTCTCTCGGCAATGGTGTTTCTGCTCAGACTCACATTTAAAAAGAGTTGCCTTTTTTCTGGGCAAACTTCGTCACAAACTTTAATCATGCAGTTTTTGATGAAATCCCCCTCCGTAAATGGCCGGGCTGATTTAGCGATCTCTTCTGCCAAAATAAAACTGGCCTTGACAGCAGCCTGGCCTTGTGATTTGGCTTTTTTGAACAGAGCCTGTCGAGATTTGAGGCCTCGTTTTAATTCCTCTGCCTTTTGTAGCCTTTGTTCCATGTCCATATTCTTGTTTTTGTCCGCGTGTTTCGTTTCATAATGTCGTCTCAGATTATACTCTTTCAGTACCGCCACACTTTCTCCACACAGAAGACACACAGGTTTTCCAGCTACCTTCGTGAACATATACTCCGACTCCCACCTTGTTTGAAACCCCCGGTTCTCAGTATCCACCTTCCGTTTTGCCATTTTTGATGGGTATCTGAAAGTTAATTTTACTGTGATGCTGACGACTGCTGTGCCAATAAATATTGAAATGAAGCAGCCTACTGCTCGGTGCGTCACCTTTGCATTGTGGGAAATGTAGTATTGGTGCGTGTAAAAGATCTGCGGGCTGCCGGCTTGCTGCGGGCCGGTTCTAATAATAAATCAAGATCATCCCAGGGGCCGTAAAAAACCTTCTTGCGGGCCGGATGTGGCCCGCGGGCCTTGACTCTGACATATGTGCTCTAAACTTTCAGCTCATACAAGGAGAAGACTGATCAGAGATGCAGCCAAGAGGCCCATATGATCACTCTGGATGAACTGCAGAGATCTACAGCTGAGGTGGGAGACTCTGTCCATAGGACAACAATCAGTCGTATATTGCACAAATCTGGCCTTTATGGAAGAGTGGCAAGAAGAAAGCCATTTCTTAAAGATATCCATAAAAAGTGTTGTTTAAAGTTTGCCACAAGCCACCTGGGAGACACACCAAACATGTGGAAGAAGGTGCTCTGGTCAGATGAAACCAAAATTGAACTTTTTGGCAACAATGCAGAATGTTATGTTTGGCGTAAAAGCAACACAGCTGAACACACCATCCCCACTGTCAAACATGGTGGTGGCAGCATCATGGTTTGGGTCTGCTTTTCTTCAGCAGGGACAGGGAAAATGGTTAAAATTGATGGGAAGATGGATGGAGCCAAATACAGGACCATTCTGGAAGAAAACCTGATGGAGTCTGCAAAAGACCTGAGACTGGGACGGAGATTTGTCTTCCAACAAGACAATGATCCAAAACATAAAGCAAAATCTACAATGGAATGGTTCAAAAATAAACATATCCAGGTGTTAGAATGGCCAAGTCAAAGTCCAGACCTGAATCCAATCGAGAATCTGTGGAAAGAACTGAAAACTGCTGTTCACAAATGCTCTCCATCCAACCTCACTGAGCTCGACCTGTTTTGCAAGGAGGAATGGGAAAAAATGTCAGTCTCTCGATGTGCAAAACTGATAGAGACATACCCCAAGCGACTTACAGCTGTAATCGCAGCAAAAGGTGGCGCTACAAAGTATTAACTTAAGGGGGCTGAATAATTTTGCACGCCCAATTTTTCAGTTTTTGATTTGTTAAAAAAGTTTGAAATATCCAATAAATGTCGTTCCACTTCATGATTGTGTCCCACTTGTTGTTGATTCTTCACAAAAAAATACAGTTTTATATCTTTGTTTGAACCCTGAAATGTGGCAAAAGGTCGCAAAGTTCAAGGGGGCCGAATACTTTCGCAAGGCACTGTAACTGAAAAAGCGTGTGCGAGCAAGGAAGCCTACAAACCTGACTCCATTACACCCTTTCTGTCTGGAGGAATGGGCCAAAATTCACCAAACTTATTGTGGGAAGCTTGTGGAAGGCTACCCAACACATTTGACCCAAGTTAAACAATTGAAAGGCAATGCTACCAAATACTGATTGAGTGTATGTAAACTTCTGACCCACTGGGAATGTGATGAAAAATATCAAAGCTGAAATAAATCATTTTCTCTACTATTATTCTGACATTTCATATTCTTAAAATGAGTGGTGATCCTTACTGACCTAAGAAATGATATTTTTACTTTGATTAAATGTCAGGAATTGTGTAAAAACTTAGTTTAAATGTATTTGGCTAAGGTGTATGTAAACTTCCGACTTCAGCTGTGTGTAGTTGAAGCAGAATATGTATACTACCGGTCAAAAGTTTTAGAACACCTACTCATTCAAGAGGTTATTTTATTTTCACTATTTTCAACATTGTAGAATAATACTGAAGACATCAAAACTATGAAGTAACACATGGAATCATGTAGTTACCAAAAGTGTTAAACATGTTTGAGATTCTTCAAATAGCCACCCTTTGCCTTGATGACAGCTTTGCACATTCTTGGCATTTTCTCAACCAGTTTCACCTGGAATACTTTTCCAGCAGTCTTGAAGGAGTTCCCACATATGCTGAGCGCTTGGCTGATTTGTCCTCCGCTCTGCAGTCCGACTCATCCGAAACCATCTCAATTGGGTTGAGGTCGGGTGATTGTGGAGGCCAGGTCATCTGATGCAGCACTCTATCACTCTCCTTCTTGGTCAAATAGCCCTTACACAGCCTGGAGGTGTGTTGGGTCAATGTCCTGTTGAAAAACAAATGATAGTCCCACTAAGCCCAAACCAGATTGGAAGCCATGCTAGTTACTTGTCCCTTGAATTCTAAATAAATCACAGACTTGTCACCAGCAAAGCACCCCCACACCATAACATCACCTCCTCCATGCTTTCCGGTGGGAAATACACGTGGAGATCATCCGTTCACCCACACCACATCTCACAAAGACACGGCGGTTAGAACCAAAAATCTCAGATTTGGACTCGAGACCAAACAACAAATTTCCACCCGTCTAATGTCTATTACTCTTGTATCTTGGCCCAAGCAAGTCTCTTCTTATTATTGTTGTCCTTTTGTAGTGGTTTCTTTGCAGCAATTTGACCTTGAAGGCCTGATTCACACAGTCTCCTCTGAACAGTTGATGTTGAGATGTCTGTTACTTGAACTCTGAAGCAGTTATTTGGGCTGCAATATCTGAGGCTGGTAATGAACTTATCCTCTGCAGCAGAGGTAACTATGTGTCTTCCATTCCTGTTGCGGTCCTCATGAGAGCCAGTTTCATCATAGCGCTTGATGGTTTTTGCCACTGCACTCTTGAAATGTTCCCCATTGACTGATCTTCATATCTTAAAGTAATGATGACTGTTGTTTCTCTTTGCTTATTTGAGTTGTTCTTGCCATAATATGGACTTAGCCCTGTTTGATAAAGGACCATCTTCTGTATACCCCCCTACTTTGTCACAACACAACTGATTGGCTCAAACGCATTAAGAAGGAAAGAAATTCCTCAAATTAACTTTTTAAGAAGGCACACCTGTCAATTGAAATGCATTCCAGGTGAAGCCTCATGATGCTGGTTGAGAGAATGCCAAGCATGTGCAAATCTGTCATCAAGGCAAAGGGTGGCTACTTTGAAGAATCTCAACAATACTATGTGTTATTTCATAGTTTTGATGTCTTCACCATTATTCTACAATGTAGAAAATAGTAAAAATAAAGAAAAACCCTTGACCATTTGACCGGTTGTGTATGTATTGAAGAAATGACTTGCATTGACTGATATGTGGTGGTTTCCCTGGAAAATTGCATCTGCTAAATTGTCTACATGTAAATGTCATCCTAAATGTAATTATGTCAACCTTATTTCATCGACAATTCTGTAGACGCGAGTATGGGAAGCTCAGCTTTTATGCCCCCCAGATAAACCAGCATGCTCTCTGTCATATCTCTACAGTGGGACAACTTTCTGTTCCTGGTCAGACAGCTGGTAGAGCGGGAGATTCTGGGAGAAGAAGAAGTGGTCTCTCATTGGAGGAAGCTGTCACAGTTACCCTGGCCAACGGTGATTGTTTGCTTGAAACTTGAAACATGTCTGTCTCCTCCACACTGCGTGGAACTGGAAATCGGTGGTGCTCATTGTAATAACTGTTCAAGAGAATTTAGTCAAGCGAAACCTGACAACTGTTAGATATACACTCTATGGCTGCTTGTGAATAACTATCTCTCTTTTCGCTATTTAGGAATTCATAGAGAAGATCCAGCAGCAGTCCTCTTCCACCACATCCCTTCCTCTGCCTGAGCTTCAGAACCACATGGACATGTTGCAGGTCTCACCACAACCTGTAGAGGGAGCCAACTAACCATCTCGACAAAAAAAAACACATGGCTCTGAGAGACACATGCTCTGTTGGCCAACACTGCCCAGTCTGTTAGAAGACATATGTCACTGACAGGTGTAGCTGAACTCTACTACTCTGGCCAGTCAGTCCATAGTGCCGTTCTAGGTTCCTGAGATGTTAAACACACACAGACCGTGTTTAGATGAACAGCCATTGTGTACAGAACAGAGGAGACAATCACCTGGAACATCACTCTGTACAGCCAGCCACAGTCAGTTCAGACTAAGCCCTAGCCGCAAACATCGTTAGGGTAAGGGTTAGGGCCAAAGGGATGCAGTAGGGAGCGAGTTGGGACCGGCTGACACTGTCCTGTTTAGAGGTGCAAATGGGAACCAAAAAGTCCTGCTGCTCAGGACTAGTGGTGGAGCCATAGGCCAGGGGGAAGGGTGTACCAGAAGGCTGAGAACGAGGGGTGCAACATCAATAAAATAATAACTAACTTGATGGACAGACACTAGTAAATAAAAAATGGACAACAAAAACATGAGAAACCAATCCCTACTCGACCCCTACTGCCCTAGACATATGTAGGTCTGAAAGGATTATAGTAGATACTGTATGTGTCAACATTTAGCAATAGTGGGTAAGGGCTGGCTGGGGGATGATTTGTTATTGGGCCAAGGAATGTGCCATTTCTAAATGTTCACAGATAAATATGTATTTGTGTTGGTCTCAGAAGCACTTAAGAGTGTAACACAATGCCTTTAACCGTCACTCGTGATTTTGTGTGTTCATGGATGCTTTCTGTGCATTTGTAATAATGTTTAGTTCACGTTGGACTTAATGGTACCACGATTGTCTGCTGCTTTTAAACTTTACATTTTCGCATGCTGCCTGTCACATATTGAAAAATAATAAATATGTATTCTTTGAGACTAAACGGTTAGAAGTGTTTCTGTATGTAGGCTTTGGCTGTCTTTTCAATGCTTTTGATTGAGCTAATGAAGATATATTATTGGGGGGGGGGTCCTTTTCATTGTCATTTTTCTTTGTCACTGTAGGCCTACTGTATTTGCATGAACACATTTTCATCAGGGAATTTAATGCACTTGTGAAATCTTATATGCCCCATGTTTTCTAATGGCAAGGCAAGCGTCCTCTGAGCTGCTCCGCCTCACTCGGTCTCTCAACACAGACTCCAGGCCAGCAGGAAGTTGCGTTCAGTGTGTCTCACTGTCCGTTGAGCGTCCGGACGAAGAGGCTCTTTCTCGTGAGCGATGTCTTAATTGACGGACGGTGAATACACATTTTCCCGTTTTAACGGGTGAATGTAATTATTAAGGGGTGTTTATAGCATAACTAGTCGCCTTTACCAAGAGCGGAACTATGGCAAACGTGAAAGTCGCCATTCGAGTTCGCCCTCTCAACGCAAGGTAAATTCAGCCTATTTCTCTTCAATTCTGAGTTCACTGTCAATAAAGTTGGACTACTAACTTGCCTTGCTTCGTATGCAAATGATCATTTTTAGAGTAGATGACAATAGCTGTGATTTATTCTGCTGTTGTGTGTTGTCAGTGTTACTACGCATGGGAATTGGACTGAATTGGGCAGCCCCAGCTCATTCGATCTCTTGCCTACTTTCCGATAGAATGTATTTAATGTCATGATGATAAGATGTAGGTCGCCTATATGCCTTAAATGTGCATGATTTATATACTGTGCATACATCCTCGGTCTCAGTTTGCAGGTTACTTCTTGAAAGGCCACTGACAGCAGGTATAGGGCAAGGCTACACTGTCAGAATAAAAACATTTACGTTGACATTTTGAAAAATCTATTGTCTCCATTATTATGCAATTACTGAAGTAGTAATCTATATGCCACAGTAACAACAATATTGTAATTACCGTGTTAGAACAAATTAATGTGTGCTGCCTTCTAGTGAATACGTATCCCGTTTGTTATATCACCCATATCGCAATCTAACAAGCTACATTTGTTGGCGAAACAGTCATGGGAAAACTTTTTTGTGTGTCTATTTTACAGCGGCATAAACATGTTTTTATTGGGGTAGCTAGACTAGTGTAGTAAGCACTGTACCCCACAAGCACCCTCCTATTAGCCCAAATTACAACAGTATGTCGAGTTAAAGGTCCTTTGGGGTGCTTAGGGGGTGGGGTTGTACAGTTAAATCAAATTTAAGTTAACTATATTTTGCCATTGCCTTTGGCCAAGAAATATAGGCCTAACTATAAAACTTATTTTTTTAAAGTCTTTGCCTGAACATCATTGGTTGTTTTAAATCCTTTCCTTGCGCTTTGCATTACAAAGGGGGACTTAATAGCTCAAATTCACTGTCATGCAAATACATGCTTCCTGGTTGTGTCTTTTACAGGGATTTAAGTTGGTGCTGTTGTGTGTGTGTTCATGTGTTAATGGAAAGGTGTTTTGCCCTTCGGTACAGTGTAATTGTCGCTGTCATGCCATCATTCAGGCTTTGCATTGAGACACAGAGATAACAGGAGAACCCAAGCTGTTACATGTTTCTCAAAGGACCAATAGGGCCCTACGTAATCTATCCTTTGCCAACTGACAGCCAATCCGACTCTTTCCAATTGGCTACAGTATGTTGTGAACACTTTGGAGAGTGAGAGAAAGAGAGAGACAGAGAAACAGAGAGGACAGCACTAGCTACTGCATGTGTTACAAAGTGTCAATACATTTGAGTAATATTTCAGTTTGTGTCAAAACAGAAGAGGCCTCATTTTATTTTCCATCTCCTTCCTTCCTCCTTCCATTCATGCTGGTCGAACCCCAGTTAGAAGCCGTCTCTCTTGAGGTTGTCGTGGTTTTGGGTTGGGCTGCTGGGGTTGGCAAAATGAATCCCACGTGGTGGAGCATGTGCTTATTACAACTTCCAACAGAGTCCCTGGTCTGATGTATCTACCCCGCCTCACACACCCAGACCAAGGACAGAGAAGTTCTAAGTACTATTACAGTGTCCCTCATTGTTGCAATCCCCCATTGTCGCTCAAGGAGTTTTAAACTCATTCAGCTCTACTCTTCTACAGCCTCAGATTTCATTCTGTTGCATCATATGTGTCCAGAGTCAGCATCTGGAGCACACACACACACACACACACAGACTCTCTCACACACACACACACACACAAACATGGGCTTTTGTCCAAGGAATGGCTCAAGCTTTCTCACCCGAGGGACTCTTTGCAGGGCCCGTTTGGACTGTTTTCTTTTGAATAAGAACTGGACAGTATTTTTCCAACTCTCCCCAATTCCTAGATTTTGGGGATTGTCTTTGACACCATGTAATAGTCTCATGTCACTAGTCTCAAGTAGCGCTTGCTAGATTTTTGTCTGGCGTCCCTCCCTCTTTAAACGTCACAAAGGCAAAGTACATAAAACAGAGTTTGAAAAGGTAGCGCCGATGAAATGATGTCTCTGTAACGACCGTTAATGTAATTAGTGATTGGTCTCATGTAGCCGTCCTGTCTAACTGAGCAACGTGGGTAGATCAGAAGAGCTGATGAATGAAGGACATGGCCTGTCACATTTATTAGTTTCTGTTATTACCTCTCACACTCAGCTAATATATAATAATATAGCAGGCGCTTTTATCCAAAGCGACTGTCAATCAGGTGTGCATACTTTTTTAGGTACGGGTGGTCCCAGGAATTCAGCCCACTATCCTGACTTTACAGGCGCCGTGCTCTACTAACAGCTACAGAGGACCACCAGTTCGTGGTCATGTCTGTCCACCACGACTTTCCGTCTCCCCCCACATCTGTTACCCGTCTCCCCAATACACCCCCTGACTGGGCAATTATAATGTGTAGTTAATGTGGGCAAATGCGTGAAACTATACAAAGGAAAGTATACTAACACAATGTCTATCACTCTGCCTTTCACAGGGAAGGTGTGGATGGAGGGAGGCTAGCTGTGCAGGTGGAGGACAAGTTGGTTAGGATAAAGAATACTAAGGTGAGTGCCATACTGGCTTTTTACCCAGCATGTAACTGCACAGGTGACTCTGATACACACACACACACACACACACACACACACACACACACACACAAATGTCTCCTAAATAGTATTAGATTGGGGTTATTTTTCTTGTAACCAAAGCAGAACCCTTATTTGGGGCTATATAGAACCATCTCTTAAAGGTTCAATAAAGAACCATGGTCATAAGGTTCTAAATGGAACCTGTATGGGGGTATAAAGAACCCTTTCCTAAGGTTCTATAAAGAACCACTGAAAAAGGTTCTATATACTATAGCGGAAAAGGGCTCTACTATAGTTACAACCCTTTTTTATGGTTCTTTATAGAACCTTTATGGAGAATGAGAAAGGTGGGTTCTATAAAAAATCTGAAAGGTTCTTTTGTAGACCCTTTTGTAGAACCATACAGGGATTTTTATTCTGCTCAGCCATATTATATTGTTACATTTCCATAGGTGTTATTATTGTGTTAATTGGCTAGTTCAAACAAGCGAGCTACCTTCTGGAACAGCTGGGGATCCCTGGCTGATTTAGTCAACTGTCCTCAATTGACACAAGGCCACACATGAGTCTTTCACAAGACACATCACTGGCCATGGTTTTATAGAATGGCATAACACAACAGATGAGATCAACTGGAATGACACTCTCACTCACGGTTGCACAAAAAGAGCTGTGCTCAAACTACGCCCCCAAAACATTGTAATCAGCCGCCTCCCCAACATTTTACTCCTCACTAAAAGAGCAAAGAACCCCTTTATGAACTGTAAAGAACCATCGAAGAGCTCAAAGGGTTTTTTGAGTCATCGTGGTTCCACAAAGAACCCATCACCCTTCCCAAAGAACCCTTGAGGAACCCCTGATACTGTATATGATATTCTCATGTTCTATTGCTCTTTGATATTGGCCAATATACAGTGGGTAGAACAAATATTTGATACACTGCCGATTTTGCAGGTTTTCCTACAAATGCTAATTAATGACTTAAAAATCATATAATGTGATTTTCTGGATTTTTGTTTTAGATTCCGTCTCTCACAGTTGAAGTGTACCTATGATAAAAAATTACAGACCTCTACATGCTTTGTAAGTAGGAAAACCTGCAAAATCGGCAGTGTATCAAATACTTCTCCCCACTGTATCTCTCAATCAACATCAGAGCTGAGGCGGCGATCTTGACGGACTGTTTATGTGTGTAGGGCAGGTTGAGGGCAGCAGGTTTCGAGGAGGTGGGGGCATCCAGAGGGTATGTGTCTCTTACACACAGGATGTTTACACTCAGGACTGGGCCCTTTGCTGTCTCAATCCAATATTGTTTATAATGATTATGCAGTGCCTACACTCCCTCACACACACTGCCTCACACACTCGGAGACACTTAGAGGGAGGGACTGTCATACACAGGGCCCACAGGCACGCACACACATGTAGAAACACACACACACACAAACACACACACAGGCAAAGGGATCCTCCCACAGACACCACGACACTCATACACACACTCCAATAGGACACTCGAAGTTGTTACAACCCAAGTTACAACCCTCATACCTTTGTTAGAGCAAGTGGTTTAAAACCGTCTCTGTAGCGTGACTGAGTATCTGTGACAGCCCCCCCCCCCCCCCAATCTAATTATTGCCTCCCAGATCCAGCAATTAGGAGGACAATGCTTTATTACCCCCTCTTAGTGACTCAAAATCAAGTTTCTTGAGTGTGAATGTTCAGCTTTGCAAATTATCAATATTATCGCTGGTTGTTCAGGGCTGGAGATGTTTACGGCAGAAGTTAGAGAAGGGAGAGGATATGTGTTTTTAGAAATGATGTGAAAGAGACGAGCCACATATGGTGTCCTGCTGTTATGGGAATAATTATTTTAGGCAAGTGGGACAGTTTGGATTAAGATGGAGAAAGTGAAAAGAGGGGAAGAGGAGAATGAACACACACACGCTCGGATGGGAGAGAGAGGGCAACGTTGAAGAAGGACGGGAGAGCAGGGCAATGAAGGAACGGAGGAGGCAGAAATGGAGATAGACGGATGGATAGAGTAATGACCACAGAGGCGAGCTCACACACCATATCTAAGCCTGTGTGCTATGTGGTTTCACTCTCAGATCAGCCATCCGAAGCAAGGCTATTGTTTAGTATCATAACAATGGTGCATGGCTGAAGTAGCAGGTTTTCACTGCAGTCAATTGGCTGTGAGGAATGAATAGCTTTAGTGTGGCCTAATGCTGCTGTTAGAAACTTCATTGGAGATCGACTTGATTACTGTCAGACTGTGCAGAATCCCTGATCTACAACTGTGCATCCCAAATAACTACTCGTATGGGCCCTGCTCAACCTGATCCCCTTAAACCGAGTGTGTTCTGAAACGATGGTGATGTCAGCTGTACATACAGTGCATTCGGGAAGTATTCAGACCCCTTGACTTTTTCCGAATGTTGTTACGTTACAGCCTTATTCTAAAATGTATTTCAATTAATTTATTTTTTCCTCATCAGTCTACACACAATACTTTACTCCCACCTACATGTACTATTTACCTCGACTAACCTGTACCCCCGCACACTGACTCGGTACCCCCTGTATATAGCCTCGTTATTGTTATTTTGTTGTGTTACTATTATTTTTTACTTTAGTTTATTTAGTAAATATTTTCTTAACTGCATTGTTGTATTCGGCGCATGTGACAAATAAACATTTATTGGATTTTTATTGGATTTGATGGCAAAGCAAAAACAGGTTTTTAGACATTTTTGCAAATGTATTAAAAATACAAATTTTACCATAATTACATAAGTATACAGACCCTTTATTCAGTACTTTGTTGAAGCACCTTTGGCAGTGATTACAGCTTTGAGTCTTCTTGGGTATGACACTACAAGCTTGGCACACCTGTGTTTCTGGAGTTTCTCCCATTCTTCTCTGCAGATCCTCTCAAGCTCTGTCAGGTTGGATGGGGAGAGTCGCTGCACAGCTATTTTCTGGTCTCTCCAGAGATGTTCAATCGGGTTCCAGCCACTCCTGTGTTGCCTTGTCTGTGTGCTTAATGTCGTTGTCCTGTTGGAAGTTGAACCTTCGCCCACATTCTGAGGTCCTGAGCACTCTGGAGCAGGTTTTCATCATGGAGCTCTCTGTACTTTGCTCCGTTTATCCTTCCCTCGATCCTGACTAGTCTCCCAGTCCCTGCTGCTGAAAAACATCCCCACAGTATGATGCTGCCACCACCATGCTTCACCGTAGGGATGGTGCCAGGTTTCCACCAGATGTAACGCTTGGCATTCAGGACAGATATTTCAATCTTGGTTTCATCGGACCAGAGAATCTTGTTTCTCATGTTTTGAGAGTCTTTAGGTGCCTTTTGGCAAACTCCAAATGGCTTTTTTTACTGAGGAGTGGCGTCCTACCATAAAGAGTGACCACTCTACCGTAAAGGCCTGATAGGTGGAGAGCTGCAAAGATGGTTGTCCTTCTGGAAGGTTCTCCCATCTCCACAGAGGAACTTTGGAGCTCTGTCAGAGTGACCATCGGGTTCTCGGTCACCTCCCTGACGAAGGTTGTTCTACCCCGTTTGCTCAGTTTGTCCGGGTGGCCAGCTCTAGGAAGAGTCTTGGTGGTTCCTAACTTCTTCTGTTTAAGAATGATGGAGGCAACTGTGTTCTTGGGGACCTTCAATGCTGCAAAAAATTGTTTTGATACCCTTCCCCAGGTCTGTGCCTCGACACAATCCTGTCTCGGAGCTCTATGGACAGTTCCTTCGACCTCATGTCTTGGTTTTTGCTCTGACATGCACAGTCAACTGTGTGTCCTTATATAGACCAGTGTTTGCCGTTTGCTGTAACAGGATGCAACTGAACTCAATTTCGAGTCTCATAGCAAAGGGTCTAAATACTTATGTAAAAAAAATAAAATGTTTTATACATTTGCAAACATTTTTACAAACCTGTTTTCACTTTGTCATTATAGGGTGTTGTGTGTAGATTGATGAGAAATCAAATTTTTGAACAAGGCTGTGACGTAACAAAATGTGGAAAATGGGAAGGGGGTCTGAGTACTTTCCGAATGCACTGTA